>NC_060149.1:362092997-362410997 GCF_021461385.2 Schistocerca piceifrons | reverse complement strand
TCGGGCCAAGCTGTCCCAAATGGTAAGTACTGACGCTTCCCAGCGCTCAGAGGAAAGGGTCTTTGGCTCAAAGCTCTCTCAACTTCGGTTGCAAATTCCCCAGCGGGTATGACCCGTTCTATGTTTGGGCATTTCAGTGTCAGGGCCCGTACACGTCGGATGACCCGTCGCATTATAGACTTTTTCTTCTCTCTGCGCTCCGTTGCGTCGAGCCGGCCGGAGTGGCCGTGCAGTTCTAGGCGCTGCAGTCTGGAACCGAGCGACTGCTACGGTCGAAGGTTCGAATCCTGTCTCGGGTATGGATGTGTGTGATGTCCTTAGGTTAGTTAGATTTAATTAGTTCTAAGTTCTAGGCGACTGATCACCTCAGAAGTTAAGTCGCATAGTGCTCAGAGCCATTTGAACCATTTGAACTTTGCGCCGATAGGTATAGGGCCTCCCACTTCTGTAGGTTACAAAAATTTTTCTATCCCAAGAGAAACAAAAGTTTCGTGACTCCCTATGTAAAGAACCCTTATGTTGGAGAGACGACGAATCCCCCAGTAGATCGTACCCTACAACCCGCAGCATATGCTGGCAGCACAAGAGGCGGAAGAGCTGGTTGCACCCATCAGCATCGCCGTCCCGCTCGCCACCCGCCAGGAGATCATAGCTCAACTGGCAGGTACTAGTGTCACCCGAAACATCAACACAACGTACAGACACAGTACCAGCACACGAAATCTGCTCTCTATCGGAGCCGGAAATACCGGAGCCTGAGTTACCGGAGCCGGAAATGCCGGAGCCGGAGTTACTGGAAGCGACATTACCAGCCGAGGAACAGAACCACGGCGACGGACCATTCTAGCTGGCAGGTCCCAGGCACAAACAAAAACCAAACACACAAACAAATGTGCCCACCAACTCACGTGGCCACGACGGAGTGTTGTTGCTAATACCTACCGCACTAGTCACTAGCAACATCAACAAGACGGAAAACACGAGCCACCCTGCGGCAGCTCCAAACAACAACACACCAGCAGCTACGCAGACCATAGAAGCATCGACTGTATTCCCACCAATCTTCATATACAACTATGGAGACCTAAGCTCTCAAACAAAACATTCGCAGAGAGGTGCAAACCAACGACATACTACTCAAAACTTATCATATGACCATGTCACGCATAACGTGTCTATACAAACCTATTGAGTTTTCTTAGGAAACGAGTAGTTGAAAACGTCACGGACAGAACTGCTGACGAGAAAACACGACAGCACGTAATGAAGGAATAGACACACGAATTCCTAACGAAATACTATAAGAAGAACTCGCCGCTCTCGGCTAGAAATGTGTAAGCGTAAGCAGTACGATGGCGTTCCAAACACACAGAAACCTATCCAACTACGTGGGAGAGCTGGCTGACACGACCAAAATCCGCGTCCTCCTGAAGGTAAAGCTCTGTTTTCACATGGCCATGACAATAGAAATATACATCCCACCGCGAGTCCCCCAACAATGCAACCTCTGGCAGCAGTTTGCGCCTAAGGCTACACGATGTGTCCTGGCACCGCGCTGCCGCACACAGAGACAAACAGACGAAAGCAAATGCGTCAACTGCGGTGGGCCCCACGTGGCCAACTACAGAGGGTGGATTGTCTACAAAGAGACACTGAGGCGCGAAAACGCCAAAGACAACAAAGCAATCGCCATAACAGCTCCAAACCCCCGATTTCAACCATAGGTAGAAACGTAATCACCCAAAGACACTCTTTACTATAAACGCTTAACAACCTATGGTAAGCTAAAATACACAAACAACACTAATATCGGCGAACCTGTACATCTCAGCCAAGCTGACTGCCTCTGCCAGCTGAACGTACGCAGCTGCCCAACAGCAGGGAGCCGGCCGAAGTGGCCGAGCGGTTCTAGGCGCTACAGTCTGGAACCGCGCGACCGCTACGGTCGCAGGTTCGAATCCCGCCTCGGGCATGGATGTGTGTGATGTCCTTAGGTTAGTTAGGTTTAAGTAGTTCTAAGTTGCAGGGGACTGATGACCTCAGCAGTTAAGTCCCATAGTGCTCAGAGCCATTTGAACCATTTTTTTGAACAGCAGGGAAGCCAATTTGCATACTAAATACAAACAAAACACACCTAACCTTACACACCGTACGACCGATTTTATGAGTAGTCGAACATTCATATGACGACTGCGGAAAGTTACCGGCATGCAGACGCTGCAGCTGGCCCAGGAGACATCCTGGGTGCCCAGCCTCAACAGTACTTCACGTCGATACGGACTGATACTCGTTATGACGAACGTAAGCTATGACACTGGTACTGGGCATTGCACGATACCCAATTACTAACCATAACTTTAGCCTTGCGCCGGCTGTTGTGGCCGAGCGGTTCTAGGCGCTTCAGTCTGGAACCGCACTACCACTACGGTCGCATGTTCGAATCCTGCCTCGGGCATGGACGTGTGTGATGTCCTTAGGTTAGTTAGGTTTAAGTAGTTTTAAGTTCTAGGGGACTGATGACCTCAGATGTTAAGTCCGAGCCATTTGAACCACTTTTTTACCCGTGCATGATCTGCCGCAGAAAACAAGCCGCTACTACTCTTACTGACCGCCCAGACTGTCGCAGAAGTATTTTGCCCGTGGCGCTTGCCTTGCCAATTTTTACCCTCTGCCCTAAAACCTGCCAAGTTTCAACCGCTTTTCATCCAGTTTCTATCACCTCGATGGGCCGGCGTTATTGGTAATCCTATCCAGACGGTATCACAGACCGCATCTTGTGAACTTCTCGATTAATAGCAAAAAACGCAGAGGTGTCAGTAGAACTTTTGTGATGGTCATCTACATATATACTCCGCTAGCCACCAAGCGATGTGTGGCAGAGGGCACAGTTCGCGCCAAAGTCATATATCCCCCCCCCCCCCCTTGTTCCACTCGCGGATCGCGCGAGGGAAAAACTACTGTCTGAACGCCTCAGTGCGAGCTCTAATTTCCCTTATCTTTGAATGGTGAACATTGCGCGATTTGGAAGTTGGCGGTAATAATACATGCTCTACATCATCGGTGAAGATCGGATTTCGGAATTTAGTGAGCAGCCCCTTCCGTTTAGCGCGCCGTATATCTGCAAGTGTGTCACACTTCAAACTTCCTATGAGATTTGTAACGCTCTCGCGATGGCTAAATGTACCAGTCACGAATCTTGCCGCTCTTCTTTGGACCTTCTCAGTCTCTTTAATCAGACCCAACTGGTAAGGGTCCCATACAGACGAACAATACTCTAAGACTGGACGAACTAATGTATTGTTGAAGGACTGCATCGCTTCAGGATTCTACCAATAAACCGCAATCTAAAAGTTTGCCATACTCGTTACTTGTGTAATATGATCATTCCATTTGAGATCATTTCG
Organism: Schistocerca piceifrons; assembly: GCF_021461385.2. Taxonomy (NCBI): domain Eukaryota; kingdom Metazoa; phylum Arthropoda; class Insecta; order Orthoptera; family Acrididae; genus Schistocerca; species Schistocerca piceifrons. The sequence continues at coordinate 362,407,593 of NC_060149.1, read as the reverse complement.
AATTGTCACACCCAGATACTTGACGGATGTTACCGCTTCCAAAGACTGGGCATTTATTTTGTACTTGTACATTAATGGGGATTTTCGCCTTGTTATGCGCAATAGGTTACACTTACTAATATAGAGAGATAACTGCCAGTCATTACACAACTCATTAATTTTCTGCGAATTCTTATTGATTTGTTCACAACTTTCGTGTGATACTACTTTCCTGTAGACTACAGCATCATCGTCAAACAGTCTAATGCCGTTTTCAATACCATCAACCTGATCGTTTATGTAAATTGTAAAAAGCAGCGGACCTATTAGTCTGCCCTGGGGCACACCTGTAGTTACGCTTGTTTCTGTTGAAGTCACCCCGTTCAGGACGACATACTGTTCCCTACCTGTTAGAAAACTTTCTATCCAACCGCATATGTCATCGGATAGACCGTAAGCGCACACATTTTGCCGGTGCGGAAGTGGAGGGGCTGCAACCTATTCTTTTTTTTTTTTTAAAAAAAAAGAAAAGAAGAAAAGCGAAAGCAACCTTACGGTGTGTGGCGGATGGCACTTTTGGTACTACTATCTGTTCTCCCCTTGCTTTATCCATTCACGCATGGTGCCTGGGAGGAATGGCTCTGAGCACTATGGGACTTAACTTCTGAGGTCATCAGTCCTCTAGAACTTAGAACTACTTAAACCTAACTAACCGAAGGACATCACACACATCCATGCCCGAGGCAGGATTCGAACCTGCGATCGTAGCGGTCGCGCGGTTCCAGACTTTAACGCCTAGAACTGCTCTGCCACACCGGCCGGCCTGGGAGGAATGTTGTCGGTAAACCTCCTCCATACTAGTTCCAACGTCTCGCATTTTCTCGTTGTCATTTCCAGAGATTACGTATGTGGAAGAAAATAATATGTTACCCAACTCTTACCAGAACGTACTCCTTCGGAATTTGAACAACAAAACTCTCCATTATGCGCAACGCCTCTCTTGTACCAGAATTTTTTGGTCATCTCCGTAATGCTCTTGTATCGATTAAAACATTTCCAGGAAGAAATGCGTCGGTCTTCATCGAATCTTGTCTATCTGTTGTGTTAATACAGTCTGGTAATGGTCCCAGACTCGTGAGCAATACGCAAGAATCTGCCGAACAAATTTTAAGAAAACCATTTCTTTCGTGATTGCATTACATTTCCTTAAGATTATTCCTTTGAGTATCAACCGTGCGCCTGATTTTTCTACCATTTGTTTTAAATGGTCACTCCACTTTAGGTCGCTCTGGATGGTTACTCTGAGGTATTTTAGGGGTGTTATTTCTTCCAGTTTTCTTTTCACCAATCGTATAATGGTAGATTAGTGTGTTTAATCACATATTTATGTCCAACACGTTATATTTTTTTAAGTTTATGGTTAACTGCCAGTCCCTGCACCAATCACTAATCCTCTGTAAGCCTTCCTGCAATTATCTGCAGACTTCTTATAGACAGCCTTGTGGAGCTTCCGACGTGATCCACTTGACCATATTACTGTGACGGCCCTCCCACACTTCTTGGGATACTCCTGAAACTACCTTTACACTTATTGATTTTGTTCCGTTAAGAGTGACATGTTGAGTTCTATCTGCAAGGAAGTCCTGCAATCAGTCACGATTCTGGGCCGATATTCAGTAAGCTTGTATTTTTTTTCCTCACGTAAAGACAGTGCGGACTGCATAAAATGCCTTCGTGGAGCAGACGAACATTTGATTTATTGTTTGATTTATTGCTCATTTAGAGACCTGTTGCTTTACATTTTACAACAGATCGTTCATTTTACAGCCTTTCATGTAGATTACAAAACATATTCCATATTACAAACAACAGTTATAGCTTTGAGCAGTTACAATAGAAGTAATAATAAATTAAAAATACATTACAAATTGAAAGAAAAAAAACACAAAATATATTCAGATTTTAAGTAGATATGATGATAGATTACAGGAAGGACTTGGATAGAAAGAGAGAGAGAGAGACAGAGGTAGAGGTAGAGAAACGTTACCCTACCTGTGCCAGCCTGGTCTGAAAGCCTCGGAGCCGGCCGCTGTGGCCGAGCGGTTCTAGGCGCTTCAGTCTGGAACCGGGCTGCTGTTACGGTCGCAGGTTCGAATCCTTCCTCGGGCATGGATGTGTGTGATGTCCTTAGGTTAGTTAGGTTTAAGTAGTTCTAAGTTCTAGGGGACTGATGACCTTAGAAGTTAAGTCCCATAGTGCTCAGAGCCATTTGAGCCCGTATCAGGTCATTGTTGTACTACGTTGGTGTCTGGTGTGCTGCTCTGTATTGATGAAAGTGAAAAAGTATGTGTTCTGGGCACCCATGTTCCACACGTGTACAAGTAGCAATCTGGCTGCGGCCTATGCATTGTAAGTGCTCAGGTTAAGGGCCGTGACCTGTCTGAAAGTGAACCATGTCCCGTCTGCGATTGATATGGTTCAGTCTCAGACGTTCCCTGGTGTCCGGGAAGAAGTGATGTACCCTACGGCCCTTATTGCTAAACTCCCATTCCCTTTGCCAGGTATCCACCCGCCATTTAACGAGTTGGCACTTCTCGGTAATGTCCTGTCCGGTAATCTCAAATACTTTATCCTGTCTCCCCCTCTCCTCAGCAAGTACATTGCAGCCCGAAACCGAATGGACATATCGACAGGGAAGGTTCCAAGCACCACGTGGAGTGATTCCACTGACGTAGTGTTCAAAGCTCCTGACAGCTTCACCAGGGCACTTCTCTGCCCTCGCCGACCGAGCGAGGTGGCGCAGTGGTTCGACACTGGACTCGCATTCGGGAGGACGACGGTTCAATCCCGCGTCCGGCCATCCTGATTTAGGTTTTCCGTGATTTCCCTAAATCACTCCAGGCAAATGCCGGGATGGTTCCTCTGAAAGGGCACGGCTGACTTCCTTCCCCATCCTTCCCTAGTCCGATGAGACCGATGACCACGCTGTCTGGTCTCCTTCCCCAAACAACCAACCAACCAACCCTCGCCGCACTATGTTCCGATTCGTCACCAGACGTACTCGATGGGCCCGTGCACTGGCTGCAAAACAGGCCACAGACTCAAAGAGCGTACTATGGTAAGTTTTCAGTGTGTGTAATGGTGTCCTGAAGTTTGTTATGTTGAGTCTGCAGGTCTTCGCAGCCCCTTCAGTCCTTGTTCTGATGTGTTCATCAATGGGCAGTCGTTCGTCGAGTTGCACACAAAGATATACTGTTTTCCGTTGTCTGCGTATGCTAATGTCGAGTAGTTTTATGGTTGGATTACTCCGTAGTGTTCCTTTGAGTAGTATACAAACTGTTTTGTATGGAGCCATCTGAAGTTTATTATGTTTGCACCACTTGCTGGTGGTTGTAACTGTGTTGACCGGTGTTCGAGTTGCGCTCATGAGTCTGCGGAGACCACCACCAGGACATCTGCGTATGCTATCGCCCCGTGCACACGGTTATCTCAATCCAGTTGATCCCAGAAGACGGGGCCACAGATTGATCCTTGCGTATAACCTTTGGTGATTCTTTTAATCACTTTCTGTTTTCCCGCGCGTCATTCAACAATCCTGTTTCTACAGCAGTCCGAGAGGCTATCGCAGAGCGCTTAAGGTACTTGTATTTCTCGGAGTCTTGCAAACATTGCGGGCTTCCAATGCATTGACAGATGGGGTATTACGGAAAGTGTTAGCAGAATACCTGAGGGACCTAGAATAGGTATAAACTCGTAAATCAAACCGGTTGAGACCAGATCCCATTCCCATACCGCCTGTGCGTGGGCTGGCCGACTTCCATCATAGTTGGAATCCGCCACGTACAGGACTAGGAGGAGGGGGTGGGGGGGTGAACACCACCGATTACGACAAAGCACCGGATACGACATAGGTTAAGTTAGTTTCGTAGGACTTAGATTAGGACATTAATTTAGGACACTGCAGCCCAGTGCCAGGGGCATGCTCCTCGGGTTTAGCTCGTGGAGCCTGGCTATCCTAAGTAGGTTTATACTCTACTGGCACACCTGTGACGCTGCAGGTAATAGTCATATTAGATTAGTTAAGTAACAAGTAGTTAGATCAAATTGCCCATTGCTGTAGAAAACCAAAACTAACACATTGCAGTAGTTAAACTATAGCTCACTAACATAACTGTAATTGTAAAAGCTGCATTGTAATTCAATTTATGTATCATTTTACGGCCCACTAATCATCTTAGGAGGTGGGTTAACATGTATAGTTAGTATTGTTTTCAGAAATAAAGAATTTTTTTTTAAAAAAAAGACATTGCGGGCTACCAGAGATGATCAAAGCCGCCCGAAATGTCTATAAGGTTAGCAACTTCGTATTTGCTTTCTTTGTTATTAGCAGTGGTTAGTATCTTATTTAGTGCGTCATGTATTGATTTTCCCGCCCTTAAACCGAACTGGTGTAGACTAAGGCAAAGGAGCTCCCTGCGCGTTTGCCAGCGATCGCACAGAAGTCATTCGTGATCCTTGGCCAAGATGTTAATTAAGCATATAGGTCTATACGTTTTTGGATTGAATGATACCTGTCCTCTGATTTTTTTTGTTATGACGCATATAATGTTTTACAGACCGCAGGTACCCGTCTCAGCCGTAACGCTTCGTTGAGTAGATCCGTGAGGTATGGAACAATCTGTGGAACGATAATTTTCAGTGTCGGAATAGATACTATCTTGCCCAGGGGCTTTTTTGTTCTTTAGTTTGGCAATCGCAAGCGCGACCTTCTCACACGCAAAGGGAATAATGACGGTACATTTTCATAGCAAGAGTTTATTAAGGTTCGTGTCCAGTATGAATCTGTCCATCCGACCGTTGCTAGTCATCGGGGGGGAGTTTAGCAGGAATACTGCACGACTTCTCCATCCTTATGTTATGCTACCGTCATCTCGTCTCAGCGTTGCTAAGACTAGAGGCGTCTTCAGACGGCCGCGTTTGTATCCCCAAATGTTGGTTTGGAGCTGTTTCTGCACATGTGTCTTCCAATTTTCTTCTCTTGTTTTTTGTAACTCATGTTTGTAGCGTCGATTTGCTTCCCCAAACTCTATGAGTCTAACATCTCTGTCCCTTGCCCTTGTCGCCCTTTGATACCATTTCTGTTTGTTTTTTGCTTCTTTGCCCAACCTTGTTAGTGTTCTAGTCCATGGTATGTTTAACTTTCATCCTGTGTCAGAGGTCGGAATTGCAGCCCTTTGTGATTTTTGTAGTAAGTCAGTCAAAATACACTCCTGGAAATGGAAAAAAGAACACATTGACACCGGTGTGTCAGACCCACCATACTTGCCCCGGACACTGCGAGAGGGCTGTACAAGCAATGATCACACGCACGGCACAGCGGACACACCAGGAACCGCGGTGTTGGCCGTCGAATGGCGCTAGCTGCGCAGCATTTGTGCACCGCCGCCGTCAGTGTCAGCCATTTTGCCATGGCATACGGAGCTCCATCGCAGTCTTTAACACTGGTAGCATGCCGCGACAGCGTGGACGTGAACCGTATGTGCAGTTGACGGACTTTGAGCGAGGGCGTATAGTGGGCATGCGAGAGGCCGGGTGGACGTACCGCCGAATTGCTCAACACGTGGGGCGTGAGGTCTCCACAGTACATCGATGTTGTCGCCAGTGGTCGGCGGAAGGTGCACGTGCCCGTCGACCTGGGACCGGACCGCAGCGACGCACGGATGCACGCCAAGACCGTAGGATCCTACGCAGTGCCGTAGGGGACCACACCGCCACTTCCCAGCAAATTAGGGACACTGTTGCTCCTGGGGTATCGGCGAGGACCATTCGCAACCGTCTCCATGAAGCTGGGCTACGGTCCCGCACACCGTTAGGCCGTCTTCCGCTCACGCCCCAACATCGTGCAGCCCGCCTCCAGTGGTGTCGCGACAGGCGTGAATGGAGGGACGAATGGAGACGTGTCGTCTTCAGCGATGAGAGTCGCTTCTGCCTTGGTGCCAATGATGGTCGTATGCGTGTTTGGCGCCGTGCAGGTGAGCGCCACAATCAGGACTGCATACGACCGAGGCACACAGGGCCAACACCCGGCATCATGGTGTGGGGAGCGATCTCCTACACTGGCCGTACACCACTGGTGATCGTCGAGGGGACACTGAATAGTGCACGGTACATCCAAACCATCGTTGTACCATTCCTAGACCGGCAAGGGAACTTGCTGTTCCAACAGGACAATGCACGTCCGCATGTATCCCGTGCCACCCAACGTGCTCTAGAAGGTGTAAGTCAACTACGGTGTTCTTATTTCAATTTCCAGGAGTGTATGTGCTTTATAAACCACTGACCCCTCAAGTGCATGTAGGGGAAGCCCTCAGTCATCTGCCTTAGTTTTGCCCAGTCCGCCATATGAATTAACAATCGCTTATGTCTGTCCCGTGTATGTGTGTATAGCTGTGTGTCTGTGTTCATGAGTATAGCGTTGTGGTCGCTGTGAGTAGCGCTATCCATGACCTCCCACCCCGTTATAAGTGGAGGTTCATTTTCATTTGCAATTCTTATGTCAATCCTGCTGCTGGCTCCTGATGGCGCAATGTAGGTGGGTGGCTGATTCGGACAGTTGAAATTGTATAGGTTGTGTTTAGTTAGCACCTCATGGACTTGGTATCCCCAGTCGTCTGTTGTTTCAGAGTGCCATATAGTCGACATAGCATTTATGTCTGCAGCTATTACTAAGCTTCTGTTATTGGCATATTCGACAACGTCTATAGCGTGTAACTGATATATGGTTCAATGTCGGGAGTACTGCGCGTATAACGACGTAATATTCCACTTCTTGTCTTCATACGCTATTTCTACTGTTGCGAGGAGTAGAGGAACACGGTGTCAAACTGGGTCCAGATGTCTACGGTGGATGAAGAGAACGAGCTGTGTTTCGCAAGATTTCTGTTTCCGGGAAATATGCTTATTTTATAGAGGATATTTTATGTAACGTCCCCTTAGAAAAATTATACATGATTGTGCTTAAACTGACACACAATATTTTTTGGCGCAACGCAATCTGACTTTCAAAAATCCCTACAAAAGAATGGCCCTGACTAACATTAACCTATACCTTTCACAAATCACTTACCTCACAAAAATCTTCGTTACTCGAACTACTGCAATACAGCGAACGCCACTACTGCCAGCTAAATAAAAGATTCAAACTACTGAAGGCACTAACTACTGATAGGCATAGTTAGCAAATGGAAGATTTTGATAGAGAACAAACAATGTATTTACCTCAATAGTGTTCAAAAGTCATTATATATATATATATATATATATATATATATATATATATATATATATATATATATATATCAGTTCATGGCATCCAGTCTTACAAATTTACTGTCTCTGTCCAAAACTCTGCCATCTCACCCCCCACATCCACCACCGCTGGCAGCTCACCTCCAAATGCGCACTGCTACGCGCTGTTCACATCCAGCTGCCCAACACCACAATGGCAGACAACAATGCAAACTAGCCACAGACTGCACACAGCACAGCCAGTGATTTTCATACAGAGCGCAACGTGGCGTTACCAATAAGAAAACCTAAACAGCCTACTTACATAGCCCCCATGCTCCCCACAAAAAATTTTACAAATTGTTTTGGGCAGTGGCCAATACAGACTTGAAAAAATTTTTCATAATTACAATAACAAAGATATCAAATGCACACACTTATTGATACAATGTTGGTCAAAAGCTAAAATTTTCTCACAGTCCATAAGGACAGTCCTGATCGTTCATCACAGTAAAATTGCAGTGTTTTTCTCAAAGTCTGAGCAATAAAAGAAAATGCACACGGAAGTAGTGGATTTCCATGCAGTCTTGAAGAAGTAGTGTTGTCCTTCCAACAGAAAGACAGTGCTGACTCTTGACATGCAGACAGGTATTGGTCCACAACAGAGCAAACCCACAGCAGAGTCAGTCGAAGTTTTGAAGAATATTGGTAGGTAGGCCACCACAGAGCAGACCCAGTGTAGTCCTGGTAGAGATTATGGTATTGGTGGGTCATCAAAGGTGCAGACCCACTGCAGTCCTTGTAGAAATAATGGTATTGGCGAGTCATCAAAGATGTAGACCCACTGTAGTCCTTGTAGAGATGGCCAGCAGCCATCTGCTGTGACTGTGCAGGTGCACAATCACCATCGAAGAGTCTTGCGGACAATATAGCAAGTCGATAAACCACCACTTGTGCACTCACAAAGTTTTTGGAAGTCCTTAGAACCAGCAATGCTGTTAACCAGTCCCTTGCTGAATTATTAACACACGTCCAAACACTAACAGTCCTCTTTTTTTTCACATATTATGCATATACTATGACCAACAGAAATATGTGCAGTGAAATGAATGTTTCCAAGTAACTTAATTTGATGAACTAGTGTCAATTACAATTTTATAACATGAGAATACAACAACAAAGGTACAAAATACATCATTAAAGATCATAAAAATACAGATAAAATTTGTAGTAATACGGGCTTTACAAAAGAATCGAAATAACATATACATCAGTGTTACAGGAATTATGACATAAGTACATACATAAAAGGTCAGAATAACTTTTGAAACATCAACTTCACACATGAGCATTAAAACAAAACAGAATAAATAATGTCTAAACATTTTTACAAAGTAAATAACACAAATGGTTCAAATGGCTCTGAGCACTATGGGACTCAACTGCTGAGGTCATTGGTCCCCTAGAACTTAGAACTAGTTAAACCTAACTAACCTAAGGACATCACAAACATCCATGCCCGAGGCAGGATTCGAACCTGCGACTGTAGCGGTCTTGCGGTTCCAGACTGCAGCGCCTTTAGCCGCACGGCCACTTCGGCCGGCTTAAATAACACATTATCAGAAAAATTCTACAATGTAAATCTTGTTAGTTAAACACATAAAGACAGGAAAAACACAAATTCACATAGCGTAATAACACAAAAGTACAGGACAGGGTTTGTTTTCAGTGTGACATTTGGTATTGCAGTCCAATCCAAAACTTCATTCTGTAGATCTTTCCTCTTATTTCAACATTCGTTTCCACCAAAAAAAAAAAAATCCTACCCAAGTATGCTTTCTGTATTCTGTTCACATCCTCTTTCAAAAATAGTTTTTCTCCACTGTACACAACTTTTTTGCCCAAACCATTTTCTTATAGCTTCTCAATGCATTTCTTCCAATTCATCATAGTTAGTTTCTTATATAGTCTACCCCCTCTTAAGCTAACTTAAAAATACTGAACTCAGATATATATACCAAGGGACGAGGCAATGCAGCAGCACATAACAAATTAACACAAAGAGCAATGACAAAAAAATGGAAATTGGCAAAGCAAGCAGCAGTATATATAAATTAGCAAAGCAATTGCAATATTACAAGTAATATAAGGCAATGTGCAGCAAACAAGAAAAATAAATACGTAGTAAAACTGGCTTAACAGAGTAATACAAAGTCAAATTCAGTAACACTATGCCTGGCAAACAGAAGCAGCAAATGCTATAACTTATACCTAAACATGACAAAGCTCAAGCAGAAAAAATATTGCACTAAAGACAACAATGCAGATAAGGGAAATGCATATTCACATCTTAATGTCTATATAATTAAAGTGGTGCACCACAACTTATTCTACAAAATAAATTACCAAGTACTTGAAAAGAAAATTATGTATGCAGTTCCTGTGAAGGGAAATGTCTTTATGTGATCCCTCATTTTTTTGGAAGTATATCATAAAATTATTATTTACTGGATCGGTAGACAGAAAATATTTATATTAGTACATCTATTAAATTTTATTTTAACCAATGCTGCAGTGGAGCTAGAAACTAGATATCAAACAAATTGAGCAATCTCTCAACTAGAAAGACAATAGATGTAAAAATGTTTATCATCATTTCATTAGGCAATTTAGTAAATATCATAAACTAAGAGCTCCACAGTGTAATCATATGTTTTCAAGTTTGGGCGTGTCATATTTGCAATGCTTTCTACAAAGAAATGTCAATAGCGAGGATAATGGCCTCTTTTTTTCTCCACCTGTGCCTCTGAAAGGCACACACTAATGGCTTTTTATCCAGGTGACTGTCGCTCAGATGGGCTTCCACAGCACATTATGTCAAGTTCATCTACCTTCTTTACTGAAATATTTACGGCAGCTGTTTCCACTACAGTTACAGTCTCATACAAAATAAAAAAATTCAAAGGTTAGGAATTTACATTAGAAGTGTATAGAAACAAACAGTGTCCAAAAAGTTTTGTCAGCATTGTGGTAACTGACATTCACGTATGTACACACATTTCATAACTCTTAAAAGTACGATTATTGGTTTCCAACATCCTTTTTCACAAGTCAGAGTTCCTAACTACAACTCATTATTCCTTACCCTATTACACATATATATATTCGTCGTCAAGTCTTCAATATTTCATCATAATAAATACATAGCATAATCAAATTCCTCATACAGCATCAGCTTATTGATCATAAACATATCTCAACAGCTTAATACACATTGTCATCATGATAATAACATCATAAAAACTCAGCCAAATCTCAAAAACGTCGTAGCTTTCTGCAATAATTTCAAAACATAAAAAAATTCTCTGCTCATTTCAATAGTGTCATCTACCTCAATCATACTTTAAAAATCGTGATCCCATATCAAATACATCATTCAAAGCTCTCATAGTATCACAATGGTTCCAAAAAATATGAACATTTCACAAAGTACAGACAAAATACAATTTCATAAGTGTGAAGTTATCCAATGGTGTAATTACGTAAACATCTGTAGTAAAAAAATGTTTGTCTCTCTCAGTTAAATGATCAGATAGCTGTGTAATTTATGTGTTCGAGAAATATGGTACCGATGTGTAAAGTTGTATAAGCAAATACCATATTAGCTAGGGCTCCTTGTGCTTGCCAAACACATGGTACACAAAGTAAGCATGTAACCCCCTGAGGATTAATGTAATTATAACCTCAGGTGTTACAGATTACAGCAATGGAATGAAATGTATCACAGAAAACCTTTGTATCATTGTAATTCAAAAACCTTTAAAAATAAATGTTTTAAGTACAAAATTAATCACTTTAATACGTGTCCTGTAGCGCTAAATGTGCGTCTTGCTGTAAGATAATTCTGTGGAAGTGTCGTAGTTATCGTCCTCCGGAAGCAAAGTTTTGCTGAAGTCAATGTACTTACCTCATCATAAACAAAAGTGAAGTGCTTTGCGTATAGATATTGTAGTTATTATGCTTATTGCCATGATGAAGAAAGTACTGTACTGTAACGTATTGTTGTGCTACGGAAAAGGCTGTCTCATTGTAGCTATACCACAAAAGTTACTATTAAACAGGTTTTACTTTCCAGAATAATACATAAAAACTGTGCAGATATAAAACAGATACAGCACAGAAGCAACAATGTAAATTGTGTCACACATTAGTAGCGTCGTGATATAATCGTGTAGCTGTCAAAGAAACCAAATACTAAGTCATCGGTAATTTCACATAAAGCACTTCAAATAAAGAATGTCTTTTCAAGTAAACCAAAATGTTGTATTAAAATCTCATTAACAGTATATATTCTAAGTATGTAAGCCGTATATTCGTTATGTAAACGTGCAACTAACAAGGAAGAATGTACAAATAACAACACTGTGTTATCTGTTCACTATAACAATGCATTCATAATTACTTGTCGAAGTTCCCTAGGTTCTTGACTGGGTAGTTAACTTTGAAACATAGTTGCATGTTAACTGTTTGTAAGTGTGACGAAGCATACTAGTAACGTGAAGTGAAAAGTTTTATGGAAAAGACTAAGTTAAAAAGCAGATTATCTTTCAAGAAACGGTTTTACATGTGAAGTGTGGTGCAATCCATTACTCTTCATAGTACTCAGAGTTTGAACTTGAATGCAATTATCATGCGGTATACGTCGGTAAAGAATACTGGAATTTTTCTCAGGGTTAGCGTCTATGTTATTTTTCTCTGAGCCAGCCGGTGCACGTGGCTGCCTGCGGTGCGAGTCATTGTCTGCTATCTCTTTGTTGGCGCGCGTCGTTGCTAGGATTTGGAGACCTAACTTCTACAAATTCACCTTGTCGAGAGGGCCCTGCCCTGTTTGAATCCCGCCAGTTCTGATGAAATTCAGGCCTGTCGTTATGATTATATCGTCTGCCGTCATGTCGGTAGTTCCTGTAGTTTCTTTCTTGTTGGGAACGTGGTGGAGAATTTCTCCCTGAATCGTAACTGTGCGCTGAACTGTTGCATCTGAAGTTATTCTGTCTCCTGTGATAATAATAGTTCTGGTTGCCATATTGTCTGTTTCTATGATTGTCTCTGTCATATTCATTACTGCCAGCCGGTGTGGCCGTGCGGTTAAAGGCGCTTCAGTCTGGAACCGCGGGACCGCTTCGGTCGCAGGTTCAAATCCTGCCTAGGGCATGGATGTGTGTGATGTCCTTAGGTTAGTTAGGTTTAATTAGTTTTAAGTTCTAGGCGACTGATGACCTCAGAAGTTAAGTCGCATAGTGCTCAGAGCCATTTGAACCATTTTATTCATTACTACGAAAATGCTATCTTTCTCTGTAACTATTATTCTGCCAGCGGTTGTCATATGAGTGGTGTGTGTTTTGGTCACGATTTACGTTGTAATAATAGCCTTGTCGTGTCCAGTTATTATTTCTGTCATCGCGGAATTGTGACGGATGTGACCTGTAATTGTTGTGCTCCTGTTTTCGCATTCCGCGATTGTCAGTGTCAATTTCCAGTTCTTGTAACAGTCCCTGAAAAGCTTCATTGTCGTCTTTGCGACGTCCTGCTAAAATAATATGTCGTAAATGTTCAGGCAATTTGATTAAGCAAATGCGGATGAGTTCTGAGGGGCTGTATGGGTTTGAAAGATACTGATTCTTATGCAACATGTCTTCAAAATATTTCACAAGACTTGAAAATTCAGATTTTTCGAAATGTTTCATCATTATGATGCTATGTTTTACTCGGTCTTGTGTAGCTTGAGACCAATACACTGAGAGGAAGGCATGATAAAATTCTCCTTCACTGTGTCAATCGTGAATGACCGATTGCATTCTTACAGCTGGTTCATTCTCTAAATAGCCACACATAAATTCTATTCTGTGCTCTAATGACCAGTTGGGAGGAAAACAATGATAGAATTGATAAAGCCACGCTTGTGGTCGAATGTCGTTGCCGGAATTCTTAAATGTTTTGAATTTACGTGTAGTAATAAACAGCTTATAGTCAAAATCATCGTGTCGGCGAGTCGCATATCGGTCATTGTTACGTCGTGTCGGCGGTTCCATCTCAAAATTCGGTGCCTCTTGCCAATTTCTTTCATAATTTCCGAAATGCCCTGTGTTATTATTTTGTGGCTTTTCTGTATTTCTAAGTCCCTCTTCCTGTGTTGGAGTGCGAGTGTCCTCTGAAATATGTAATTCTTGTATTACTTGTGCCAACTGATCTTGTACTTCCCGGATTTCTCTTTGGTGTTGTGTATTAATTTGATTCTGATTTTGTTTGAATTTCCTAATTTCTTCACACTCTTCTGTGTCATTAAAGACTACCAGTTTTGTGTCATTCAGATTATCATCTACCTTCGTAGATAAATTATTTAGCTGATCTGAAAGTTCAACTACTTTCTCTGATAATGAACTAATTTCCTCCATGTGTCTTTCTGAACCAATTTTCAGAGTATCTACTGTGTCCTTTAAGTTTTCCTGAGTTTTTGCAAGTTGCATAACCGAATCGGTAGATGCAACTGAGTCAGTTTTAGTTTGCAAGGTCTCATGATTTTCATGAACAATAGTTTGTGGTTCTTTTATGGCTGCTTCGTGATTCTGTAATGCATTTTCATGCCGCGAAAAAATAGGTTGGAAATGCTCACAAATTTGTGTTTTTACATCATTACAGACTTTTTGACATTTCGATTCGATTTTAAGTAACTCAGCAGTTAAACCTTCACGTGTTTGTTCAAGCATGTTATCTAACTTTCGAAGATTTTGTTCCATTGTGTTTAACTTTTGAAGCTTTTGCTGTGTTTGTCTCTGATTTTGTTCCATCGTGTATAACTTTTGAAGATTTTGTTCCATTGTGTCTAACTTTTGAAGATTTTGTCCCATTTGTTTCTGATTTTGTTCAAGCATTGTGTCTAACTTTTGTAGCCTTTGTCCCATTTGTTGCATTAACTGTAATAACAATGTCTGAAACATGTTTCTCAGTTATTTTTGGCAGTGAATTTGCAACGGCAACATTCACATTTTGACAAGCAGAAAATGTGTCTTGACTCATTTGAGGAAACGGTGAGGACCCAAAACCTGAGTCCACAGTATTTGCAATATTGTGTTCTGTCATTTCGGATTACTGAGGCGAGCTGTTGCCGACCGATCGATCAATAATGCTTCCCTGTTCACTATTTGTTTCACTGACTATACCATTATTTGCCACCCGCTCCATTTCCCTATACACAATTACCAAATTACTACTTCGAATGTCTGTTAATTCATTACACAGTGGTGCTGATAAGCTACGCTCGTCGTCACTATTATTTCTCAGTTTACTTTGGAGCCTAGTGTTACGTTTTTCACACACCATTATTGTCACAATATTTCACACAATAACACAGAAAATCACAATTTGAAGAGCAAAATAAGAAAACACATTAACATAGAATTGAAAATAATATCTCGTTAATTGCAAGCGCAGCTGCGAAATACTTGGTGCAAATCTACATGCATGTCACAATTGTTTTACTGTACAACAGTGATAGACTGCAACTACAAAGGAGATTCTCTCTACAATTACGCACTAGCAATAAACAAAAGCTACACTAATTACACAAACTACAAGAAAAAATCAGAAGATTCCAGTGAGGTATCCTGGCAGGGTCGCCATATGTAACGTTCCCTTAGAAAAATTATACATGACTGTGCTTAAACTGACACACAATATTTTTTGGCGTAACGCAATCTGACTTTCAAAAATCTCTACAAAAGAATGGCTCTGACTAACATTAACCTATACCTTTCACAAATCACTTACTTCACAAAAATCTTCATTACTCCAACTACTGCAATACAGCGAGTGCCACTACTGCCAGCTAAGTAAAAGATTCAAATGACTGAAGGCACTAACTACTGATAGGCATAGTTAGCAAATGAAAGATTTTGATAGAGAACAAACAATGTGTTTACCAAAAGTCATTATATATATATATATATATATATATATATATATATATATATATATATATATATATATATATATATATCATTTCATGGCATCCAGTCTTATAAATTTACTGTCTCTGTCCAAAACTCCGCCATCTCACTCCCCACATCCACCACTGCTGGCGGCTCACCTCCAACTGCTAAACGCTACGCGCTGTTCACATCCAGCTGCCCAACACTATAATGGCAGACAACAATGCAAACTAGCCACAGACTGCACACAGCACAGCCAGTGATTTTCATACAGAGCGCTACGTGGCGTTACCAATAAGAAAACCTAAACCGCCTACTTACAATATTTTCGATGTATTTCTAGCCGCTAGGTGCCCTTCGTTGCTCCAGCGATGTACAGTAAACTACTTTTAGAAGGCGAGAAAGTTTTTTCGCAAAATGTCTACAAACTCTTTCTAGTATCTTATCTGGTCCATATAACTTTCAACCATTATTCTAGTTTTTCGTGGTCTTTATCCTGTATGTACAACAGATCAGCATGTTAATTTACGGTTTTGGCAATGTTAGTAGTACAGGGTGACCAGATGGCCTCCCTGTCGCCACCCCTTACCCCAAATCCCCCGGCCCACCCCCGTTCCTCCTTGGTGGACCTGTTACTGATATTCCATCATATTTCGGACGTTCATCAGATCAGGGATAGCATTATTCTTTCTTCGAACATTTCGGATATATTTCTGCTGGTAACCGTACGTCCGTCTCCAAGGTGAGTCGCTGAAAGAATTTAAACCGCTACACAGAATTCTGTGAAGTAAACGCGCGTGTGTCAGAGATCCCATTATTGGCAAAAAGTGCATCATCAACAGACAAAACTTTATGCGTCTAAGAATGAAACAAAGAAAGCGTGGAATCAGCAGATCCACAGTGTTTACGGATTATGCGCTTGATATTTGAAATGTATGTGCTGCTATGCCAAGCAGTGAAGAATCAGGACAATAATTCCTCTGAAAACGCTGACGTGAAATGAGTGGTTTCCATGATTTATCGAGCTGGAAACTCACGGCTTAGATGAGCAGGTTGATTGGTGTTGCACTTTCACAGCTTCCTTTACTACTAAATGCTAACAGGACGAGGCTGTGACCAGTATATTCATCTCCCGTAATCCACGGCATGGCTAGTAGTAATACAGTGTTCAGCCACTGCTGATTTGTTGGGCTATAGAAGGTTGGAGTGCCGCTGGTGTTCAATGTACCGTTCTTGTAAAGTGGATATTGTTTGCTCTATGTACCTTTTACCACGACGATGAGTAATTTATTATATACCAGACTTTCCTAAAAGCGGATTATCTTTTACAGAACGCAGGAAAGCTACTGTCTTGGCCAGTGGGAGGAAAATCACATCCACTTTATGCTTCTTCATAATTCTGGCAAATTTTGAAGAAAAATTTACCACCTAAGGTGAAAAGGTCATACTCTTTACATCTCTTACACACAAAAAATCGCCGGGAATGATAGACTACATAATTCAAAGTTTGCCGCGTTATATGCTGCTTGAACAGTGGTCACACAACTAGTGTTAGCGCATGGTGTTCACTCGAATCATATTATATTTAGCGCGGCACATCACACCAGAATAATAAATAATTTTATACTTGTCATTGCGAGTGCTACAACTTGCCCTGCTCAAGGCGCGAAGCTTAGCGATCACCTGGACGAATGCTGTCTGGCCTCAGGAGGTTAGTGGCTGGCTAGTGGCCGTCGTCTGCTGCATCGAGAGGAAACTCTTCGACCAGCAATGGTTCTGATTAGGACAGGAAGCTGCGGGCTCTTACGCGGAGCTGTTTTCGGAGGTTGTATTATTACTGCTGGGTCAGAGACGGAAGTAAATTAAGTTTGTGGTCCTATCAGACTGATACTTTTAGCAGATGAAATATGATTTACAAAATAAAGAAAGTAGTGGACTCGAACTCTCCACTAATTTTCATACAAGTCTGTCTCTCGACAAGTCTATGTTTCACAACATCATTTTTGTAGGTTCGGGTGGTCTGACTGACCGGTGTTCCAACGGTTTGACGACTGTTTACATTAGACGATGCCTGAGGCGGATGTCGCAGCAAATGAGAAGTCTTACCTACTTCCACACGAAATTTAGTCTTTATTTCATTATTGAAAAATCATAAATGAAACATCATGGCTTCTAGGAAGTCGTTTAGTGCTAAAAAGGCTAGGCTCTGAGCACTATGGGACTTAACGTCGGAGGTCATCAGTCTCCTAGAACTTAGAACTACTTAAACCTGATTAACATAATGACATCACACACATCCATGCCCGAGGCAGGATTCGAACCTGCGACCGTAGCACTCGCGCGGTTCCAGACTGAAGCTCCTAGAGCCGCTCGGCCACTGCGGCCGGCGGTGCTACAAAGACCTGTTTTTTTTTCGTACTATCGACATTGTTTCTAGGTTGCAGAACAAGGCAATGAATGACCACAATAATTTCTTCATTGTTTGTGTGAGCCTTCAGTATTATTAAAATACGAGTTTGGCTTTATAATGCAAAAATACAGAAAGTATTACATAGAAATACAACAAAGACATGTTAAAGCAGGCTACGAACCATCAAAGCTTTTGTTTGTTGACCAGTTTTATGTCAGCTGGTCATCGGTAATAAGTAAGCATATCTTTCTAGGAAAACACGGTGCTTCGAGTTGTCATTTCAAATAATCTTCTTTGTTAATATTAGGTACGATGTTTTATTTTATGTTTATCATTGATTATTTTAACTAAATGCCTAATTTAAATCAATTAGATGCTACTGTAAAGGTTCACAATCGATTCAAATGGTTCAAATGGCTCTGAGCACTATGGGACTTAACATCTGAGGTCATCAGTCCCTTAGAACTTAGAATTACTTAAAACTAACTAACTTAAGGACATCACACGCATCCATGCCCGAGGCAGGATTCGAACGTGCGACCGTAGCACTCGCGCGGTTCCAGACTGAAGCGCCTAGAACCGCTCGGCCACATCGGCCGGTTCACAATTGATTGTCAGTATATTTAGCAATCGATATTAATGTATGGGAATTATACACAGAGGTGACAAAAGTCTTGGGATACCTCCTAATATCGTGTCAGACCTCCTTGTGCCCGGTGTAGTGCAGCAACTCGACTTGGCATGGGCTCAAAAAGTCGTTGGAAGTCCCTACAGAAATACTAGGCCATACTGCCCCTATAGCTGCCCATAATTGCGAAAATGTTGCCGGTGCAGGATTTTGTGCACAAACTGACCTCTCGATTATGTCCAATAACTGCTCGATGGGATTCATATCGGATGATCTGGGTGACCAAATCATTCGCTCGATTTGTTCAGAATGTTCGTCAAACCAGTCGCGAACAACTGTGGCTTGAGTTCATGGCCCATTTTCGTGCAAAAAATTTCATCGTCTTTTGGAAACATGAAGTCCATGAATGCCTGCAAATGGACTCAAAGTAGACGAGCATAACCATTTCCAGTCAATGATCGGTTCAGTTGGAACAGAGGACGAATTCCATTCCATGCGAACCTTGCCCACACCATTATGGAGCCACCACCAGCGTGCTTAGTGCCTTGTTGACAACTTGGGTCCATGGTTTCGTGGGAGTTGTAAGTAGGCTGTTTAGGTTTTTATGCTGGTGACGCCACGTCGCGCTCTGTATGAAAATCGCTGACTTCGCTGTGTGCAGTCTGTGGCTGGTTGGACTCATTGCTGGAATGTTTGCTAGTGTAGCGTTGGGCAGTTGGATGTGAACAGTCCGCAGCGTTGGGCAGTTGGAGGTGAGCCGCCAGCAATGGTGCATGTGGGGAGAGAGATGCCAGAGTTTTGAGAGGTTACTATGAGCGGACGATCTGGACGTGTGTCCGTCAGAAAAAAGGAAATTTGTTTAACTGGATGTCACAAAATTATGTATATATATTATGACTTTTGAACGCTATTAAGGTAAATACATTGTTTGATCTCTACCAAAATCTTTCATTTGCTAAGTATGCCTATCAGTAGTTAGTACCTTCAGTAGTTAGAAACTTTTATTTAGCTGGCCGTATTGGTGCTCGCTGTATTGCAGTAGCTCGAGTCACGAAGATTTTTGTGAGGTACGTGATTCATGAAAGGTATAAGTTATTGTTAGTCAGGGACATTCTTTTGTAGGGATTATTGAAAGTCAGATTGCGTTGCGCTAAAATACTGTGTGTCAGTTTAGTGATGATCAGAATAAGTAAAGAGAAAACTGTCTGAGTACGTTGAGTTTTGCTCAGCTGTTTGAAAATCAAATAACGTAAGAGTTTTTCCAGCACTGTCATTCTTTCATTCTTTACATACAAGGGGAAATTTCAGGGTCCGCGCCACACTCGGACCTCCCATCAGTTCTTACTATCTGAAATCGGGTTTCATCTGACCAGGTCACGGGTTTTCCGGTCGTCTAGGGTTCAACCGATGTGGTCCCAAGCCCAGGAGAGGAGCTGCAGGCAATGTCGTGCTGTTAGCAGAGGCGCTAGAGTTGGTCATCTGATGCTATAGCCCACTGACGCCAAATTTCACCGCACTGTCGTAACGCTTACGTTCTTTGTGCGTGCCACATCGATTTCTGCGTTTATTTCACGCAGTCTTGCTTGTCTGTTAGAGCTCTACGCAAACGCAACTGATATCGGTCGTTAAGTGAAGACCTTCGGCCTCTGCGTTGTGCTTGGTGAGAGGAATGCCTGTAATGTGATATTCTGTGCACCCTAATGACACTGTGAATCTTGTAATATTGGCTACCCTTACAATTTAATAAATGGAATGTCTCATGTGTCTAGCTCCAACTGCCATTCCGCGTTCCGAGTCTGGTAATTCCCGTTGTGCGGCGAAAATCACCTTGAAAACCTTTTCACATGAAGTTCCTGAGTACAAATGACACCTCAGCCGATGCACTGCCCTTTTATACCTTGTGTACGCGATGCTACCGCCTTCTGTATATGGGCGTATCTCTATCCCATGACTTATGTCACCTCAGTGTAAACAATTAGCAGCCTTAAGTTTTTTACTTCATAAACTAGAAATTCGTTTCTCTGATAGCTACGAACTCTAGTTGCGCTACTAATAAAGATAATAACCATTGTAACATGCGACACAAAGGTGT
This sequence comes from Schistocerca piceifrons, assembly GCF_021461385.2. Classification (NCBI taxonomy): domain Eukaryota; kingdom Metazoa; phylum Arthropoda; class Insecta; order Orthoptera; family Acrididae; genus Schistocerca; species Schistocerca piceifrons. The sequence goes on along the minus strand of NC_060149.1, from coordinate 362,387,212 downwards.
ATTTGTCTTTGGGTGCTGTTGGATCTAATTTTTCACATTGATCTACGATGCACGTTACGTTATTGTGTCGATACAAAGTGAAGCAGTCATCCATCCAAACACTTTTTTGAGAGGACAGTGCCTTACTAGGCATGGTTGTGTTGGTGGTAGTACGCCGTAGTCTTCCTCCAACCTTTGAACTGACATACCCACTCAGGTGTAGGGAAACCTGCAGCTCAACGTGGATTCCGATTCACGATGCAGCGCTGCATTTTTGACGTTAACAAACATCGTTAGAGGTGAAAGAAGTAAGAAGCGAAAAATGGAAATCGTGGGAATGACCGGTAAAGAAAATTATCATCAATCACACCACAACAAACTTATATTTGTCTGTAATTTAATTTCATATGTTAGTTGATAGTCTACTGTAACTGTAAAAACTAGCCGGCCGTTGTGGCCGAGCGATTCTAGGCGCATCGGTCTGGCACCGCGCGACCGATGCGGTCGCAGGTTCGAATCCTGCCTCGGGCATGGATGTGTGTGATGTCCTTAGGTTAGTTAGGTTTAAGTAGTTCTAGGTTCTAGGGGACTGATGACCTCAGATGTTAAGTCCCATAGTGCTCAGAACCATTCGAACCATTTTGTAAACAGGAAGTACCCATGTTGACTATGCCGCCAACGAGTAAATGGCTGTTAATACTTGTCCAGCCGGTTAGCAGCTTTAGTTTTAGTGAAACATTTGACTATCAGGAACAAAAGGAAATATTTATATGAATCTTAGTACAACTCCGAGGACTACCTTCAGATATAACTTATTTCACATATAGTCATAAAATCATGTTAATATCGATAAAGCAATGTGCTTACGGGTTTTGTGTAAAGCTTCTTTGTAGTTATCATTATCGGCACCATAGTAAGCCACCGAACGTGCATCCCCTCCCTCTGGTGTGATCAAGATGACAGGTATTTGAAATAATAGTTACTGTCGATAGTTTGTCGCGCGTCATCTCTCTCAGAGGATTTCATGTGATGTATGCACCGTTGACAGCAATGGGTAATGTATGTCGAGCTATGTTTCTGAACAGGTGCATTTGAAGTCTTATTGCTGTCTCCATTCACTGAAACTACGAAGACTGGGTTGTAGAAAAGCATCTGCCAGTCGTGAATAACTCAGAATGCAGTGGGAAAAATAATATCGCAGATCAGTTAGTAAATCTGTTTACGAGTTGCACATCGCATACAAAAAAGCGCACACGACGGAGATAATTGAAATTATTGGCTGAACACTATTTTCCTTACTCGTTGTATGGTAAAAGAAAACTGATCTTTTTGTTAAAACGTTTTTGTTTTAAGTTTTTTTGTTAAACCCTTACTTCCAGCTGGCTGCTAATTTTTTTGCTCCCTGTGATGAACACTAGAGACACATCTGAATTGACAGTAGGTTAGTAGGACTGTATTGCGTTGCATGTTAATCTGTTTAATAGAGAGTAAAGCTTTGCAGTTCAGCACAACGAAAAGGCTAGGGTTCTCTTGAATTCTGTCCATGAGTGTACCTCCACCAACAGGTGGATTCATTAAAAGTTAACGTAACATTAATGTTGATTTACTTATGTACCAATTTCTAAAGTCCCGTCGTCGACGAGTTCATTGGGGACGGAGTTCAAGCTTGGATTGTAGAATGATAAAAGAAAAAAAAGCATATAATGTTGAAGTGAACGACTGTCGCATTTTCATTGGGCGATTTACGGACACGCTGGAAAATCTAAATTTAGATATCTGAACGGGGATGTGAACCGAAGCCCTGTTGAATGCGTGTCCTCTGTGTAGCTTATGCGCCATCTCGCTCTGCGTCAATAGCCATACAAATACCTTTCGATGCTCAAACGCTGTCATCCAATGTTTCACTTTACCTAAACCGTTATTTGAAGATTTTGCGTAGTAGAAATGATCCTTTTCAAAAATCTTATGTAAGAATGCTACAATCGTGTCCGTCTCTTTCCTTTTTTTTTTTTTTTTTACGTTACGAGCGCGCGCGAAGATCTTTTGTAAAAATGCCACAATAGTCTTCGTCTCCCTCCTTCCTTTCATGGAGTGAGCGCGCGCGTCGCGATGTGTGTGTGTGTTTCAAATGTATGAGAGAAGCAAAACGGAGGCGGGGATACGAAGAAAAGTAAGACTAGAGTTAAACGTACTGTTGTCTACGAGGTCTCTGGGGAAGAATAAGGGAAACCTCCCGTGTCCTTTTCAAAGAAACCGTCCCGACACGTGCCTTAAGCGACGTGGGAAGAGTTTCGAAATGTGAACTAAGAGATGAAGATTTGAGTACCGTCACTTCCGAACGCGAGTCCAGTGCAGTAGACTGAGGAAGAAGGGCGGGAGGTAGTATGGAGACGGGAGGTGTGAGAGATTGGTGACCAGTGGGTGGGAAAAGGAGGGAGGGCATTACACGCAAAATTGGTTGCTGTGTTTTAAATTAAAATCAGGGCTCATACCTTGAGAGCTGGAAGGGTAACAGATGAAGTCAGTCGAAAAACAAGTGGTTCCTAATGGATTAGTATTATGACAATCTCAATGTTGTTACTCAAATTTAGCCAGATATCCAAGGAACGTATTCAAATGAATTAGAACTGCATCGCTCCAATTAATTGCATCGTGTATCGTCTAAGAATTTGCATTTAAGGTTTTGCGACACCAATTTCGTTCCGATTATCTATGAATAACAATTACATAGTAGGTTAACTTGTAAGTTTACCGAGGCGAGAAAGTGATTACGTTTTCGTTTTTCCGTTCATGAATAAAATACGAGACCAAGAAAACTACCGGTCAAAAGGTTTGGATCACGTGTCACAAATATGGATTTTTGGTTAAAACAAGGATTTCATTTTGAATATTCTTTCATATTTCCGTTCTGATAATTAAATGCTGTAAATGTGTAAAGGCTAAGCGCCTCTGTTGCGTATCTCACTGGTTGTTTGCCTACAGGGGCGTTGATGAGTATCCACAACAACACTGATGTGCTTTTACCTGAAATGGGGTCATTCGAAACCATACTACCTCCCAATGGGACGGAAGCAGAAATCTGGAATTGAAAACCGAGCTTTAGTTGTAGCTCTGAAGTTCTAGTAGGGCAATAGCAACAAAAGTTGGCGTAGCCCTCTCTAAATTGGAGTGTGCGTTGCCGCGGTTCAAGCAAAGTGGTGCCAATGCGTTTCGCGATGTGGAAGACCCCGAAACACTACATCTGTGAAGGTAATTTTGCTGTGCGAAAATACTTCGCGACCATATTTTGCGATTACTTACAATAAGTTTCGAAATATCAGCTCTAATCTGCATTCTCATCTGTTGTTAAAATGCGTGTTTATGTGTTCCTTTCAACAACAGATGGAAATGCAGATGAAAGTGGAAAAAAATGGTTCAAATGGCTCTGAGCACTATGGGACTTAACATCTGAGGTCATCAGTCCCCTAGAACTTAGAACTACTTAAACCTAACTAACCTAAGGACATCACACACATCCATGCCCGAGACAGGATTCGAACCTGCGACCGTAGCGGTCGCGCGGTTCCAGACTGTAGCGCCTAGAACCGCACGGCCATCCCGGCCGGCGATGACAGTGAACATTCAGAAACTAACTGTAAATAAAAACAAGATATAGTTGCAAAAATTTTCGTACAACAAAATAACGTTCGCAGAGAAAATGATTTGTTAGGTCGCCAACCAAACTCACAGTAACTTCAGTTAATTATAGATGACAAGTTACCAGTCTACAGTAATGTACAGAGGTTGCTACAAAAACTGTTTTTAGGCTTGATATTGTTACAATAATTATGAATTAAATATACTAATATTTTACAGAACGGAATAGGAATACCCACTGATGATGACACAAAGGTGCATGAAAAATATTTAGATTTATGTAAAGAAACAGTTTTTTGCATAACAGGCGGACCTGAAACCCGGTAATCTCATCGGACTGTTTTTGCATACTTCAAGACAAGTTACACTGTGAATGATACGCTACAACAGTCCCACATATCTTCTGTGTTATTAATGATTTCCAGTCAATGTCTTTATTACTCATCCTGCCGTGCTTAGCTTTTCAAGGGTTGCAATCTACTTGGTCACAATGTTCCTCTATCTTAAGACGCTAAGGAATAAATGTACACAATTTCTAACAGATGTTCCAACAAAATGCGCTCCAGATATCTCCATTCTTTTATATCGTCAGTTTTCTGGGACATGCTTGAGACATGTTGCAGCCTGCTTATGATACTACACAGCATATTAGACATAGTGATAAGAAGAAAATGATGCCATGAATAGCCTGTGCGTAGTACCATCTCAGAAATATTTTTCTGCCTTTGTCAATGGCCAATGACCAGCATGCACAATGCTATTCATACACTCAATCTTATCCCAAGTCTCTGTAACAGTGCTTCAGTGAATGAGGCGTCTAGTTTCATAGAGTGTTAGGAACGGATAGATTCTGACCGTTTTATTTCGTTTGCACAGTAAAATGTGAGTATTTTGGGAGAATGCATGAATAAATCAGATATAATAAACGAAAAGCGCTAGTTTGCTTTTGTTCTATAGTGATACTTTCATTTTGTTAACCGGTTTTCGGCTTACAACAACATATTCAGTCATTTACTGAGTATTGTCACTTCTGTCTATGAAATATATGAAAATTTGGCTGCTTGGTTAGAAATAAAACAATTACCAGTTTCAGTGAGGTAGGGGATGAAAATTTGCGAAAATATTTCGCTGTATTAACACATTTTTAATTCTAAATCTACAAAAAATTATATTTGACTATTCGATTAGAAACAAAGAAATATGTGTTAAAATATGAAAGTTTCTGTGGAAATATCGTCACGAGAACTCAAAAGGCAAGGTTAACAAAAACGTATGACTACAGCTACCATAATCGCTTTTTAGTTGGAAGTTCATCCTGAAAAGATCATTCTTGTACGTCTGTAATTAGCGGGAAAAGTTTAGATGGTATTGCGTTTCGTAAACTAAATCAAAGAAAGCTATTTATCAGTCATCACGGCAAATTGGGTTTGTCAGAATTGCACAGGAAAAGAAACAGCTCTTTAATAAATTATTTTTTTATTAGGCCTAATATATCTTTACAAAATTATTTTTGTTGTAATTGCCAAGCAAAAGCGAGTGAAGCAGCGGACGCTAATCCTGTAGCTTATACAGCACACGACAGCGATGCACGTTTAAGTGCCACAGTAATTCTGACTAAATGAGCTAAAGTAATTTTTGAACCAAGTCCTAGGTCTACTGTTAAACATACGCTCACTCGGCCAAGAAAAAGGTCATATCTGTCGTAACAGTGTGTACCACTTCCGCAAACTTTGATGACAACTAGAGTTTGGCATGGTGTGGCGTAAAATGGCGGACTTACGAGGTCCCTTTCTGCCTATCTCTTAACACAATAATAACACGTGAGGACCTTCATTATTGTTTACTGCCATTCCTGATGTTTGATGTGTCACAAAGATTTTCAATTGAGATAGTCGTAGTACTTTTCGGACCATTCTAGACTTAAGACTAGCCCAGAATGTTCACCATGCGTATCTGTCACAGGTTTAGCTCGGTGGGCGTGATAACTGTCATCTTGAAATACGTGGCATCTAATCCAGAATATGCGAGAGGCATTTTGGGAGATTGAAGCTATGAGGTGCGCCTTTAGCCGTGTGTAGACACATCAGTATGTAACAACAATGTCGGAGATTCTGGATGAGACTCTATTCTGGGCTACAATTTTAATCTACGAGAAAGTTAGTTATATAGGTATGGTGTCTGTTGTTTCGGACATGCATGCCCCAAAGAACAGGCACTGTTGAGTATATCCTCAGCCGTATGTATACAATTCACGAAAGACGTTTCCGACTTTTTCTGCATTGGGGCATTGGAATAACTTAATGGCGACAGATGGTAATTTTGACAGGGGCTCAAACCCAGATTTCCACCTTTACGCGAGCGGTCGCCTTAACTGCTGCAGCTACCCGAGCACGTCTCCCGTCCGGCCCATTTCTCCATATGCCTCACACTACAGAGCAGCGACCCCTGTTCATTATTCCTCTTCGCTCTCAGCCCCACTGTATTCCCGCGAGAGGCCGATCATTATGTGCATCTGCACTGAAAGATCGATATGCCGTCAGGTGCAAATGTTGTATGTTCTTTCGGACATGGGTCGGAAGGGAGACGTGCTCGGATAGGCGATGGGGCGTGTTCGGTCAGAGGGTTGCGTGCCTTCCGTATAAAAAAAATAAATAAATAAAAAAATAAAAAAAACTGAGTGAATTATTCAACGACTAATTTTAAGGAGTGTCATATAAAGACCTCCGAGATCAAATGCCAAAAAAAAAAAACAAAAAAAAGTTAAGGCGATTGCTCGCGTACAGTGGGAAAGCCAGCTTCGAACCCTGGTTCGGAACAAATTTTCATCTCTCGTCATTGAGTTATTTTAATGCCTGAATGCAGAAAAAGTTGGAAATTTATTTCTTCAGAAAGTTTGTGCTACGTTCGTTGCCAAGGCCAGATATAGCAATTCGAAGTAGCTATCCTAATTCCAGTCTCAGGACTGAAGACCACAACAACAACAACAACATCCTAATTTATGATACCTGCCACCTTGCGTGAAGATGTTCACCCAACTGAAACATCACAAAGTCTCCTACGGCTTTATCACTTTTTGATTTTCTTCTAAGCATCATTGTCGTTAAGTGCTGACAGGCAATAGAGCGGAAGCGATAGCTGTCAGTGAGCGCGTGCCCTTACGTGTTGTGAAGACGTTATGCGGGTCGTATACTCAGCCCGCTGTAGGCGCTCCCATGAACGGCGCAGGTTATATCTAGCTCTTGACAAATCGATTCTTGTTAATATTAGTTGACTGATCTGATACTCCTGAAATAGCTTAGTCGTAATCTACTTTTTTAATTATTATATTTAATTCCTTATTTTTTGTTGTTGTTGACTATCGTCATGTCATTTTACTATTACGTTTATGTTTTAGTTCTCCCGTTAAGAAAAACTGCTTGCAATTTGTTTTTAAAGACCTTTTATTGCTCTATTTCTGTATAATCCACATTTAAGGAGTTTAAGTTGCGCATATTCCTTGCTATTTTTCTAAGTTCTTTTTTTCTTTTTTTTTCTTTGAAGGGAAGTACAGTGTGTAAGGAATAAATATCTGTGATTATACTTATTGAATTAAAGTTATGAACGCAGACACGTTTCGATGAGCAGAGACAACAATGAAAAGCAGGAAGTATAGAATTTATCGTGCCGTCGACAATTACACCTCAAGGACGAAGTAGAAGCATAACGCGTGAGAAGCAGTTTGGCAGGAAAATGGCTGCTGCATTTCTGCAGGAATCATCGCAGCACTTACCTGAAGTGATGTAGGGAATTCCAGAAATAACGATAATTTCTTGTATCAGCTGCCTATAGCGAAGAACTTATTTAGTCGAAAAGCGCCGGACTTGTTCTACTAATCTCTGGAAACAGCGTCTTTTATTTTATATGCCTGTAGTCGCCGATTATAAGTGCTCCAGAACTTCTTTTAGGAGGCAGATTTCTTGTTCTTCATTCGGGTGTCAACGACGGTTTTCATACTGATGAGCAGTGGCTGTCTCATTTTGTAAGCTTAATTCAAATATGTACATACTTCACCTTACCTTACCTTCTTAGTCGTAATGCAAATTATATTGAATCATCAAAACTGGTAAATTATTCTCAGCTGAAATTCTTGGCTGTGGATTCTGTTGCGATGACTTTGAATTTTCGCAGGTTCAGCAACAATTTAATGGTGTATATTACTTGATTTAAGGAAACTGAGGAACTGAAAAATGAATGGTGTTCGTGAAGGAATTGAAAAAATTTAATTTAAATTACTGGTGAAGATGAGTATATTTTTCAGCACTAATTTCGGCTGCAGTCTTGTAAATGACTTTAGTATAAACCTACCTTCCCTCGGCTGACTGAAGCTGAGACTGCAATACCGTCACACTGCATAGGGGTCTTCCTTTCGCTGACGGATGCAACACTAATGAGATGATAGTGCGCTCGGAACATGCCACCGTGTCTAACAAGGCTTGTAGACTGGGAAACTCATCATTGTTAAATTAAATGCGTACACCTCTCAGGAAGTCTCTCTTTTCACCTGGACCTATGACAATTTTATTTTGACGAAGGTTTGTTGTAACATCTCACAACTATTCCACTTTTTTATGTCTGCACTTGTAACAAGAGATAAGCATGTATTCGATTTATGTTGCGCAAACGCAGAAATAAAATTGCATTCAGTAAAACTAGCTTGTTGTACTCTGGATAAAAATTAAAGGTTTACTAGCAAATTTATGTGCTTTAAAACACGGCGTTTTGATACGAAGGATGAAACATCCCAGCTGTCCAAAATCTTTCTGTAGTTAATGAATGCAGACCAATATATATCAGTAATTATAGATGTTTCAAGTCTGTGGCGTTATCTGGGATTGAATATTTACCTCAAGAAGTTCGTCGGCTCGTCATTATCTCTAATCCTATATCTGAGAAGTTCCTGTGTATTAAATGGGACAATGTGATAAGCTTCTTGTTATCAAATAATTCTTAGTATCTGCAAGAATGAAAACAGATCACAATGTTGTTCCTGCCATCATGAATTAATCGTCTCTCATTTGCACAGTGACTTTTTTTACGCTGAACAGCGAAGGGGCGTAGGAGGAATGTAAATTTATTTGGAACAGAACCATGGCTATGACTTTCTTTTCTTTTTTTCTCTTTTTTTTTAAACAGCACAGTTCCCTGCTTCAGTCTCGTTTTAATAACAACGCTTATTTTGCCACTACGCATTTCGACAGTGTGCAGCATTCATCAGGTGCCTATCTACTTATTATTGATTACTTATGTGAATAAATTTGAAATGAGTGCGATGTTTTTATTGTTTTGTTAATGGCAGTGGAGTTAGACGACGAAGTTCCGTTGGTTTTGTCAAGAAATCCAGAAAGTTTTTATGAGCTACAGTCCACAAAATTTTGTACTTTTATATACCAGTCGCAGACCTCCATACGCTTAATACAGTTCCATAAAATCTGGATAAATTTAAATAACAATAATTATTGATCTTAGTCGCGATTGCAGAATGATGTCAGTGTTATTTCGCGTTTTAAAGGTGAGCAGTTGTGACAGAGGGCATGGAAAAATTGTTTTATTGTGCAGTTCACTTCTGTGGATGTTGAAGCCAAGTAATTCTCTACTCTCGTTGTTCAAATTACCTTCCATTAGAAAACTGGAATGCACCCAACGGCTGTGATATGACTTTTGAAATGATATAGAACAGCAATAACTAACCACATGACTTTGTAGTTAACATATAAAAGAACATAGCTAATAAATACAAAAATAAGATGGCTACTTACAATAATATGGTTCCAAAAGAAAATACTAAATTGGTTAGTTTACCTCACTATGAAAAAACGAGTACAAGGATTGCAACTGTCTTTAGAAAGTATAATGTGAGAGTGTCTTTCGGAATCACAAATAATCTAGGATGTATTTTGCAACATATTGTAGACACAAAGAGTTTATTTCATGCTTCCTTAGTTTATAAAATGATTACCCAGACTGTGGGGCCTGTTACGTTGGCCGAACGGGAAGGAGGCTGGAAATTAGATTTGGAGAACACATTGCGTTCGAAAGAAAAGATGTCACGGAGAGATCGAGAATGGCTGCACATTTACTTACGGTATTTTTCGCCATCTATAAATTATTCAGTAATACCTCGTCACGACGATTAAAAAAATAAAAGAAAGAGTACAAGAGAAAAAATATTGAAATCAAATCAACTCCAATATTCACAGCATACTTCTTGTATCTCCTAGTGATTTGTAAATATTTTACGTAATTTTTTTTTATGAAACTGATGTTACATAAGCTTTTCAAAGACTAACAAACAACTAGTTCACAAGGAATGAATCTGGAATTTCTACATCTGCTAATGTTAATTGTTAAATGTAGCAGTAAGTCAGTACCGCAACGTCAATAATTTTACTTGCATTTTATTTTATTTTATTTCTATGCCAATATTAAATTTTATTAGGGACCATAGTTGCTTTAATATGAAACTTACGTGTTACAAATTTCATGTAGAGAGTACCATACAGCCAACCGACGTATTCTCTGCAAGGTCTATATTCATTACACAATAGTTTTGAACGAACAGTGATGGAAGGACGAACAACAGATTTAGACGTTCTAGAGCAGGTAAAAAAGCTCTGAAGTACTGGTATGAAATTTAATGTACAAGCAGTATAGCTTTAGTCATGAATTGCAATATTTTATGCTATGCTCTGACTATGTACTTGTTGCATTTTTAGCACTGATAATGGCTAGTTACTAGCCGAAATCTGGATCTGCTTCAATAAAGCTAGAAAGGAAACGACGACTGGTTTCTGCTGTCTATTATTTCGAAACTCGCATTGTTATAAATTAAGATGTTAATACGAATTGATTATTGTTATAAATTAAGATGTTAATACGAATTGATTAAGTCGTCTGTTTTAACATCATATTCAAGAGTCACGGTAATGGGAATTTCGTAAGGTTTTTGTACTTTTTTTCTGCACTGTAAGACTTCTGTTCTCTCTGTGGAGTTGGAAAGGCATTTATTTTGTTAAGTTATCGACAGTTACTGTTGTGATTACGTTGTGACAGTCTGCACATCGTAGTTTAATGACTGAAATTTGAAAATATGAATTTATCTTTCTAGAAACTCACTACCCATTGTACCCTACCTCATTAGCCGTGTAACTGTGCCACATCAATTACGTATTTCTTACTAAAAATGTTATTCTTCCAGGAATGATTTCAGCAGTAGCTGTTTTTAACGCAGGGAAGTGGGAAATCTGAAAAGTTAGTGGGTGTGGGAGACATATTTTGTTGCTGTAATTATTTTGAATCAGTAACAGAAATGAGAAACTTACAACATGCTTCTGAATGAGCGTGTAAAAATTCAAAAACAAGACTTTTTCGTTAAGCAAATTGTTCTCTTATACATCAGGGACGCTGATCATCATAAAATATTCACATTATCGTCTCTGTATCTAATGAATTCGTCGTCGACTGGATGTTAAACCCTAACCTTCGTATTTTCTACGAACATTATCGTTATCGGTACCTTATTGCCATCGACTGAAGTGCAATATTCGCATAAACATGTTTCGTGTAAAGCTACAGAATATAGTTCTGTGTGCATGAACGTTCATTTAAAAGTTTCCTTTTACTTCGGCGCAAGCATCTTTTTACGAATATTCCACGTCTGTCGGTGGCAGTAACATGCTGAGACCGGAATTATAAATATTTTATAACAGTCAGCGATCGTGACTTGGAAAGAAAGTACCGAAAACGAAAGTGGGTAGCCTACTGATGTTCTGTCAGTCCTTTCGAAGATTAAGCAGGGAATTAAAAGCCTAAAAGTGCTAATCATCGATCTATCAATCACATACTATTTAGGTCTTAGTTGTTCGGTGTAGAGACATGACTTCTCCCACGAGTACGATGTGTGTAACCAAGGTTGCTGTATTATTTCTAAGTTCCCTCGTCAGTTACAAATCATTATAGAGACGACTAGAGCCCCGGCAGGTGATTTCGGCGACATTCTCTTCGCTTAGTATAAAATGCCGATTACATTTAAGTGAACCGTAATTAATGAAAGATGTAAACTGAAGTGTTTTGTCGAGTGTGAGTCGACCACGTGTGTTGCAGGTGCGGGGGCACGTACTCTCTGGCGTGCGCGCGTGTGTCCGTGTCGCCGGTGGGAGGCAGCCACGCGGCGAACGACGCGCCGCCCCGCGGAGGCGCGCCAAACAACGAGGCGGACTGCTGCTGCGGAGTGGCGCAGCTGTTGCACTCCCGGATCCCCACAGCCACCGACACGGCCGCTATTAATAGGCGCGCCGGTATCTTTAGCCGCATAAATAGTAGCGAAGCGGCGCGCGCTCAGCCAGTGTCGGATCTGCAGCCTCGCGTCTACCGGTCGACGTTCGAATGGTCGCGCCTCGGTGAGGCGGGCGCCGTCGCTGTCGCCACCGCCCCCGCCCCCGCCGCCCCCAGCGCGCGGCGCGTCGCCGTGCGGACCAAGCCGCAGCTCCCCGCGTCCCTGCGGCCGCCGGCCACCTGCACCTCTGCCCACGCCGCCCTCGACGTGGCCGACGACGAGCAGCCGCGGCCCGGCGCCGCGCGCCGCAACGCGCTGGACCGGCTGCAGCGCTTCCGGCTGGAGCGCTCTGGCCGGAGGAGCCCCGCCCCCTCCACCCCCGCCTCGACCACCACCGCCGCCGGCACTGCGCACGCGCAGAGCCCGAGCGCGGCCCCGCCCCCCGCCCCTCCGCCGCACCGCAAGAAGCCGGCGCGCACTAGCGACAAGACGGAGCGCCTGCGGGAGCTCACCGAGAAGCTCAAGGGTGGCGAGCGCAGGCCGCCTCCGCCTCCGCCCCCGCCGCCGCCGCCGCCGCCGCCACCCCCGCCCCCGCCGCCGCCCTTGCCACCACAGCGTACCAAGCACGCCAAGGCGGCCACCGCCGCCCCCTCGACACTCACGCAACTGCCCGTCCCTGTTACCGCGGAGGAGAAGCCGGCAGCGTCCTCGCCCGAGGACGATATCTTCAACTGTGTAAACTTGCGCTTGCCGAAACCCGAACCCCGCACCATCGTCGGGTCCTACATCCAGAGAAGCATCCCCATCAGGAGCGCGTCCTTCTCGCAGGTGGACTTCTCGCCGTCGGACGGAAAGTACATCCGGTGCGCGGCGCGCGCCAGCCCGTACGCGTCACCAGCTGCGGCACCGCCGCCAGCGGCTGTACCACCTCCGACGGCGGCAGGTGGTTCCCTGACGCTGCCGCGCAAGCGAGCGCCAGCTGCCGACCTAGCCGTGCCCTCTACCGAAGAGCAAGTCGCGGGAGGCTCCACTCCCTCCGTAGACTCGGCCGTCGGCTCCGACGAAGGCCTCGTCGCCCCCACCTCGACGATATCTTGCGGCAAGTCGCCGGACGGTACCGCCTCGTCCGAGGCCTCGCACAAGCCGTCCGGAGCGCGGTCTCTGACATACCCACTACCGAGGAGGGGCTCCCGATCCGACGACGACATTCCCTTCACGTCCATCGACGGCAACGGGCTCAAGAGCCTACTCTGCACTCCACTGAGCTCCTGCGCCGTCCGAGAGCTGCCCGAAGTCGCCGAGGAGAGCGAAACGTCACTGACCGACAGCGGCGTGGCGGCCAACGTTAGCGAGTTAGGAGATAAGCAGCACCCAGATACGCCGCCCGCGCCCGACACGTCCGCTCCCACAGCTGACGCGGACGCGGCCTGCCACCAATCGATCGGAACCGAGCCGCCCGTTACCGACGAACACCGAGAAATACCCGACGCGTCTGGCGACGTACGCGAGTATACGGCGCACGTAGTGTCCAAGACCGTCGAGTATGCCAAAGCGCACGACCAAAACGACGGGGAACTCGAGGATTACGAGAACTGCGAGTACGCTTTTCAGAAATGCTACGAGGACGATTCCGGTGAAATCTTGGAATACTTCAAGGATCCCGACCGAGAGGTTGCCGAAAAGATGGAAACGAGAATGCTATTAGACGACAGCGAAACGGCCGAGCGACCGAGCACTAGAGAAACTGAGGGCGACGCCGCCGAGTCCGATACGGGACCGGGTCCAGTTTTCGTGGCGCAGTGGCCGAAAGAAAAGGCCGAATATCGAGACGTGGGGACCGACAGTCCGACATCGGCAGTAAGAATCAGTTTGCAACCTTCTAGTCACAAAAGGGGCCGGTCGGAGGGCGAGATTACGCTCGGCCGAAGACAGGTCTGCTACACGCCGCCGCCCACGCCCCCGCGCGAGAGGGAAGAGGCGGCGTCCGCACAGCGGTCCAGCGCTGACGTCAGCTCGGACGCGGTGGAAGGGAGCGCGCAGCGGCAGCAGCAGCAGCAGCAGCAGCGGCGCCAGCGCACGCTCCAGCACGAAGACGACGAAGAGTGGAGGCCGGCGGCGCCGGCGCCGGCGCCGACGCGTCCGCAGCTCACCTGCCAGAGCTCCGAGGAGAGGGAGGAGCCCCGGGGGTGCAAGGCCCACCCCCTATATAGGGCGGACAGCCTGTCGGAGGGCGACAGCGACCAGGGCGGCAGCGGCAGCGGCGGACGTCGACACACAGCGTCACCGGCCACCTTCCTCGCCGACATGTCCGACTCTGACGGCGCGCGCTCGCGCAGCCCGCAGCCACCGCGCCGCTACTCCAAGCGGCCGCTGCGCGGGCCCTACGGCCAGATGCTGGAGGCCGAGATGCAGAAGCCGGAGCCGCGCATCCACTCCAGATTCCACTGCAGCGAGGACCTCAAGTTCCTGGAGGAGCTGGCGGGTCCGCCGAGCGCCGGGCCGTCGCGCGCGCCCACGGTCCAGTCTCTAGATGAGCCGCAGGTGCACCGGCCGCGGCCCGCCGCCCGCGCCGCCCCTGCTGCCGCCGCGGCGTCGCCCTCGCCGTCGCCCTCGCCGTCGGCGTCGCCCGCTCCGCGTCCCGCCGCGGCCGCACAGCCGGCAACCGGCGCCAGGCGCAAGGTTAGCGGCGGCGCGCCACCCTGCCACCAGCGCACCGCCTCCAGCCCGTCGCAGCTCGAGGGCGGCCAGCGCCGCCGCCACCACGCACTCGCCGGTCTGCTCGCCGAGGGGCACGACCGCATCTACGCGGCGCCACAGCAGCTAAAGGTAGTCCGCCACACGTTACCTCTACTGCCCGTCATCACACACATTACGAATTATCATTTATACTTCATTATTATTATTATTATTGTTATTATTATCATCAGTGATGAACAAAGACAGACTCCTTCTGCTTCTCTATCTATGTTTATTCGTATTAGCGATTTTAACATTTGTTACAGGTTATCTTCAGATCCGTACCTGATAAAAAAGGGAAAGGAGATGATACTACAAAGCTGATATTGTTGCCACATAAAAACACGTGCGGTGGCAATATATAAATATATATGATCGTAAAGCTTCGTACCTAATGACTGTGAATAACAGTTCGTCAGCAGGGCGAGGATTTTGTTAAAAGTAGAGAGCTTGCGCAAACTGAGCTCTAATGAAACTTGTGTACATTGTGACGTGACTGACTCCTTCGTATAATAAAAGTCACCTTCGCAATAAATTAAAATTTTTAAGTTAAAGCCTAACAAAATAAAGGTTAAAAATACGTAAACTTCAAATGTTACGATAAGTACATATAATTATTACTCAAAAAGTAAAAAAAATACCTGACTCCCGTAGTCCGAATATACACACAAAAATGATCGAGATGGAGTCAGTCACCATTATTACACTAAAAGCAGTCGCGGTGTCCTCAAACATCTAAAATTTCAAAATTGTGATGTATAATTATTACTTATCGATTCACTCATTTTTACACGGTAGTGGTATAATGGTAACAGTTTAAACAACGCGTTATCTCTAAGTTAATTATGTTCTCAAAGATCCTGAGCAACTTTCTTGCATGTGTACAGTAGAACTGCCTTTTGCAGCTGCAAACAGAGCGATGGATACACTGTAGAATTTTCAAGGTAACCGGGATCACACTTGCGCCGTGTTATCTGCGTAAGTCGTAGTTGTGCTCTTCAGCAGCCGTCCATTATCAAACGCACGTCGTTGACTGTTGATGTATTTGCATATATGAATTAACGATTATCTATTTATATTTACTTATCGTTATTGTTATTATTGTTATTGTTGTTGTTGTTATTGTTAACTGGCTCGCTCATTTCTACGGGGCACTGATACGATTGTAACTGACAAAACAAAAAGTTATCACTATGTTTAACTATGTCCTACGAGAACCTGAACGAGCTGTTGTGCAGATGCTCAGCACAACTGCTTCTACAGCTGCTAACAGGGCGAAGAATGCAGTTTTAGGTCCTGTACCTCCTTCAAAGTATGTTTTATCATAACGCTGAAGTCCGATATTATCATTATCATTACTATTATTATTATTATTATTATTATTATTAGTTTCTCCATGTTCGGAGGATGCTGATTCCGTATCCGTTCGTTCAGTTAATGAAAACTAGCTCACGCTCCTAAAGAGAACTTTATTAAGACCACGACCGATTTCGGACTTCACATCAGGCAGTTTTCAAGTGGATTTGAAAATTGTGATGTGAAGAAGCAACGTGAAGTATGCTTTGATGTGAAGTTGCCTCTCTACAGCACAGTCTCCCATAGTCCTCTTGAAAACGGCTTGATGTAAAGACCTAAACCATTCATGGATTTAGTACAGTTCTTACTAGAAACTGGAGCGGCTTCTCATTTATTACTATTATTGTTATTATTAAGATTCACGAGCAATGAATGCACTTAGCTCCACTATGAACAATAACTAGGAAAGTGAATAAGAAATTCTGCTGGTAAGTCGCATGAGTAATACAAATCCAGATGTTACAGAGTCCTTTATTGTGTTCATGACGCGTTTCAGGCATGGTAACAAATAATAAAGAGAAGTGCAAATAATATATCACACAATACAGTTCCACCAAAGAAACGACGTTATATAAATCTCAAATGAAATCAGTTGTACACCATTCAAAAGAACATAAGTACATGCCATCTAAGATCAATATGTGCATTGACAAGGACGTTGAATAATGTCCGTACAAATGCCAAACGTAACACGTGCTGGCGTAAGCAACAAGTAGACCTAACCAGTAGCTGACTACTGTTACAGTGTCAAGGCACCGCTAACAGAGCCATAACGTAAGCTCATATCACTTGAGCGTAGCACTTCTGATGACGTGTAAAATCCAAATGTTAATATAAAATAATAAAAGCTCAACCAGCAAATGCGCAAGAAGACGATTGTAAAAACAGTATAATAGTACAAGACATTCCATTTACGTCATATAGAACCACACTGGGTACGATTTGTTCAAAATTTCAGTAGAGGGCGTCACATTCAGTACAAAGTTAATTAAACCAATAATTTTTCAATAAAAGAAAATTAATTAAAATAATTATTTCGTTTTTGCCAGCACAGCTGTGCAAAAAAGTCAACAGTAAAACACAATGCAACATTGCAGGTTTCATAAAACAAGTATACTGTTAGATGTCATTTTTGCGTTTGCAATATGACTCAAGAAAAGTAGTTCGCCAATAAAATTACATATGGTCATTAAGAATTCCATAAAACGCTGAGAAAGCTAAAAGAAAGAATAGCTGGCTGGGGACTATTATTGTGTTTTCCTACCCACAAGTAAATCATTGAAAAAAAACAAAGGAACACCTACGACTGCTTGAAATCTGCTCATTTTTTATAAGTTCTGGATCCACCTGAATACCGTAACTTTATTACCAAAATCTACATGTTTTCAATAAGAGTCCCCATCTGGCTGTTCTTTTTTTTCTATGTTTCATGGAATTCTTAATGAACACACGTAATTTTATTAGCGAACTGCTTTTATTAAGTCACTCTGAAAACGCAAGAATGACATGTGACAGTACGTTTGTTCTATGAAACGTGCACTATCGCATTGTGTTTTAATGTTGACTTTCTTGCACAGCTGTGCTGATAAAAACAAAATAATTATTTTAATTAATTTTATTTTATAGAAAATTAATATTTTAACTAACTTTGGAGAGGATGTGATGCCCTCTATTGTAATTATGAACAAATTATACCGAATGTGGTTCTGTATGACGGTGTTGTAATGTCTTGTGTTATTATACTGTTTTTACAATTGATTTTCTTGCACGTTAGTGCTGACTCAGCTTTTATTACTATATATTAACATTTGGATTTTACACGTGATCAGAAGTGCTGCCCTCCAGTGTTACAATCTTACGTTGTGGCTTTGTTAGGGGTGCCTTGACACTGTAACTGTAGTCAGCAACTGGTTATCTCCACTTTTTGTATACGACAGCACATATTTTGCTTGACATTTGTACGGACATTATTCAACGTCCTTGTCAATGAATATAATGATCTTAGATGGTATTTATTATGTTCTTCAAAAGTGTTTACAATTAATTTCATTTGAGATTCATATAATCCCATTTCTTTGATAAAGCTTTATTGTATGATGTCATTATTTGCACTTCTCTTTATTATTTGTTACTAGATCATTTGATTATGAGCTGTGCCCGAAACGCGTAGTGAACACAATAAAGAATTCAATACTATCTGGATCTGTATTACTTTCACTACTTACGAGTATTTTTAAAGTTTTCTACTTTGATAGTTACTGTTATTATGGTCGCACATTTCTACCAGAGCTTCAGGGCCTATTTACAACGAAAAATACCTTGCCAACCTACTTCTCAGCAATAGTTTCCCAGTCTCTACACTGCCTAAAGCTTACAAAACCACCTTGAATATTATCAATGTGTCTGTGATGTGGGAATGCAATACATCCTCTACCGGTAGGACTCTCTTCAGTCACTTTCTTTATGGTATCATAAACTTCGTCAGTGTTTAGTGTTCTCTGATCGTTAGTATTGCTGTATCATATTGGCCTAAATACATAAATTTTGTGTTCAAATACTCTTAGCTTTTATTTTCAGAAAATGATGCCCCACTCCTCGTAAATATTTGAAGAACGTCATGATTCCTACTAAGAGATACTGATGAGATTTCTTTATTGAACAACCAGTAACGGTCCACAGACTATCATCTGGTTCGTAAAAGTATTTCCAAATCGTATTGGTCGTTATAAAATCACTGGCGCTAGATAAAAAAATCCATGAGTACGTCACTGTTGTCGCATAGTAATATACATTACATCGTCAATTATAAACTGTGCATACTGTGCAATTATTCATTTTACAGTCGGCACAAGCGCTAGAGACGGAAGCATTCTAGATTTTTATGTGCAAATGTTATGTAAATGCTTTTATGAACTTAATGATGGTTTGTGAGCTGAAGCTGTTTGTCAAATAAAAAATAAAAAATCAGTAGCTGTTGGTGGCAATCTTGACGTTCTTCATCCTTAGATTGCCTTTTTTTCAGAAGTCCATGTTTCAGATGCGAGGATTAAAGTTATTAAATTATTGTTTTATATATATATATATATATATATATATATATATATATATATATATATATATATATATATATATATATATATATAACTCTGTTTACTGAAACCGGTCGCCGCAAATAAAGATTTTACAAAAGCGATCTTGGATCGAGAAGTTGCCTTCGTTCAGGTTGAATATTTACAGATGGCCTCTGTCGCTCAGTATGAGCAAGAAAACAATCAAAATTTGTAAAACATGACACATGTTACTAAGGCATTAAATTTTAAAGGTATGTTACTGTCTAGGAACTCTAACTTGCACGTATATATATATATATATATATATATATATATATATATATATATATATATATATATATATACGTGCAAGTTAGAGTTCCTAGACAGTATGTTACTGTCTAGTTAGCATATATATATATATATATATATATATATATATATATATATATATATATATATTTATATATATATATATATATGTGCAAGTTAGAGTTCCTAGACAGTAACATACCTTTAAAATTTAATGCCTTAGTAACATGTGTCATGTTTACAAATTTTGATTGTTTTCTTGCTCATACTGAGCGACAGAGGCCATCTGTAAATATTCAACCTGAACGAAGGCAACTTCTCGATCCAATATATATATATATATATATATACGTGCAAGTTAGAGTTCCTAGACAGTAACATACCTTTAAAATTTAATGCCTTAGTAACATGTGTCATGTTTTACAAATTTTGATTGTTTTCTTGCTCATACTGAGCGACAGAGACCATCTGTAAATATTCAACCTGAACGAAGGCAACTTCTCGATCCAAGATCGCTTTTGTAAAATCTTTATTTGCGGCGACCGGTTTCAGTAAACAGAGTTACCGTCATCTGATCTATGAGTAGTGTACATAAAGTGTAAAGCGGAGTATAAAAATAGCTTACAATGTCATAAATGTAACACGTGCAGTGAATTTCTATTATTATACATACCTCGATGAAGATTAATACAAGAGCCAAATTAGAGCTATAAGTGTACTCCATATATTACGTAGCCGGATAGTTGACATAAGATGCGGTGGCATGTCAAAGCGAAAACCAAAATTTATGACATGTTTCGTCATGTGCTCCCGTTACATATTACAGGTCACAGAGAACAACACTGATGCAGGATCACCAGTGAATTGACGCGCAGCGACAGTTAGCATATAACATGTTAGTACCCCTAGAGGTCGCTTGTTTATTCATGTCATTGCAAATTTACGTATGTAATTTTAATAAGATTGCGGTAACTGGCATACAGTTATAAATTTTTTTGTAACAGGTAGAAGCTAAAATATTTTGTAGAACAGCAAGAGCATACGCAAACATAACTGGAATAAAAGTATAATTTTTTAAAACAAATAACAACCAAAATATTTTCTACACACGTAAATAGCATCGGTAACCATGTAGAGGTAAAGCACTAAGTCAAAAGAGCAACATGTCGTAAAGATTACAGCTCAAGTC
Organism: Schistocerca piceifrons; assembly: GCF_021461385.2. Lineage (NCBI taxonomy): Eukaryota > Metazoa > Arthropoda > Insecta > Orthoptera > Acrididae > Schistocerca > Schistocerca piceifrons. The sequence goes on along the minus strand of NC_060149.1, from coordinate 362,366,643 downwards.
GTATTTCGAAATGCTGTCTATATACAACTTCAGATACAAAACAAATTAATCGATCAGTAACATTTATTGACAGTACGCTTGCACAACAGAAACCTAGAAGAAGACGAGAGTGCACAGCATAGAATACCATATATAGCTCATTATGTAGGTGACGAAGAGGAAATGTCTTCGGTATATATTTGTAGTGATGAACGCATTACTGGAGGTCATCTGTGCGAAAAAGCCTGGTACCCCGAGGTCTAGGCATGATTGTGGACGCTCAGCAACCGTTACAAATATAAAACGTTACAATATCAAAATCAAAATAGTAATCTATATCAGCAGTGGCAGGGACCATTCACTGAGACAATAAAAGATTTAGATAAAACAGAAATGAGCTATGGATCGCGTGGTATACTTGACATTATCGTCACCTTAGAGCTGAAAGTAACCTTTTTTCACCTGGTTTAAGCAGGACTGCGCATGAACTAATCATTTTACTGTGACATTTATGTACCTACATCGTATAATTTGTCCTTGTTCATTCCTATGTAACGGTTGTTGAGAATCTACAATCATAACTAGACTTCGGGCTACGTATCATATTGAATATCTACCGTGCGTTTTTGCGCAGATGACCTCCTGTAATGCGTTCACCACTAAAAGTATATACCGAACACATACATAATGAGCTACGTATGGCGCTTTGTACTGCGAAATCTCGTCGTCTATTAGGTTTCTGCTCTGCAGCCTTATTGTCAATAAATGTTACTGTGCGATTATTTTGTCTTGTATCTGAAGCTGTATATAGATAGGATTTTGAAATACGACTTAGGTTGTAGTCCTAACAACATGTTGTTCTTTCGACTTCGTGCCTTGCCTCTGCATGGTTGCGGAAGCTCCTTATATGTGTAGAAAGTATTTCGGCAGTTATCTGCTTATATATCTTTTATACCAGTTACCACATTTTTACGTGTTGTCTTTTCTGACTTCTTGTTTTACCTCTATATGTTTGCGTGTTCTCTTGCTGTTCTACAAAATATTTTAGCTTTTACCTGTCACAAAAATTTTATAATTGTACACCAGTTACCACAATTTTATTAAAATGACATACGTGTATTTACAGTTGACAATGACATGAATACACAAACGATCTCTAGCGGCACTAACATGTCGCCTAATAACTGTCGCCGTGCGGCAGTTCAGTGGCGACTCTGTATCAGTGATGTACTCTGTGACTTGTAACACATGACGGATTCGCTTGACGAAACATATTGTAAATAATGATAGTCAATTTGGTATGCCAATGCTTCTTACATCAATTCTCCGACTAAGTAAGATCTGGAGTACATTAGCAGCTCTAATTGCGCTCTTGTAGTAACCTTCATCGAGGTATGTGTAATAGTAATAATAATAATAATTCACTCTACGTATTTTATTTATGGCAGTGTACGTTTTTTTTTTTTTTTTAATCTGGTATGGTTGGTTGGTTGATTGGGGGAGGGGACCAAACAGCGACGTTATCGGTCTTTTCGGTGAAGGGAAGGATGGGGAAGGAAGTCGGCCGTGCCCTTTGGAAGAAACCATCCCAACATTTGCCTGAAGCGATTTAGGGAAACCACGGAAAACCTAAATCAGGATGACCGGACGAGGGTTGGAACCGTCGTCCTCCGGAATCCGAGTCTAGAGTGAATCTGATATGCTTTACACTTTATGTACACTGGTCACAGATCAGACGATGGTAGCTCTGTTTACTGACACCGGTCATCGTAAATAAAGGTTTTACAAATGCGATCTTCGCTGAGAAGTTATCTTCTTTCAAATCTAAATTGGATTCTGGCTTTAATAGGGTCTTCAAGACGTCAGTGAGGTGTCAAGATTAGTTTTTGCAAACCTTGTGTCGTTAACATTTAGCGCATTATTACTTGCCAGATGTCGAGTTATTGTGAAGTACATTATTTTATCTGTATTCATCTGAAGACCCATGCATTTCGTAGCATTTATTAATTGTGTTGTAAGGGCCTTTAATTCGTTTTAATTTTCAGTTAATAGAGCAATATCGTCAGCATGTGTTTATGCTTAAACATGGTCCTCACTCAATACAGATCTCACCTGTCGCCCGCCTCCGTAACTGAGGCCTCTGTCGCACGGTAGCAGTATAGTGGCATCGCATTGTTGGGCTGGAATGTGAGACAAAGGAAGAAGGATTGTGACGACGTATAGTTTGTGATCATCCGACTGTGAAGAAATGTTGTATATTAAATTACAGACCTCTTCACAATGCTTCATGGAGCGCGGACATTAAAACACTGTCGACAATAATTTTATCGTAAAGGATACGCACAAGAATTGGGTTTCATACTCACACTTCTCTCCCAAATTACCATCATTTATTTATTTAGTAGCTGGTTCGTCAGATGTTGTGCTGTCCAATAAATTTGTTTGTGATTGTTATGTGAATTTATGAAAAGCTATTGTAAAAATGTAAACAAAGTAAAAATGAGAAGAAAACGTATTTTTGAATGATCGCTGTATCTGCTAACTATTGTGGCCATGGATATTAAATACGAGAAAGAATACATTTACAAGTACACCAACGGGAAATTACAACGGTGAAATGCTGGAAAAGGGTGATGGGCCTGGAATGTGATCGGCTTGGAACTGTCAGGTTTTGTTGCAAAATTTAAGATTCTGTTGAAATACGTCAGAATTCCATGCCAACCAAGTGATTTATTTTCTTCCATTGAACCTGAAATCACAATGAATCTCCAAGTGTTTTATTTACATTTCGACTCCGATTGCAAGATCTATGTTCAAGTAAACAATAGAAACAAGGAAATGCTTTGTTTCCGTTGGTCTGCTGGGACATCACTTCGTTCATTGCAATGCTATATGTTTTATCGTCTGGCGTGAACACTGAAAACATTCAAATGAGTTATTTCCATCCCGGGAGCATAACGAACAACAGAGAAAAATAATCAACTAAATATGTCGTCCCTACCGTCAGTTAGCATCAAGAGTGAATACAAAAATTACGGTTATTGCAGTTTAGATAAATTTTCGGACTTTCGTTCGTAATTGTACCTTTCCTGAAAACTTTTCCGGAATCATACACCGAGCCGGGTGGCACAGTGGTTAGCACACTGGACTCGTATTCATGAGGACGACGTTTCAAACAAGAGTCCGGCCATCTTGATGTAGGTTTTTCGAGATTTCTCTAATTCGCTTCAGGCAAGTGCCGGAATGGTTCCTCTAAAAGGGCAGGGCCGACTTCCGTCCCCATCTTCCCTAACCCGATGGGACCGATGAGCTCGCTGTTTGGTCCTCTCGCCCAAGTCAACCAACCATCCAACCAGAATCATAACGAACAAAACTAAAGAGAATTACGCATCTCCATCATTCGAATGGTGAGTTATGGTCTGTATTTCGTACAGGTTTTACCAACTTTTCCAGTTTTCTGGGAAACTTTCAAATTTTTTCGTGCAGGGAAAATATTTTTGGAGTATCACTAACATTCTTTTTTAAAACAAAATTACGCAAATCCATCCAGATGTTCTCAACTGATGCGCATTTAATTTTTATTTGTTTAGATTGCTGTTTCATCAAGGCCCTCCGTATTGAATCTTTGTTTCAGATTGTCTAATACATAAAATGACTCCATATCACAAATCGAGTGCTCTACAGATTACTGTCATAACTTTCCAGCAAAGAGAAGTTAAATAAAGTAATTTATACGATAAAATATGGTGTAATCTGTGTAATCGCGCCACCAACTAAAGAAAGATAACTAAACTTCATATGTATACTTCAAATTTATTTCTGTTACGGACAAGTTCCGGCTTCAAATTTATTTCTGTTTTGGACAAGTTCCGGCCTTGACAATCTCTTGTCGCGCATCCTAAGCTATGTCTGATCCACTCCGTAGTTTGTTCTGTACACCTTAGCTATTTTGTGTTGTGCCACTCTCGAGTATTCCTTACTTCATGTGAACTGCCGCTATTGTAATTATAGCTATAAATTATTCACAATACTTGTTGCAACAATGGACAGACACGCAAATACCATTGGACCACATTTAAATACAAATAAAAATATAGTTTAATGTTCCTAATTAAGTCGAGTAAATGCCATTTAACTACACTCCTGGAAATGGAAAAAAGAACACATTGACACCGGTGTGTCAGACCCACCATACTTGCTCCGGACACTGCGAGAGGGCTGTACAAGCAATGATCACACGCACGGCACAGCGGACACACCAGGAACCGCGGTGTTGGCCGTCGAATGGCGCTAGCTGCGCAGCATTCGTGCACCGCCGCCGTCAGTGTCAGCCAGTTTGCCGTGGCATACGGAGCTCCATCGCAGTCTTTAACACTGGTAGCATGCCGCGACAGCGTGGACGTGAACCGTATGTGCAGTTGACGGACTTTGAGGGAGGGCGTATAGTGGGCATGCGGGAGGCCGGGTGGACGTACCGCCGAATTGCTCAACACGTGGGGCGTGAGGTCTCCACAGTACATCGATGTTGTCGCCAGTGGTCGGCGGAAGGTGCACGTGCCCGTCGACCTGGGACCGGACCGCAGCGACGCACGGATGCACGCCAAGACCGTAGGATCCTACGCAGTGCCGTAGGGGACCGCACCGCCACTTCCCAGCAAATTAGGGACACTGTTGCTCCTGCGGTATCGGCGAGGACCATTCGCAACCGTCTCCATGAAGCTGGGCTACGGTCCCGCACACCGTTAGGCCGTCTTCCGCTCACGCCCCAACATCGTGCAGCCCGCCTCCAGTGGTGTCGCGACAGGCGTGAATGGAGGGACGAATGGAGACGTGTCGTCTTCAGCGATGAGAGTCGCTTCTGCCTTGGTGCCAATGATGGTCGTATGCGTGTTTGGCGCCGTGCGGGTGAGCGCCACAATCTGGACTGCATACGACCGAGGCACACGGGGCCAACACCCGGCATCATGGTGTGGGGAGCGATCTCCTACACTGGCCGTACACCACTGGTGATCGTCGAGGGGACACTGAATAGTGCACGGTACATCCAAACCGTCATCAAACCCATCGTTCTACCATTCCTAGACCGGCAAGGGAACTTGCTGTTCCAACAGGACAATGCACGTCCGCATGTATCCCGTGCCACCCAACGTGCTCTAGAAGGTGTAAGTCAACTACCCTGGCCAGCAAGATCTCCGGATCTGTCCCCCATTGAGCATGTTTGGGACTGGATGAAGCGTCGTCTCACGCGGTCTGCACGTCCAGCACGAACGCTGGTCCAACTGAGGCGCCAGGTGGAAATGGCATGGCAATCCGTTCCACAGGACTACATCCAGCATCTCTACGATCGTCTCCATGGGAGAATAGCAGCCTGCATTCCTGCGAAAGGTGGATATACACTGTACTAGTGCCGACATTGTGCATGCTCTGTTGCCTGTGTCTTTGTGCCTGTGGTTCTGTCAGTGTGATCATGTGATGTGTCTGACCCCAGGAATGCGTCAATAAAGTTTCCCCTTCCTGGGACAATGAATTCACGGTGTTCTTATTTCAATTTCCAGGAGTGTATTTAAAGCATACTTTTGACCCATAATTGTGAACTTGTTACACACCTACTTCAAATTTACCAAAGTACCCACAGATTGTTGTCGGTGGGACAACTAACTATGTCGTTCTTTCTTCGTCAGTCACTTGCCAAAAGGGCAAGAAGTTCAAGAAGTTTTTTTCATTCAATTCGAACACGTACACCATTTAAATATAAAATTCAGCAAATATATGCTAATTAACACATATCTAATTGACATTTTCATGAAAAATGCATGTCTTCTTCTACCTGATTCAATATTACACACAAAAATTCCGTTTTCGTTGCAAATATAAATTCTCTATTACCGAAATTTTATAAAGGATTGTTAATACGCATCATTTAAACTGCAAATACGCAAAATACACAGATACTAAGTTACACTCTACAAGCACACATCACAGTTAGCGTTACTAATAGGGATACCACAAGGCAATGGGATTTTTTGTAATTTTTTATATTTATGGTTCGTGGAGTTCAGAACTCAAATATCAGCGTTATATTTTGCACCTCGACGTACAGTTGCTTCCACTAATGACCATATCTCTGCTTTCCTTACAATGTTCTGAAAGGACACTGTCCCTTACGGCTACCATCAGTCGACGAACTTATAATATCTTCTCGAACGTCTCGACATTTACATAGTCACAAATTTCTGAGCCCCGACTCTCAATTTTACAAGAATGGTTGTACCTCTGGACCATAGCCACTGATGACGTGAACCATACGCTGACTTTAATCAACGCGATTTCCCTGATATCCTGGAATATACTGTACACAAAATGCACGGCTACTACACTAGAGTCTATATGCACGCATGACAGTTACACTATTTTATCAAAAGAATCCGGACACTCTCAAAAACATACGTGTTTCATATTAGCATTGTGCTGCCACCTACTGCCAGGTACTACATATCAGCGATCTCAGTAGTCATTAGACTCGGGGACTTCGAACGTAGTCAGGTGATTGGGTGTCACTAGTGTCATACGTATGTACGCGAGATTTCCACACTCCGAAACATTCCTAGGTCCACTTTTTCCGATGTGATGGTGAAGTCGAAACGTGAAGGGAAACGTACAGCACAAAAGCGTACAGGCCGACCTCGTCTGTTGACTGACAGAGACCGCCAACAGTTGAAGAGGGTCGTAAGGTGTAATAGGCAGACATCTATCCAGAGCATCACACAGAAAACTTGGATTGGTTCAAATGGTTCAAATGGCTCTGAGCACTATGGGACTTAACATCTATGGTCATCAGTCCCCTAGAACTTAGAACTGCTTAAACCTAACTAACCTAAGGACAGCACACAACACCCAGCCATCACAAACTTGGATTTCATGGTAGAGCGGCCACTCATAAGCCACACATTACGCCGGTAAATGCCAAACGACGCCTCGCTTGGTGTAAGGAGCGTAATCATTGGACGATTGAACACTGTAAAAACATTGTGTGGAGTGACGAATCACGGTACACAATGTGGCGGTCCGATGGCAGGGTGTGGGCATGGCGAATGCCCGGTGAACGTCATCTGACAGCGTGTGTAGTGCCAACAGCAAAATTCTGAGGTGGTGGTATTATGGTGTGGTCTTTCTTTTCATGGAGGGGGCTTGCACCCCTTGTTGTTTAGCGTGGCACTATCACAGCACAGGCTACATTGATGTTTTAAGCACCTTCTTAAGTTCTTGCTTCCCATTATTGAAGAGAAATTCGGGGATGGCGATAGGATCTTTCAATACTTTCTGTTCATAATACACGGCCTGTGGCGGAGTGATTACAAGACAATAACGTCCCTGTAGCGGTCTGGCTTGCACAGAGTCCTGGCCTGAATCCTATAGAACACCTTTGAGATGTTTTGGAAGCCAACTTCGTGCCAGGCCTCACCGATCGACATCGATACCTCTCCTCAGTGCAGCACTCCTTGCAAGAATGGGCTGCCATTCCCCAACAAACCTTCCAGCACCTGATTGAACGTATGCCTGCGAGAGTGGAAGCTGTGATGAAGGCTAAGGGTGGGCCGACACCCTATTGAATTCCAGCATTACTAATGGAGGGCGCCACGAACTTGTAAGTCATTTTCAGCCAGGTGTCAGGATACTTTTGATCACATGGTGTACTTTCACTAATAAAAATCACACGGTAGTTGGGTTTTTGTAATTTTCTTATATTTATGGTACATGAAGTTCAGAACCAAAATATCAGTCCGCCGAAGTATTTCGATGCAACTCTAAAAAATTCTCTAGAAAATCGATTTTGAAGCTTTTCAAGCATCTTTAATTCCCAGAACCATTTACGGCCTTTAACAGGCCATCTGGCAATGTGATAGAATCCCTACGTGCCATGTAGTTGGCCTGGTTTCGACTTCTAGCCGATGCACTTTTTTTTAATGTTGAATGTTCTACGAGCATATGCGTGAGGGAAAAAATACACAAATATGGAGAGAAAATCGGTAGAGATTGAGATTGGTAATCGCTGGATCGCTGTTTCGAATCTCATTTTGATTATTATTTTTTTCGTTCATTTCGAATACCTACGTCATTTAAATACAAAATTCAGAAAATGTATGCTAATTAACACATATCTAATTGTCAGTTTCATTTAAAATATACTGTAAACAAAAATCCAGTTTTCATTGCAAATATATCTTCTTAATTACTGAACTTTTATAAAAGATTGTTAATAAAACAGCTTGTAATCGAATTGCGTGGTTATGGAATATCGTCTCAGTTATGCAACTGGATTCGTGATTTTCTGTCAGAGAGGTCACAGTTCGAAGTAACTGACGAAAAGTCATCGAGTAAAACAGAAGTGATATCTGATATTCCCCAAGGTAGTGTTATAGGTCCTCTGCTGTCCCTTATATATGTAAACGATATAGGCGACAATCTGAGCAGCCGGCTTAGGTTATCTGCAGATGATGTTGTCGTTTATCATCCAGTAAAGCAAATTAGAAAACAATTTAGAAGAGATATCTGTATGATGCGAAAAATGGCAATTGACCTTAAATAATGAAAATTGTGAGGTCATAACATGAGTGCTCAAAGGAATGCATTAAACTTCGGTTCCGCAATAAAGTAAACCAAATCTAAAGGCCGTAAATTCAATTCAATGCCTAGGAATTACAATTACTAACAATTTAAATACCGGCCGTTGTGGCCGAGAGTGATTCTAGGAGCTTCAGTCCGGATCCGCGCTGCTGCTACGGTTGCAGGTTCGAATCCTGCCTCGAGCATGGATGAGTGTGATGTCCTTAGGTTAGTTAGGTTTAAGTAGTTCTAAGTCTAGGGGACTGATGACCTCAGATGTTAAGCCCCATAGTGCTCAGTGCCATTCGAACCATTTTTGAACAATTTAAATGGGAAATAACACATAGAAAATGTAGTGGGGAAGGCGAACCAAAGACTGCATTATATTGGCAGAACACTAAGAAGATGCAACAGATCTTCTAAAGAGACTACCTACTCTCCATTTACCCATCCTCTTTATGGAGTTCTGCTGCGCAGTGTCAGATCCTTACCATATAGGATTAATGTAGTACATCGAGAAATTTCAAAGTGGGGCAGCACGTTTCGTATTATCGACAAGTAGGGGAGGGAGTGTCACGGACGTGATACTGGATTTAGGGTGGACATTATTAAAACAAAGGCGTTTCTCGTTGCGGCGTGAGCTTCTCACGAAATTTCAGTTACCATGTTCCTCCTCCGAATGTGAAAATATTTTGTTCATTCCGACTTACATAGAGAGTAACGATCATCATAATAAAATAAGGAAATTCTAATCTTGCACGAAAAGATATAGGTGTTAGTTTTTACGGCGCGCTGTTCAAGAGTGGCGTAATAGAGAATTATTGTGAAGGTAGCTCGATGAACGCTTTCCCATGTACTTGAGTGTGATTTGAACCCTCTCCCAGGCACTTAAGTGTGATTTGCAGAGTGGCCTTGTAGATGTAGATGTTCGAATTGGAAAAAATAATAATATTTATTTTACGTTTCACGGAGATGCTACTAGAATATGCGCATTTGATTAAATATTTAGAACGGCTTGACGGCTTGTAATACAACGTGGCCTGATAACGTAGCAAGGGAGTACTCCACCACAGAGCCCCGCAGGCTATCAAAAAATGAATCTGACTTCAGGGTATTAAAGATGCTCGGATCGAGGATATTCGAGAGTTGCATAGACTTGCTTTGAAACAATGATATTTGTGTTCTGAACTTCATGTACAGGTTTATTCTAAGTGATGAACCCACTTTCAAAAATTCGTATGTATTGAAGTACAAATCCAAAATGAACAAGCTTTATACCAATGAAAAGAGGAAGTTTCAAAGTTTTTGGCTGGCGGAGGTGCGCAGGCGGTGATGGTTTCAGAAGCTGCCGGTAAAGTTCTCGCGTCAATAGGGCCGTCTAAAGCTTTAGGGCCGTCACTCCGTTTCACTGTCAGTTGTGGGTGATATGGCGACTGTGGAGCACAAGGTTTTCTGCGTTCCTGAGTTCGCGAAAAGTGAGTCGCAAGTTGCAGTGCAGCCGGCATTTCGTACCAAATTCGGTATTCAACCACGAACTCGCAAAAGCATTAGCCGTTGGTTTAAGCAGTTTAACAGACTGGGAGTGAACCACCAGGGTAGACGAAAGCGCAGTCGGCTCTCAGCCGTGTTGTGAAGCGGACGTGCGAGGGGCTCTGTGCGGCGCTCCGCAAGCGGGCCGTTGTTTACTCGCACGGGCTCAAAAATGGTTCAAATAGCTCTGAGCACTATGGGACTTAACATCTGAGGTCATCAGTCCCCCAGAACTTAGAACTACTTAAACCTAACTAACCTAAGGACATCACACACATCCATGCCCGAGGCTGGATTCCAACCTGCGACCGTAGCGATCGCGCGGTTCCGGACTGATGCGCCTAGAACCGCTCGGCCACCGCGGCTGGCACTCGCGCGGGTAGTGGTATTGCAGTGTAAACAGATCACCTCGAACGACGATGGCGCTTTCTTATGGAAATTATAGAAAGACCACAATTAAAGTAACGTGCGATGCCCGGTACGCACGACCTACGGCATACGAAGTAGAGCGTTTCCTGCGTGAAGTAATACACGTCGATCCACAGGAAATTATCAGTATACATCTTTCGATCGTCTCCAGCACAGTTTACCTGAAACTCGTCGATGAAGCAGCGTGCGAACAACTTCTTCGCCGTTCCACCGTTGGATATCGTTTCCACCACTCGGACAGCAACGTGGGTGTAGTGACTGTCGACCATGCAGGACTCGGAGTTCGGAACATACGAATCTTCGAGCTGCCGTTTGAAGTTCCGGTCACGCTTGTCGTGAACGCGCTGCGGCCTTACGGGGAAGTATTAAGTCATGTGGAAGAAAATTGGCATACGTTCGAGACGTATTCTGTACTGAATGGAGTGCGTCAAGGTGCGAATCGAACTGCGTAAACACATCCCATCTTACGTGGCCGTTGGTGGCTGTCGAGCGTTCGTCATTTATGACGGTCAGCCGCGGACTGGTTCAGGGTGCGGGCAGGAAGGCCATGTACGCTCTGAATGACTGCAGCGACGCCTCGTTCAGATGCCACGTGCAGACATGTCGCCTCCATCGCAACCGACAACGCTGCCTATTACACACGTTGAGGCAGCGAGTATCATTCCGGACGCGGAGGTTGTTCTGTTCCAGTTGCCGACCCCCGCGGGCCCGGTTTCCGCGCCCACGAGGACGAAGCCTCCATCGGTACCGTCGCCGTGCTCGACAGCAGCGACCACGTCTGCACCCCAGCCGTTTGAGGAAGGAGAGCATCAGCAAATCGATTCGAGATCGGACACAGAGATGCGGGAGTTGCCTACTGTCTGTCGTGATCCACAGGACGCGGACACGCGTTCCCGCAAGCAGAAGTCGCCCAATCGGCGAAAGAAGAGAAGGCCGTCTGCAGGAAATGATTCGCGAGATGGTGACACGTTGCAGGAGGACGAGGAAAATGCATCTGCGGCCAGGGCTGTGGACCTCACACCAACAGTTCCTGGTTCGTTGCTGGTAACGTCCAACCAAGGACAAAGATAAGTTGACGATGCTCACCCACGAGCCCCCTGGCGATTTTGCGGCTACGACATCGGATGAATGCCATGTGTTGTCTCATGTACCACACTTCTAGCTTGGTGATTGGGCGTCCGAGATGGAGATGAAAACAATGATATCAGACTCGAGCGACAGCCAGATGCCCGCAGCCGGCGTATCGTCGGACGGACGTCTTATCTCAGCCGATCAATAATATATACGGTGCGGGTGACAGGGACGGTCGGACGGACGACGAGGCGCATACTGGCTTAAGCAACTGCAGGATACGTCTTCGTACTATCAAATGGCCCGGGTATATCGGATAGGTTATTAATTTATTTATTTATTGTTCCGTGGGACCAAATTAAGGAGAAGTCTCCATGGTCATGGAACGAGTCAATACATGAAATTATAACACGATAGTAGAAACAGATAAAATGAAATAGAAAAAAACATATTCAGGCGACAAGTCGTAAGTTTAAATAAAGAAAATAAACAATGTAACACTGGAATTTGTTTAATTTTTTAGCTCTTCCAGGAGCTCCTCGACAGAATAGGAGGAGTGAGCCTTGAGGATACTCTTCAGTTTAGACTTAAAAAGTGTTTGGGCTACTGCTAAGATTTTTGAGTTCTTGTGGTAGCTTATTGAAAATGGATGCAGCAGAATACTGCACTCCTTTCTGCACAAGAGTCAAGGAAGTGCATTCCACATGCAAATTTGATTTCTGCCTAGTATTAACTGAGTGAAAGCTGCTAACTCTTGGGAATAGGCTAATATTGCTAACAACAAATGACATTAAAGAAAATATATACTGTGAGGGCAATGTCAGAATTCCCAGACTATTGAATAGGGGACGACAAGAGGTTCTTGAACTTACACCACATATAGCTCGAACAGCCCGTTTTTGAGCCAAAAATACCCTTTTTGAATCAGAAGAATTACCTCAAAAAATAATACCATACGACATAAGCGAATTAAAATATGCGAAGTAGACTACTTTTCGTGTTGAACTGTCACTTATTTCAGATACTGTTCTAATGGTAAATAAAGCAGCACTTAGTTTCTGAACAAGATCCTGGACATGGGCTTTCCACAACAGCTTACTATCTATCCGAACGCCTAGGAACTTGAACTGCTCCGTCTCGCTTATAACATGCCCATTCTGTCTGATCAAAATATCGATTCTTGTTGAATTGTGAGTTAGAAACTGTAAAAACTGAGTCTTACTGTGATTTAGCATCAAATTATTTTCCACAAGCCATGAACTTATTCCATGAACTACATTATTTAATACTGTTTCAAAATTACACACAAGATCCTTCACTACCAGGCTGGTGTCATCAGCAAACAGAAATATTTTTGAATCACCTGTAATACTAGAAGGCATATCATTTATATACATAAGAAACAGCAGTGGCCCCAGCACCGACCCTTGGGGAATGCCCCACTTAACAGTGCCCCATTGGGACTGAACATCACTACCACTCTCAATATTGCGGAGAATTACCTTCTGCTTTCTGTTCTTAAAGTAAGAGGTGAACCAATTGTAAGCTACTCCCCTTACTCCACAATGGTCCAACTTCTGCAGTAATATTTTGTGGTCAACGCAGTCAAAAGCCTTCGTTTAATCAAAGAAAACACCTAGCGTTCGCAACCTTATATTTAATCCGTCCAAAACCTCACAGAGAAAAGAGAATATAGCATTTTCAGTTCTTAAATCATTTCTAAAACCAAACTGTACATTTGACAGCAAATTATGTAAATTTAAATGCTCCAGTAACCTTGTATATACAACCTTCTCGATAACTTTAGCAAACACCGATGGCATAGAAATAGGTCTAAAATTGTCAACATTATCCCTGTCTCCCTTTTTATAAAGTGGCTTCACTACCGAGTACTTTAATCGGTCACGAAACCGACCACTCCTAAAGGAAAAGTTACAGAGATGGCTAAGTACTTGGCTAACATACATAGAACAATACTTCAGTATTCTGCTAGATACCCCGTCATACCCATGAGAGTTCTTGGTCTTTAGTGATTTAATTATTAACTCACTCTCCCTCTTGTCAGTATCATGGAGGAGCATTTCAGGTAACAGTCTCGGAACACTTTTTTCTAAGAGCGCTATATGATTCCCTGTTGGGACTAGGTTTCCATTTAGTTCACCTGCTATATTCAAAAAGTGATTATTAAATACTGTACATATATGCGACTTATCAGTAACACGGACATTCCCACTAAGCACTGATTCTACATCCTCGACCTGTCTCTGCAGACCAGCCACTTCCTTTACGACTGACCATATGGTTTTAATTTTATCCTGAGACTTAGCTATTCTATCTGCATACCACATTATTTTTGCCTTCCTAATAACATTTTTAAGCACCTTACAATACTGCTTGTAATGGGCTACTGTATTTAGATTCTGCCTGTTTCTAACGTTTTGATATAATTGCCACTTTGTTCTACAAGATATTCTTATTTCTCTAGTCAGCCACCCAGGCTGCCTATTTGTGCTAGTACCCTGTTTCGAATGTTCTAACGGAAAGCAACTTTCAAAGAGCACGAGAAAAGTACTGAGAAAAGCATTATATTTATCGTCTACTGTATCAGCGCTATAGACAACTTGCCACTCTTGTTCCTTGATAAGGTTTACAAAGGTCTCTACAGCAACTGGATCAGCTTTCCTAAGCAGTTGATAACTATATTTAACAGCAGCACAAAAATCTTTTAGAGTTAAAATTTGTGCATCATGATCTGAAAGGCCATTCACCTTTTTGCTAACAGAATGCCCTTCTAGTAATGAAGAATGAACAAAAACGTTGTCTATGGTCGTTCTACTGTTCCCTTGCACTCTCGTTGGAAAGAATACGGTTTGCATAAGATTATATGAATTAAGGAGATCTACCAGCATCTTTTTCCTTGCACAATCACTTATACAATTAAAGTTGAAGTCACCACATATAACTAACTTTTTGTATTTCCTATAAAGTGATCCAAGAACCTCTTCTAGCTTTAGCAAAAATGTTGTGAAATCGGAGTCTGGGGATCTATAAATAAAAACAGAAGTTTTGCTCCGTTAAATTTAAACACTCGTGCACAACATTCAAACACCTTTTCAGTGCAGTATTTTGGAACATCAATTGACTCAAATGGGATTCCGTTTTTCACATACATGGCTACTCCTCCACACCGCAAAGAGCTCCTAGAAAAGCTGCCAGCCAACCTGTATCCTGGTAAAGGAAGCCTCTGAATTGTCTCCTTATTTAAGAAGTGTACAGATATACCAATAATTTCAGAGTCAACATCTATAAGCAGTTCACTAACTTTCTCTCTAATACCTTGTATATTTTGGTGAAATATACTAATTCCCTCATTACTCGGATACCTAAGGTTTGTCAAAAGTGGTTCCTTTGTTAGAGAGACTTCCCTTAAGCAAGAATACCTATCAGCTGACTTCAATCTAAAAAAGGTGCAGCTCTAACACCCTCTACTGCAGGAATTTTCCGATGAGTGATCCCACCACCTCCACCTATGCTGTCACCTATAAGCTTTGCCAACTCCCCTTCCCATACCTGTTGAGGTGCAGGCCATGTTGACAGTCAGTGTCAACGGAATTAATTTCACGATCAAAACTCAGTTGTTAAAGGACATGATTCGGGCGGCGGACATTGGTGTCGTGTTTCTTCAAGAGGTACGGCCTGATCTGCGCCTGGATGTATATGGATGCTCGTCTTACGTCAACCCAACTTCCGACGGTGGTGGTGGTACGGCCATACTACTACGCGATATCATTAAACTAACTGATATTCAGTTTTTGCCATCAGCGTGAGGCATTGCGCTCACCATCGGCGCAGTCCGCCTTGTGAATCTGTATGCCCGGTGTGGTACAGCGAAGCGTCGAGAGCGAACAATCTATTATTCCACTGAGGTAGCTCCATTGTTTCAAGGCGCTACAGAGCACCTGGTGGTGGGTGGGGACTTAAACAGCGTCTTACGCCCTGAGGATCAGATCCCTCACCATGTCCCATGTCCAACCCTTCATGCTATGGTCAGAGATCTCGCTTTGCATTGTACATGGTCGACTAATCCACGGTGACCGACGCGGATATACACACTTCACCAGCCACTCGGCCAGCAGGTTGGACAGGATTTATGTCTCCCGAGGTCTTCGGGCAGCAACTGTCGGTGCTGAACTGTGGCCCACTACATTCACCGACTATTATGCCTTCATCTGCGCCGTGACTCTGCCACGACAACAGACGAGCTGTAGTAGAGGACCGTGGGCTCCTAACGTTAACGTTCTCTGGGAAGAGGCTTGCCGTGTAGCCGTCGCTGATACCTGGCACATGTGTGAGCGACGGCGTCATACCTATGATTCCACGACACGATGGTGGCCATACTGCGCCAAACCAACTCTTCGCCTCACGATCATGGCGTATGGACGAGACAGGGCGCTTTGGCTCCGATCCACCTCTGAGTTTTACTACACGGTCTTGCGGGAACTAGCGTCGCAACAACTTTCGCCAGAGCGCCAAATGGCCGTTCACCGGACACAGGCACGGCTTCTGCAGATCACGGTTGACAGATTGGACGGCACGCGGGTTCAATCGAGACTTCAAGATTCCATCCCAGAGGAACGTGCCTCTCTTTATCACATCGTCAGAGAACGGAGACACTGTAAGAGACGACTCATCACGGAAGTTATTTCTGCGGACGGGTAACGCGCAGAGACACACAACGCCATCTCCCGTGCCCTCACAGATTATTATCGCACTCTTTATCTAACAGAGCAACGGGGTCACCTTCGGGCAGGGCGCAAGGCGACGCCACATTCTTGGAGGCCGTCACGTGGGAAGAAATCCGCATGGCCCTCTCGCGGGCGCGAGAAGGAAATCACGGGATCTGATGGTCTTCCGCTTGAATTTTATAGCACCTTTTCTGACCTGATGGGGGAAGTTTGGCCGCAGATGTGGTGCGAACTCCGGGATCCGGACTTCCGCGCCCCCCCCCCCCCCCCCCCGAATTTTTGAATTTTTGGAGGGTATGAGTATCCCTGTGCCAAAACCAAACGGGGGGTGCAGACCGCCAGACTTTCGGCCGTTGACGCTATTGATTTCGGATTACAAACTGTTCGCCCGCATTCTTCGTGCTCGTCTCCTCGCCATTGTCAAAGATGCCATTCATGCCGGCCAAACATGACAGGGAAGTGGCAGTAACATACAATCGGCGTTAAGCTCTTTTGGAGATGTGGTGGCGCTCATGTCGGCACGCCGTTTAGAAGGCGCCCTCCTGGCTGTTGATCTAGACTACGCATTTGACCGAGTTGAGCACCATTTCTTGCAGGCTGTCTTAGAGAAGATGGGACTGTCCCCAATATCGGAAGGTGTGGTTCTCCGTCTCATCCACGGAGCCCCTTCCACAGTTCTGGTCAACGGCTACCGCTCGTCACTGTTAACAATTGAGCGCTCAGTGCGACAAGGATGTCCCCTGTCAACCTTTCTATTCGCCGTCGCCCTCAAGCGACAACGTTTGGAAGGCATTCGCCTCCGCGATGTGCATTTTAAATGTTGTGCCTATGCGGACGATGAAGGTATATGTACGGCGATCGCGTTGCTTTAGCAGTACAGAGAGGTGGCCGGGAGCCGTATCAACCTGGGAAAGTCGCACTACGTGCATGTGGGCAGAGGATTGCATTTGAGAACGCCAGTGCCCGTTACCAAAGTCCCAGCGATGAAGTGTTTGGGAGTGACCTTCCATGGGAACGTGCAGCGTACAGCAGCAGGTACGTATCGCAGACTACTTAATGTGATCCGCACGCAAGTTCGTCTCCATAACTTTCGAACACTTGACTTGATCTTGCGGGTACATTTTGTCAACGTCTACTTCGTTCCGAAACTTAATCATTACACACACGTTCTCCCGACGACCACTATCGTAGCTGCCAAGTTCCAGGCGGCCTTCGGTTATTTCGTCAGCGAGGGTAGGGTGTTCAATAACCGTTATGAGACACTAACGTTACACACACATGCAGGCGGCATTTGAATGATAAACGTGGACAGCAGGGCGCGCGCTCTCTTTCTGCGGACGATGCATCGCCTACGTACTTCGGACAAGGACACCCTCCCTGGTACACTGATTCAGGAGGTGGTGTCTCAGTCCCTCCGTCCGCCGAGTCCTGTTGGACATATCACGCCAGCACTGTGTCGCATTCGCACCTATCTGATCGACATGAGTTATCTGTTGGATGTCTTGCCGACCACTTGGGATCCTAGAACCAAGGACTTCTACCGCTACTTTCAACGGACGCTCCCTGCTAATGTGGTTGAACACCGACATCCGGCAGGTGGCAGGAGGCGGGTGTGGAGTAACATATACAGCGCCCTGACCACGGTCAGGGCGCTGTGGTATGTGATAACGACTGAAAAATTCCCCACCAGACAACGTTTACACATGATACGTCTTACCGAGGATCCTATCTGCCCCAGATGCACCGCTTCCGACATCGACATGCACCGTTTCATTTGTGGTACGGCTACCGACTGCTGGCTCCTCACACGGCGCATGTTGGCATTGTTGGTGCGACGGACGCCTCAGTACGTAGAGCCCACCAAACTGATCCATCCCGACGTCACTTACTTCCCTGCTGTTCGTAACAACGCCACGGTGTGGGTTAAGGGTATGGCATTGTCATACTATTTTAATGAGAGCATTGCAGGGTTGTTAGATTACTGCCATTATTTAACGAGTAACTACACGATTTTACGGCACAAAGCGTCGTATGGTGCGCTCTTTGCGAATTACTTGGGGTCGTTGTTTACGCGCCCTCCAGACCATTGGGGTGTACTGGGTGTGAGAAGAGACTGAGATATGGCACATGATGGACTGATGAGAGACATCAACGGTAATTATAGGGCATTTCACCCTCGCTGAACGAGAAGACGACCAGGACATCCCGCCGTCTGGCTGCTGTGGACACGTCCGAGAAAAGAAAGTAGAACAAAAAGAATTACAAATTAAAAACATAAGAACAAAATGAACAACAAAAAAATATAATAAAATGTTCAGAGGCATATTTAATTTTTCTTCGTAGGCGGAGCCTGAAGTGGTAGCGCACGACCGTCCTAGGTAGCTTTAGGGTGAAAGTGGCGGTGGCATTAGCTTTTCTTTTCTTTCTATGTTAGATAGGTTTTGGGGGGTAGTATGGGTGATGGGGCCAATTCCTGAAGTGGAAGAGGTCCAAGCACTACAAAAAAATTAAAAACACAAAAAATAAATAAATAAAAAACAAAAAATATAAAAAACAGGAAAAAAGAAAAAGAAAAAAGGAAAAAATAGCGCTAATGCACTGTTTCTTGGACTCGGATAGGCATGCCAGCCCCAGATCGAATCCGCACGGCGGATTAACGATGAGAGCAGATACGCCGGCCAGCCTGGATGTGGTTTTTAGGCGGTTTTCCACATCCTGCTCGTTGAATACTGGGCTGGACCCTAAGTTCCGCCTTAGTTACACGATTTGCAGACGTTTGAAAACGTTCGCACTGTTTCGTGGCTTACACTAGATGCAGACAGCTAGGGTACACTAATTCCGTCCTGGGGGGTCCGAGGTGGCAACAGGAAGGGCATCTGGCCACCCTCAGACACTAACATCGCCAAATCCGTAGTAACAAGGTCGACCCCACGTTGAAGCGGGACAAAGGCCCAAAGAAAATGATGATGAACCAGACTGGGAGTGTGTGCAAAGGAAAAAGCAGAAGCCGACCGCCTGTGTCAGAAGATGATATCCGACGGATTTTGCGCAGCCCCAGTAAGTCCACCAATACAGTCGAGAACTTGGAATACCTCATCCAACTGTATGAAAAGTTCTGAGACGGCATTTGCTGTACAATCACTACCGATTACAACTAGTGCAGGCTCTCAACCCCAATGACGAATAGAAGCGTCTCTCATTTTGTGGTTATGTGCTAGCAAACATGGAGGATGACTCATTTCTGCAGCGTGTAATTTTTAGCGATGAAGCGAAGTTCCACCTTAGTGGAAAAGTCAACAGGCACAATGTTCGCATATGGGGTTTGGAAAACCCACATTCACGACTGGAATACTATAGAGATTCACCGAAGTTCAATGTGCTCTGTACCGTATCCCGTACAAGCGTTTATGGACCATTTTTCTTTGTGGAAAGAACTGTAACAGGAATCACGTACCTTGACGTGTTGGAACAATGGCTGTTCCCTCAAGTTATGGAAGATTCCCAAGACTTCATTTTCCAACAGGATGGAGCTCCGCCCCATTGACACTGTGAGGTACGAGGCTTTTTGAATGACTCCCTTTCTCAGCACTGGATCGGTCGCAGGGGACTTGAGGAGCTGGCTCTTAATTTCAGGCCACCGAGATCTCCTTATCTCACTCCCTGCGACTATTTCTTATGGGGTTATGTGAAGGAAACTGTTTAGGTCCCGCCTCTACCAACCACTCTGAACGATCTGCGGAACCTGATCACTGCTGCCGTGCAGTCAGTAACAGCAGATACGCTTCCGCGTGTATGAGACGAGTTTGGCTACAGCGTCGATGTTTGCCGTGCAGCCAACGGTGGCCACATTGAACATTTATAACATTTATCACTTTTCTAATTATTAAATAATTATTAAAAACTAATCAATTACAAATTGTTACAGATTATTAAGGAAGTTTTGAAAATGGGTCAATCGTTTAGAATAAATTAAAAAAAAATACAAAAATCCGACTGCCGTGTGGTCTCCTGTTAAGAGTGAGCACTTGCCACACTTAACGCTCAAGTCGATGGCTCTACGTCAAGTTCATACCCTTGCGTCAGACCGTGAGCCACATCACTGCAGAAAGCGTAAATTGTGAGACCCACGTAAGAGCCGACCCACATGACCTGGACAGTCCGAATATTTCGTATACGATTGTAGGTATCGATACGAAGTTTCCGATATGTTATAGTAGGTAAAGAGGATATTAATTTTCTGTATTGCTCTCTTGCATAATTTTTATATGACGACATAATGAAGCAGTTATAGTTCTTTTTTTTTTAAACGGAGCCGTGTAATTTTTCAATAGCGCTTGAAAGAAGAGTTCGGTAATATAAGCCCTGCAGTTAAATTTAAAAAAAAAATAACTAGGAACTTTTCTAATCAAAAACACCAAGGTACATTGCTGGACGATGTTTCTGGAAACTCTGAGAGCCTTGTTTGTTCTCTGTTCCTAATTTGTAGATTTTAGTTCGAAGTCTTGTCTGTAGATTGGGAAGATTCAATTACGTGCATCTTTGCTTAGAGATTTCCTTAAAATTTTGCTTTTGGTTGCGTGCTGCATGGATTATTCAGATATGAATAGGATGGTCTCTTAAAATTCGAATAATAACAAAGTTTATCTGTCGACTTCATAAGCTTATAATCTATAAAACATATGTTGACACAAGAAACCCGACGTTCATAGCCGAGTTCATCGAACATTAATAATGTACGAAACCTAAAGGCAGTGGAATATGTTATGGCTAAACAAACTCTCGGATGGACCCATGCGAATAATTAACTCCAGTCCTGGAAAGAATTGAAACTGTTTGAAACGAATAAGTGGTCAGGTCCTGATGGAATTCTTGTCACGTTTTACAATAAATACGCTGCTGATCAGTCCTATTGTTGTCTTACATTTACCTCAAGTCTCTCTCACACACTTTTACCGTCCCAAATAACTAAAGAGAGAAAGAAACACAGATTACTCTAGTAAAAAAAACATATTTGCAATTTTATCAACAAATATATTTAACGTCTGTTTTTCAGGGAGCTTCATGAATTCATAGATCGAATATAAAGTAATAACTGGTGAATCATAGCCAGCCTCAAATACTGTCCTGTACAATGGCTTTATTGCAGAGCCATAACCGATTTCGGACATTCGTACCCATCTTCAGATGGTTAGCGCTTCCAGTTACGCAAATGTGTACGACTTCAACATGCCGACAGCTCCAGCAATGTGCAACGATATCTACATCTACATCTACATCTACATTGATACTCCGCAAGCCACCCAACGGTGTGTGGCGGAGGGCACTTTACGTGCCACTGTCATTACCTCCCTTTCCTGTTCCAGTCGCGTATGGTTCGCGGGAAGAACGACTGTCTGAAAGCCTCCGTGCGCGCTCTAATCTCTCTAATTTTACATTCGTGATCTCCTCGGGAGGTATAAGTAGGGGGAAGCAATATATTCGATACCTCATCCAGAAACGCACCCTCTCGAAACCTGGCGAGCAAGCTACACCGCGATGCAGAGCGCCTCTCTTGCAGAGTCTGCCACTTGAGTTTATTAAACATCTCCGTAACGCTATCTGAGTATTTAGTGACATTTTTACTTTGTTTTGAAGGCAAAAACGTGCTAACATCTGTGCATTTATTTGAATATAAGATGAAACAGTTTTATAAGTTGACATCTACATCTACATCTACATGTTTCAGTGGAAGGTGATTCGTCTTGCCATGGTCTCTGTGGCCACCCAGGACAATGCAGCCACAAGATGATGCATCGTAAACAGCACTCGTATTCTAAGCAAATCGCTTCGACACTTAAAACACACATTAAGATATTCTTTGTGTCAGTTTGGGCTTCACACATGTGGATTACACTCGATGTTTTAGTTTACAAACCAAAGAGCATCCACTAGGCAAAGACATAATTGAAACTTTCGGGCAGATTAAAACTGTGTGCCCGACCGAGACTCGAACTCGGGACCTTTGCCTTTCGCGGGCAAGTGCTCTACCATCTGAGCTACCGAAGCACGACTCACGCCCGGTCTCACAGCTTTACTTCTGCCAGTATCTCGTCTCCTACCTTCCAAAGACATAATTGATTTCTTATTGAGCTAAGATCTAAAGTAAGGAAACAAATGCGTTCAAGGCACAACATATTTAAAACAGAAAAGACTTTTAGTAGAAGAATGAACTTTTTTAGGAAAATTTGTGTATCTGAAATTTTTATTTTTTTAGCTTCTTGCAGAGAAAACTTCACCAGAACATTATAAAACCATCAGATTACAAACTACAAATCATACATATATGTGCGCACAAATATTTATATTATTTACAGAAAGTATGATGGGCATTACAGTATCTAAGTTAGTTGAGGACAATACTAAATTAAAAAGTTATATGGAGGGAAGAGATCAACATAGTTGCTCAATATTAAGGTCTAGGTTTAATTAAAAGCATACGGCCATCATAAACAGGTTATTCCAAGTATAAATACATGCAAGTTATACCTATTGCATGTTTTAGGACATGTTAAAATTTAAATATTATTTGCTTTTGCGATATTCTCAATGTCTATGTAGTAGATTGATTTTGGTCTCCGCTTGTTTTCTTCTATAATAATCTAGGGTTGTGTGGTGCAGAAGTTATTCTACTGCAGTGCGGATATTTTTGTTCAGGTTTCGGACTGGTGCAGGTCCATGATATGTTTAATTTGTGTGCTAAACGGCTCTGAGGGACAGTGTCACATGCCTTCCGAAGTCGAGGGAAACTGTATCAACCGGGGCACAGATGTCTATAGCATGTGGATCTCATTAAAGAACAGACCGAACTGAGTTTCGCAAGATCTCTGTTTGCGGAATCCATGTTAGTTTTCATGCAGGATATTTTTGTTCTGGAAAAACATCATAATACATGAGCATAAGAAGTGTTCAATAACTGTACAGCAATGATTACGAACCGCTTGCTGACTTTGCGTAAGAGCTTTTGCTCTGCAGTAGAAAATTTTGTCAACCGATCTGACTAAAAACCGTAAGAGCTTTTGCTCTTACGGTTTTTAGTCAGATCGGTTGACAAAATTTTCTTTCAAAGTCATTGAACGCTTCTCTCACTGCTCTCCTTACGCTTATTTTTGCCTCCTTCAACTTTAGTTTCTTTTTTTTAATTCTTTATTAGCAAAACCATTATAATTATACAAGTTAACCCACTTCCTTAATTCATTAGTGGGTCATAACAGTTATACATTTATATTAAGTTTGTAGCTAGTTTTAGTTTTAATAAGTGAGCTACAGTTATTAACAACAATGGGCATTTAATATCTAACATCTACTGTTTATACCTAATTACTATAACTACTTTAATTTGTATGTATTCTGCAGCGTCACATGTGTGCCAATGAAAAGATATAAACCTACTTAATCTGCCTTGCTCTTCGAGCTAATCCCGAAGAGGATGCCCCTGGCACTGGGCAGGCCTCGATGTTAAATTCGCTGCAGTTCCTATCGTAGCTTCCTATAACTAAGTCCTACAAACTAACTTAGCCTACGTCTTATCGGGTGTGTGTCACAATCGGTGGTGTTGACCCCTACTCCCCCTAATCCTGCACGTGGCGGATTCCAACTGAGATGAAGTCGGCCAGTCCACGCACAGGCGGCATGGGAATAGGGCTCTTCGACGCAATCGGTGGTTATTGTCATTATTATTTAATGTATCTCTCTTAAGCATTCAGTTAGGACTTTTCGAGATACCTCGTTAGCCAATGTGTTTACGGTCTGAAAAGTTTCCTCTCGTCTGAGTAGTTGGTATGTGTCATAGTTGGGTAGTCTGTCTCGTAGTGTGTTTGCGATATCATTGAAGAGGGGACATTCGTAACCTACATGCTCGGGTGTACCCTCCGGATTGCCACAGTCACACGCTGGTGTAGCCCTCTTCCCAAATCGACATAAATATGTCGGATAGGGTCCATGGCCAGTGAGAAAGTGGATCAAACCTCGTGTAGGCTCAAAGTATTTCAATTCCAGGCGTTCCCTTACATCAGGTATAAACTGGAAAGTTCTACGTCCAGCCTCTTCTGCTTCCCAAGATTCCTGCCAGAGCTCCTCCCCTCTTTTCCTTATTTCTCTTTTATCCCCCACCCTAATACCCATGATATCTACGATCTTCTCATAATTTCCCTTTTTTGCCCAATACCAAGCCGCCTGTTCTCTTATCTTTATGTCCAGAGGGCAGAGCCCCATTATGACTAATAGGGCCCCCCCTGGAGATATTCTATAGGCACCCACAGCTCTTAATACCTTGCTTCTCTGGACCCTTCTCACTGCCATGGCGGGCACAACCCTCGTGAGCCTGTGCGCCCAGACTCCCGAGCCATAGCCCACAACTGAGGTTAGGATACTATTATGATAGAGTCTAATTAGGTGTGGAGGAAGATGGAATCTTTTATGGCCTATTGAAATGAGGTTATTTAATATCTGAAGGGCTCTCTGGGTGACGGTATCAATGTGTTTTCCAGAACTCCACCTCTCATCAATGATAACTCCTAGGTAGCGTGTCTGGTGAACCGTCTATTCTGACAGTCGGATTTCTAATAAGATGTCCTTTTAGCAACAGGTAAGTGGATTTGCTGGGCGATATCGTCATTTTAGTCGTGTGGCACCACTGTTGGAGTTTGTCTAAAGCTGTCTCTATTTTCGGTTCAATGTCTTCGCGCCTACGGCCGCCAACCAACAGGAGGAGGTCATCCGCGTAGGCTATCACCTCTAGCACCTCATCACTTTGTTTTAGTCTATCTAATAAAGGCTCCATATGGATGTCCCAAAAGAGGGGTCCTAAGACGGAACCTTGGGGACATCCTTTGGTAATTATCTTTCCAACTCTTTCGCTAGAGGATGATAGCCAGACCTCCCGATCCTTGCAATAGCTCCTCAGGCAACCGTATGGCGGCCCTGGACACTCTTTCTCCCGCAAGCAGGAGAAGAGCGAAGGCCACCACAGGTTGTCGAAGGCGCCACTGATGTCAACCATGATGCCAACCACGTATTTGTGTGGGGTCGAGCCACAGACCTCGGCCGCCAGGGCGATTGCGTCAGATGCCGACCGCCCCGGCCTGAACCCGAACTGCCTGTCACTCATCCCGCACAACACTCGGTGTGCTGTCAATCTGTCAGCCAGCAATTTCTCCAGTATTTTGCCAAATACATCCAGCAAGCAAATCGGCCTGTAAGATTTCACTTCTGCGGGGTCCTTGTCTGGCCCTTTCTTTATAATAACTACATTTGCCGTTTTCCATCTCTTTGGGAATTTTCTCTGTCTAAGGCATTCATTATATAGATGTGTTAGTGGCGCAGTCAGCTGAGGTGCCAGAAACTGCACCACCTCCGCCACAATGCCGTCTGGCCCAGGTGCTTTTCCTCTTTGCAGTGATCTTATATGGGTTGCTACCTCCTCCTCTGAGAAGGGGTAGACAGCCGTCTCATTAATGTATACTTCTTGGTTTTCATCTCTGAGTTGCTTCTGCCCCTCTGTCTCCCCATTCGCATTGTCGTCAGGCAACAGGGACCGGAGGAGGACCCCCGCAGTCTCCTGCCAGGACTCCGTCATCCTGTCCCCGTACCTGACTGTTGATAGCTCTAGAGGAGAGCGGATTTTTTCCCTCACCAACTTATATGGAAGCCCCCATGGGTCCATGACTAGCTGGTTGAGCACAAAGTTTTCCCAGCTTCTCATCCTAACTTCACGCAGTTCCTTTTGGAACTTCCGCTTTTCCTCCCTATATAGCAACTGCTACCTTTTGTCGTTCCTGCCAGACGACACTGCGCTGGTAGTGCCTCCTCAGCCTTCTGACAGATTGACGCAGTTCTCCTAGTTCAGCAGACCATGGTGACGGAGAGGCCGCCATGGCCCTCCTCCTAGTAGGTACAGCTGCCCTCACCGCTCTTGTCACTGCATTCACCAGTTCCTCCGCTCTCTGGTCTACGTCCATGTCCAGGTGCATGTCACCTTCCGGTGATGGAGGAATGTCACACTCCCTCGCTAGGCGTTCCCAGTCGGCTTCAACTTTAGTTTGTCAGCTAGGTTCAGAATTGAAACTTCCTGGCAGATTAAAACTGTGTGCAGGACTGAGACTCGAACTCAGGACCTTTACCTTTCGCGGGCAAGTGTTCTACCATCTGAGCTACCCAAGCATGACTCACGCCCCGTCCTCACAGCTCTACTTCTGCCAGTATCTCGTCTCCTACCTTCCAAACTTTACAGAAGCCCTTCAGAAGGTTCACAGCTACCAGGGGCGGACACGAGAATAATGGGACTGATGTATCTTCTATCTCGGCGGCCAATTCATATCTGAACCCACGGAGGGGGTTCCTCTAACCTATATATATATATATATATATAAAAAGAAAATGTTCATGTCACTTCCAGTCCTACACCCCAGTAGCCACTTCCTGAGTGTAGTGCACGCCTGACCTATTAAGGGGAAGTCTGCAACTCTCCATCAGATAGCGGACGTCGAGAAATTCACATCCGATAACGTCGCAGAATCGTCTGGGCCTTTGGCAGACCTTCTGCTCTGTTCCACACCATAGGACCGCGATTGACTCTGGGTAGGATGATACGAACAGTGAGCTTATCCTGCACCTCACATGTGATGCTAGCTGTCTTCACCAAATCAGCCATCTGCCTGTAGGAATTGAGGATGGCCTGAGTATTCAAGCGCAGGCATCATTCGTGCCGACATGAGCCACGATTTGCAGCCGGGTGTTCTCTGTGCGCTCGATGGCCGCCAGTAGAGCCTCCTCCACGTCCCGGACAAGATCCGCCAGCAAACATACCGTGTGCACACTCGTATTCTTTCCCGACCTGTCTGCTATTTCCCAGAAGGGCTCCATTATCAGCGTAACGTCGGAAATATCGAACAATTTGGTCGCACCTGAGCCTGACAGTTCACGGAAATGCCTCAGCAGAGGCAAAGAGAGAAGTATTTCCTATACAGCATTCCCCATTTTCTTCGGTCGAAACCCATTTTTGAAACGAGTTTTTAAAAATAGAAAGTTATTTAATAATAATCGACTTACGTGGAAGTGGTGAAAGAATTTGCAAGTGTTGTCTCGTCGTGTCAGAGAGATCCAGGGTCCAGTTGCCCCCTCAATGTAAAAACTGTAATCTGTAAGCCAAAATTTGTTTCGTTCAGGATGTGTTTGAAGTTCGGTCCTTTAGATGAAATATGACCTTCCTTTTTCACGGGACAAGAAGCGTATAAAATTTATTTCGTGAAAGCTCCGTAGTACGCTCGTAGCTAGCTATATAGCTGTCAGTTGAGAAATGATTGCTTCAATACACAAAGTGTGTATGTAGGCGTAATAGTGTTATTTTATCTGTTTTGCAGCACTCCCTTTCTCACTTCGTCCAGAAACCTTAGTGGATTATAGAATTTGAATTTTCAAAAACATTAAGCTTCAGTATTCAGAACGTTATTGATAACTTATTCTCTTAGACAGCTTTTACAAATTCGTAAAGAAAGAAAAAACCTAACCTAACGATTAAGTACAATGAAGAAATTAATAAAACAAAACAAAGCATTGTGGGTTATATAAAAGTGAGTTATCCTTTATAAGAAAATTGTCTGAGAAGTACATTCCATCTCCCTACCGCGCGGGTTGTGTTCGTGTCTTGGAAACATATCATCTTTGCTCACACGCTGTAGGGTTAGTGATTGATAAATATCAGTTTGAGGAGTCCACGTTGAGCAAAATACAATTTATTGATTACCTGTGTAAGAATAACCCGAGAAAGCCTTCGTAGTCACATCAAGTACCTCTTTGGAGATGACATGGTGAAACTTGTACAGAAGTTTGGTGAACTTTGCAATAAGAAAGGAAAGCTGTTGAGCATCTTGCTGAGATGTCATGAGGAGGATACCATTCCTAATTTTTTCAGCTTTCTACATTTTATTAATAGTAGACGGACTAATAGAATTGAAGAGCGTGCCAGGCAAGTACTGGTTACGTCCTCAAAAATGAATTCAGTACTCGACGACCCAACTAACAAAAGATTAAAAAGCGACCCCATGCAAAGTATCAAACGCAACACTCTTTCACTTTTAAAAACGAGCACGTTGGCGGAAGGTTTGTGTAAGAAATTTTATCTTGGTGATGCTATTCCGCCAAGTTTGTATGGTCTGCCAAAGATATATAAACAAGGGGTACTCTTACGCCCTATAGCTAGTAATTTGGGTGCTCTCTCTTACAACATGGTCAAGCACTTAACATCCATCCTTCACGTACTTATTGACGAGTGTGAACACCGTATCTCCAGTTCGGTGGATTTTATTCTATGAATGAAATCCCTGAGGTAGGATCATTTGGATTCACTTGTGAGTTTTGGTGCATTATCTCTATTTACATGGATCTCTTAAGAAGAGAACTTGACTTTGACTAGTGGAAACCTGTATCAGCAGTTACTGAAGCTCTGTTGTTATGTGATTCTCATGTGTTGGCATGCACATATTTTTCATTTAACGACAATATTTTTAACAGAATTATCGAGTGCGTATAGGTACCATATTAGTAGAAAAGTACGCCAAAATTGTTAATGAAATTTTATCTGTGTAGTTCGGATTCAACCTGTAACAGTTTTTCATCTTTTAATATTTGTTTTAATTACATTGTATTTCATCAAAATCTTTGGGTGAAAAGGAGCTACATTCTGCTGCCAGGCCAGTGAATAAAATATAAAAATAAAATAAAACACGTGTGTAGGCAAACACGTCTTGCTCCCAAGCAGTTACAAAACTTCCCACCCTTCACGCGCCGCAAAATTTAAACAGACTGCAACATCCACGAACGAGCTAGCAAACAGTTTCATGTTATTGAAACTTAAGGCTTCTTTTGCGGAGGCACGTGCCAACAAAGAGAGAAGCACTTGTGTCGCTGAAACGATCCATACAGACGCCAGGAACTTTCTCGGAGGCAAAAGAAGGAATCCCACATATTCGAAGAGGAGCTGCTGCCTCACTCACACAGTTAACAGAAAAATAAGTAAAAATTCATAGTATCGAATTAGATATCATACTGCTAATTCTGCCGTACAAAAGAAAGAATAAAACGCAGAACTGGAAACAGGCTACGCTTTCTTTTCGGAGATTTTTAGGTCACAGTATAGAATGGTAATACTACACACAAACAGGAGGTTTTTAAACAGAAGTTTAAAGTTGTTCTCCTGGCAAATTCCTTCAACTCATTGCGGTAATACTGTAGGTGCTCCCTGCATGCCATGGCAGTTTACTTTACTGAAATGGAAATAACAGGAGGCAGTGCGGTTCATACGTACATTCTTTGGGTCATCTTAATTCTGCTTCTATGTGGGGCCACAGCTCATAAAAATTTTATGAAGGAAACGACGGTCCGCAGTGGACTATATTATTTTTGTTTTATTATTTTTTTTAATTAGCTGTTCTATCGGCCGATTTCTACAATTACATCATTATCAAGCACCTAAAATGAATACCAACATGGAACACTTTATAAGATCAGTACATACTTTACAAACACCTATAAGACATTATACCAGTCTTGTTACAGACGCGAAATAAACCTGTATCTCTGCTTCCACATGGATGAGCACCACATAATGCGTCACACCAGATGTAATATGTAATTGAAATTTCTATTCCACGCTTGAGGCCACATTTTACATAGTCCATATCCAATGTTACACGTGAATGAAAGCGTGTGATTACATCTACATGAACACGTGACAGTCCTTGTAAGATGTAGCCACTCGATATGTGAACTGACAGTCACTATTAGCTGTTACTCTGTGTTGTCAAAGACCTCCTTTATAAATGATGTTGACAGCTATCGATTACTACTTGAAATAGAGCAGAAGTACCATAGCTGGCGCCCGAAAAAGTTCAAAATACGAGGGCAGTTCAACACGTAATGCAACATTTTTTTTTCTCGGCCAATTTTGGTTGAAAAAACCGGAAATTTCTTGTGGAATATTTTCAAACATTCCCGCTTCGTCTCGTATAGTTTCATTGACTTCCGACAGGTGGCAGCGCTGTACGGAGCTGTTAAAATGGCGTCTGTAACGGATGTGCGTTGCAAACAACGGGCAGTGATCGAGTTTCTTTGGCGGAAAACCAGGGCATCTCAGATATTCATAGGCGCTTGCAGAATGTCTACGGTGATCTGACAGTGGACAAAAGCACGGTGAGTCGTTGGGCAAAGCGTGTGTCATCATCGCCGCAAGGTCAAGCAAGACTGTCTGATCTCCCGCGTGCGGGCCGGCCGTGCACAGCTGTGACTCCTGCAATGGCGGAGCGTGCGAACACACTCGTTCGAGATGATCGACGGATCACCATCAAACAACTCAGGGCTCAACTTGACATCTCTGTTGGTAGTGCTGTCACAATTGTTAACCAGTTGGGTTATTCAAAGGTTTGTTCCCGCTGGGTCCCTCGTTGCCTAACCGAACACCATAAAGAACAAAGGAGAACCATCTGTGCAGAATTGCTTGTTCGTCATGTGGCTGAGGGTGACAATTTCTTGTCAAAGATTGTTACAGGCGATGAAACATGGGTTTATCACTTCGAACCTGAAACAAAACGGCAATCAATGGAGTGGCGCCACACCCACTCCCCTACCAAGAAAAAGTTTAAAGCCATACCCTCAGCCGGTAAAGTCATGGTTACAGTCTTCTGGGACGCTGAAGGGATTATTCTGATCGATGTCCTTCCCCATGGTCAAACGATCAACTCTGAAGTGTATTGTGCTACTCTTCATAAATTGAAGAAACGACTTCAGCGTGTTCGTAGGCACAAAAATCTGAACGAACTTCTCCTTCTTCATGACAACGCAAGACCTCACACAAGTCTACGCACCCGAGAGGAGCTCACAAAACTTCAGTGGACTGTTCTTCCTCATGCACCCTGCAGCCCTGATCTCGCACCGTCGGATTTCCATATGTTTGGCCCAATGAAGGATGCAATCCGTGGGAGGCACTACGCGGATGATGAAGAAGTTATTGATGCAGTACGACGTTGGCTCCGACATCGACCAGTGGAATGGTACCATGCAGGCATACAGGCCCTCATTTCAAGGCGGCGTAAGGCCGTAGCATTGAATGGAGATTACGTTGAAAAATAGTGTTGTGTAGCTAAAAGATTGGGGAATAACCTGGTGTATTTCAGTGCTGAATAAAACAACCCCTGTTTCAGAAAAAAAATGTGTTGCATTACTTATTGAACTGCCCTCGTATATTACATTCCAAACATAAAGGTATATGATTAAATTACGATACGCAAATGAGAATTAACCGTTACTTGAAGTGTCATAGAATGCGTCCTTCATCCGCTTGGCTCGTTGTAGCTCCGTGCGGCACTGATAGTGTTCCCATGTGCATCTTGTTGTTTGACCTTTACTGTTAGACGCTCGAGTTCTGGTCTAGATTTCCACTGTTTATTGAGAAGATCACTGGCAGGGTTCAAAGCTTTATTCAAGCCGTATCCTGAATCACAGTTAATGTTTTCTTCTACGTTTCACATCAGTTAATCTGTTTATGATTACATTCCAGAAGTAATTGGCTTGTATCAGCATCTTTGGTGGGAGGGAACCCTGTTTCCACGCATACAACCTAATTTCTGTACAAATTTGGTGCAGTAATGTGATAATTGTAAATAAGTGTTGTAAAATCATTCTTCCGTTCAGTGTTTATTACCCCACAATGAAAATATGTTAAAAAATTTTTTTTTGAATCATTGCGCATCCATGATAACCATTCCAATTAGGATATGTGGAAGGTACATTAGTAGACCGGTATTTGTTTTCAGTTGTACAATTTATTGTGTATCCTTGTTCTACTGACAAGTTCTCCACCCTGGAGGACTTCCTCACTATGGATCAATTGGGACGGACAGTACATTTAATCTAATCTAATCACGCTCCACGGCCAGCGAGCTGCACTGCTACAGCAAATGCACAGTGCCGCCTTCTACAACGATTCTGACCAATTTTTCTATGTAGCACTAATTAAGTTAGCAAGATATCTGCTAAACTCGCGACCATGGAATGTCCATATCGCCTTTTACACTACCCTCGAGCCACCGAATGTACATCTCGTTGCGTTTGTCCATGACGTCAGCCGATTCTGCTCGACAGAATGTCAGCATATGAAAGGAAGGTGGTAGCTCGTTTATCTATACCTCTGTCCCCACGATCCAACGGTAATGGTCTGAGAGAAAGATAAAATTACTGTTCCTTGCAACTACCGTTGTGGAATCCGTTATTCAGATATTTTAGTTCGGCTGTTAAATTTTCAGCGTTGGACTGAGTACGATCCCTTTATAGCAGTGCCTTGAGAATACCACTTCTATGTGCCGTGTGGTGGTTACTATAAGGCATAAGAGTACTTACAGAGATCCGCGTAAATGGGTTAGACATAACCACTATCCCAGAGTGCCGTTCGGTCTCCTCTTGACCAAAACATCCAGAAACGACGGTGTCCCTTCATTTTTTATTTCAGTGGTGAAAGCTGTGCTGGAATGTGTTGAATTTAGATGTTGTAGGAAATATTATTGTTTTTCTCTCGCATGTGACCATATCACTTACATGTCGTGTAAGCAGCGAAGTGAAGAACAAAACACAATTAGAGAAATAAACTACGTAACTTTTCTGATGCTGATATCTGTGATTTCTCTTCGAAGTGCCCCATATACGTGAATGAAAGCGTGTGATTACATCTACATGAACACGTGACAGTCCTTGTAAGATGTAGCCACTCGATATGTGAACTGACAGTCACTATTAGCTGTTACTCTGTGTTATGAGTTCGTTACAGTTCCACAGTGTTGCCTACTGGTCAGAATACACTTCCGGAAAAAAATGCAACGCCCTCAAGGACAAGGCCATTTTACTGACAAGCAAGGTGAGTACTTCATTCTAGCAGCTTATGATACCAAATTCAGACCAAATGAAACACATGTCATCTCATAGGGAAGAGTGCCCAAACAGTCGCGTCAATACACAGTGTACCTTCCCCCCTCCCCCTCCCCACTCCCTCTCCCCCACCTTACGACAACGCAGGCGTGTATTCTCACATGCAAACGATCGACAATCGTAAAGGAGCAGAATTGCATACTACGATAGATTTTTCCAGGCATCTTGCACCTTTTGTTGCAGTTAGGCAATATTTCCTGCAGGCTCTGGAGGACGAGTAGCTTTTTGCTTCACCATGTCCTATACGTGTTCAACTAGCGAGAGATCTGGTGATCTTCCTCGGCAGGGCAGTTGCAGTACACCACGAAGACGATGTTGCATGGCAGCAGCTATATGAGAACGTGCAATCTCTTGCTGAAACCATACATCACCTTCCTATTGAAGAAATTGCAGTGTCATGGAGATAATAACTTGTGCATAGTTGCCTTTACTGGTTATTTTACCCCGCAGAAACACCTGCCGCGAGGTGTAAATGATAGCCCCTCCCCCCACACCATGAAATCTAAGGCGGAAACTGTGTAGAGGGCGAATGCAGTCCGGAATAGGCCTCTCGCCAGGTCTACGCTGTACACGAACACGTCTGTCAGTCGCATACAAATGGAACCTACTCTCATCACTGAAGACAACAGAGCACCATTCCACTCTGCAGCCGATTCTTTGACGACACCAGAGTAGCCTCGCTTGGCCATGTCGTGGCGTCAGTGGCAGCAACTCGAGAGGAATACTTTATCTTAGTCCTGCTGTAAGCGGATAATTCCCAATTATCTTCGGTAAGACAGCAGGTACAACATGTGCCCGGATTTCTTCCCTGGATGATCTTCGGTTGGGCACCGCTGCTAGCCAAATTCGTCGATCTTGAAGTGCATCTGTACAATGCGGACGTCCAGAAACTCGTCTACAGGTGTGGAAATGTTCAACAACCACTGCTGAAAGAAGCGACACACCACCGATGCGTTGTGGTCGACATGTGCAGCAGTACGTCGATACGTCCATCCAGTTCCCGCAGGCCCACAATACGGCTCCCTTGAATTGGCTGAAATTGTTCAAGAGGAGAACGTACTCGTTGGCGTTTATTCCTAGAATAAATGTTGCAAACACTGTTCACTTCTAAATTCAGCACAGTTACTGCCAGCAGAGTTAAAAAGGAGGGCGCATGGAAAGGCCTCCTGAGCGCTCTCTGATAGCCATGAATGACAAATCAATCATTAGCATTACAACCCCCCCAGTATGCACATATTACTCGTGGTGCCACTAAACACAGTCCTTGAGGGTGTTGCATTTTTTTTCCGGCACTGTAAGAAATTACGGAATTTCGGTAACACTTGGTAATTAGATTGAAGATTTCTTAGCAAAGACAACTCAGCGAATCGTTCTTAACAGGAAGATATCCACAGGTGGGAGAGTAGTTACGGACGTATCTCAAATGAATGTTACAGGGCATAGATAGACGACATGTACATCTACATCATTATGACTGCTCTGCAGTTCACAATTCAATTGCAGATAATATCGTATTGAGTATTCCTTTTCAGCCTGGAACGTTTACCAAATACAGTTAATAGGTTTAATAAAAGAGATAGAAAAATTCCAAAGGACATAAGTTTATGTTACCAAAGATTCAGTAAGGAAGCGCGATGGCGTCACGGAGAGAATGCCATCAATTTCCATTGGTAGACGCTACTAAAGAGACTTGAGCCTCACAGAGAGATTTGCTATTAAAATTCCGAGAGCATACACTCCAAAAAGAGGCAAGTAATAGATGACGTCCTCAAACATGTATCTGGTGAAATGAGTATGGCGGCAAAAATGTGAGAAATTTGAGTTCGTGCGGAGACTTATCGACCGTCGTTCTTCTCGCACAACATTTGTAAGTGAATAAGGTAAGAGGAAAATGGTATTGGTAGACGACGACACAATAAGGTGGCTTTCGTAATATGGATATAGTCTCGAAGCAGAGCCGTAGCTTAAATAGGAGGACATATCCATTCTAACTGGAGGTTTTTGAAGATCCAGTCTGGTTTCAAATAAATGCATTCAACACACGATAAGGAAGAAGTTGATTTAAATATCTTGCATCTTCCCGCGTTTATCCCATTGATAATCATGGAATTTTATTTGGAAATCTTTCCGGATCTTCTGTGGGGAATATCCCTTGCCCCTGGGGTTCCTGTATGAAGGAGGCCGTAGTAACACTACAGGAGGATGATTTGATTAATCATGATGGAGGATTCTGCATCAATAAAACGTTGAACCTGATTCTTTCCTGAATCAGCTCTCAAAAAACGAATCCAAATGTAGTTGCTTCCTTCGACACCAAAGGGTCATTTACTAAGCGCAACGCATGGACTTTTTAGTTTCAAGGCACCGCGGTTTCCGTAATAGAATGTCATACTTGCGTCAGTTTCAGTTCTCGTAATTAAATGTCTGTAAAAATTTGAAGTCTATGCTCTCCTTCATTTACTCGTGCAGTGAAAATATTAAATACCAATGTCGGCACTAGAATGACAGCCTGCGATTCACTGAATAGAAAGTGTGAAGAAGGCTGGAAGGTATTTAGCAGAAATATCATTATGATAATTTACTACTTCCGGTGGAATCATAGAAATACCATAGGTTACTGAGCCTAATGTTTAATGAGTCTGAAAAATATCCTATATTGCAGTAGTGATAAATATTTTGTTATAGTTGTGAAACACAGTATGGTGTATAAATAATGCTGCACCTTCGCTTCATATGGCCTCGTTTCGTGTTCTGCGAATGTTTTGTGGTACTTGTGTGCGGCAGGCCTGGAGGAACGAGATAAAGCTTGTACCAGGGTCCAATCTCTCCACCTCTAACGCTTATCTCCGCAGGAAATACGAGGCAAAGAGGCGGATTAGCTGTCGCCTTTCCCTGCTACCTGTTGCTCGGCGCCAGATCACCGAGGCGAGAAAAGATTCAGTGCTTTCAGCGTCTGTCATCCGGGAGCCTCGCTCGCCTGGCAACGCATTTACACGCAGTAGCCGCAACATTTTCTTTGAAACCCTGACACGCAGTCTGACAAAATGCTTCGCCGAATCAGCGAAACAGAATGGTGAGAAGAATCGAAATTAAGGAGAGGGAAGTGTGAAGTTCTTGTAGACTTATTTTGTGTTCTAAGACAATGCAAAATATATGCGAGATACGTCACATACGTTACAGACAGTTTAATGTAATTCGTGACCCTTGGTCTACCTGTTGTAAAATTCCTTTTATTAACACCAATGGTGACTGAAACGTAGGAACAGTTTTTGTATCTAGGAGCTATCAGTAAAAGGGAGAATGAAGTTACCACACTGTTCATTTGGAAGGCCACGTAAACACTATGCGCTTTTCGTCACTTATTTTGTTGTATATCGTTGTGGTGACCCAAAAAATTATGACCATCTACTTAAT
Source organism: Schistocerca piceifrons (assembly GCF_021461385.2). Classification (NCBI taxonomy): domain Eukaryota; kingdom Metazoa; phylum Arthropoda; class Insecta; order Orthoptera; family Acrididae; genus Schistocerca; species Schistocerca piceifrons. The sequence goes on along the minus strand of NC_060149.1, from coordinate 362,329,864 downwards.
ATCGTGTTGATCCACTTTGGAACGCAATGCAGTAGCCATTCTGCGAGACATGGGTTCGACACGTCCTTGATAGACTTCTGGTGGTATGTGACACCAGATGTCTCCGCACAGGTCATGCAATTCCCGTAAATTACGGGCTGGTGGTTATTGGGCGGGGTTGGTGTCTAATAGCGACACAGATGTGTTCCAGGGGGTTGAGGTAAGTTGACTTTGGTGGCCAAGACATCAACGTGATTTCACTATCATGCTTCTCGAACCACTTTAGCATGGTTGTGGTCTTTGCCGAACAGTTATCCTGCTGGAAGACGACATCGCAGTCAGGGAAGACATCAGCAATGAAGAGATGCCCGTGATCGGCAAAAAAGTTCACGTAGAGCATTGCTGTCATGTTATCTGTATGTGTGTGTGTGGGGGTGGAGGGGGAGGGGTGGCGCTTAATGTCATGGTGCCTTCGACTACCACCACAGGTCCCACGGAAGCCTGGCTGAATGCCCCCACCCACCCGTGTCCGTGGCGCGGTGCACGTCTGGAACAACTTTTCGCCTGGATGGCGGCATACCTGGATACGATCAGGCTACACATTCCAGTGGGTCCACGGTCCAGTCTCGGTGTGTGTGTATGGGGTGGGGGGTGGGTGGAGGACCGCTTAATGTCATGGTGCCTTCGACTACTACCGCAGGTCTCATGGAAGCCTGGCTGAATGCCCCCACTCACCCGTGTCTGTGGCGCGGTGCACGTCTGGAACAACCGTTCGCCTGGATGGCGGCGTACCTGGATACGACCAGGCTACACATTCCAATGGGTCCACAGTCCAGTCTCGGTGATCCTGTGCTCAGAATCTTAATGTCGTTGGGTACACATGGTAATACATAGCTACTGTCTGCTGCTGAGCGCCATGTTGAACAATGTGCGCAGAAAGGTATGCTCTGAAACACGTGTGCCTACACCAAACTTGTACTCTGTCGTCGGATCTATTCTGTCCTCCTGATCTACACAGCACGCAAACCTCCGGCCTCCACGTTCCATGATGAGACGCAGACATCCAATAAGTTGTCACCCATTAGTGGTTTCACCGTCCTTCAACCCCTTCTCATGGATTCTCCTGACGTCAGCACGCGGAAAAAAACGACAAGGTTCGCTGTATGCGAGACGCTCGTTCCTAACAGGCATAACAATCTGGATTTTGCGGAGATCGCATAGGTCAATGGAGTTCGCCATTTGTGACCCGTATCGTCACCACAATCACTCCACATTCGTCTCCGCTCCGCTTATATACACCGCCAGAAAAAGAAAAATAGAACACCGGGAAAGACGACGTCGATTTTGATCCTATCACGGCATATGTCACCTGTGTGATAGTAGATGTACTGATAATGGTTTCAACGTCGTCCGCCAACAGACAGCCCAGTGGCATAGCTACCACAGAGACATCTGTTTCTACCCTTTAATAGGAAGTACTCCCAGCCAGAAGTTTCAGTATGGCGCAGACGTGTGAGGCAAGCTGGCAGCCATGGCATGGAGACGCATTCGTGCTTCCTACAGCATTACAGTATACTGGACAAGTTTGAAAGAGGTCAAATCGTGGCGTTCCAAGGGGCTGGATGGTCGGTTCGGAGAAATGCCACACAAGTTGGCCGTATTGCGTCAATTGCGCAACGATGCTGTTATTAGTGGCCAAGTGAACATTCTCACACTTGTATATGAGGTTCTGGACGCCCACGCAGCAAAGACGCTCGCCAGGATCGTCGTATTGTAGGGGCAGCAGCAGCAGATCGTACAGCTACCACAGCTCACGTAACTAGTCTTGTGAGCCCAGAGGTGTCAACACGAAATGTTGCAAGGCTGTTATTAACAGTGGGACTACGGGCACGCACACCTCTAACCCATCTTCCACTCACGCCACAGCATCGACGTGCACGGCTCGACTGGTGCCGTCAGAGGATCACTTGTGTGGTGTCACCGCCAGACACCACACTTGCTAGGTGGTAGCCTTTAAATCGGCCGCGGTCCGTTAGTATACGTCGGATCCGCTTGTCGCCACTATCAGTGATTGCAGACCGAGCGCCGCCACACGGCAGGCCTAGTCTTGAGAGACTCCCTATCATTTGCCCCAGTTGTACAGCCGACGTTGCTAGCGATGGTTCACTGTCTACAGACGCTCTCAATTGCAGAGACGACAGTTTAGCATAGCCTTCAGCTACGTCATTTGCTACGACCTAACAAGGCGCCATATTCAGTTACTATGAATGTATTCTGAACAGATAATATTGTGAATCATGTACCGTCAAGAGGACATTCATCATTAATGGATTAAAGTTAAGTATCAAACTAATTATGTCCGCTTTCTGAATTCTAACTCCTTGTCATGTTCCAGACCTCACGTCAGTATAGTCCTTCCCTCCTCACGCCAGCCTGCGTGAGCTAAAACGCGTGCATTTCGGCCTCCACTAGTAACACAACAACTTGGAAGATGGAAAGGCGCGCTGTGGTCTTCAGCGATGAAAGCAGATTCTGCCTGGACGTGATGGTCGCTTGAGCATACGACGTACACTTGATGTGCGCTATCTCGTACAGCGCATTCCCCACAGGCTATATTGGGCTGGGGTGCGATAAGCTACAACTCTAGTTCACCTTTGGCGTTCTTGTAGGGGATGCTAATCAGCACTCGGTCCGTGCAGATTGTCGTTAGACCTGTTCCTTTGCCGTTCTTGCCACAGGAAGGTGATGCGTTGTTACAACGTGTTAATGCTCGCCTGCTCACTGCCGTTAAACTCAACGTGCTCTACAGTACTGGCCGCATCTTCCCTGGCCACCACGGTCTCCGAACTCGTCTCCAGTCGAGCCGTGTGGGGTGTGATGGGACGAGAAGCGACTCGTGCGACCAACAACTGTTACAAAACTACGTGAACGGGTTGAACAGGCGTGGCATAACGTATACCAGGACAGTATTCGCCGTCTGTACGGTCGACTGGATAGTCAGTCAGATTTAGCGTCTGCTTCGCCGCCCGTGAAGGCTACACCATATACTAATATCAATATTTCAGCATGGGTCGATACCTGGTGGCTCAGAATCGCTTGTGCTATTGATCAGCAAATGCAGTTGTTTCATGTACTCCATATGCACTGTTGTCTTGAGCGAATTGGTACCCTCTGAAGGAGTGTGCAAATTTTTTTTCTTTCGGTGTACTTTTCTTATTGCCCGCAACTCCACCGGCAGAATTCAGTCTCGCCGTAAGCAATGGTCATAATCTTGTCTCATCCGTACATTGCGCTGCTGCTGGAGAACAGTGTTTATACAGGGTGGTCAGAAACAATATGAAAAACTTGTAAGGGTGCTGCAGAGTAGGTTGTGATGACAAATAATTGTTAAGAAAAAAATTCGATTCTATGCTCAATTTCCGAGCTAATTAGCCAATCAGGCCATTGTGATCTGAAGTTCAAATGGCCCGCCACGTACAATTAGTTTTAGTTGCTCTCATAGCATAGATGACAGCGCACGAGACTGCTCAGCCTGTGGCTCGGGTTCGATCCTTACTACCGCCCCATGGCCAATTTTTGCATCGCTCTCTTTTTCAGATTTGGGACCAAATGAGTAACATGTTTGGTGACACCTTCTCTGTCGGGCCGCTTGAATTCGCATGTGCTACGATCTGATCGTCTAAATAACTCGGAAACCGTGAAAGCTACCGAATTTTTTCTTAACAGTTATTTCTCAGCACAACCTACCCTGCAACAACCTTCAAGCTGTTCTGACTGTTTCTGACCGCCTTGTATGAGGGCAGTTCAATAAGTAATGCAACACATTTTTTTTCTGAAACAGGGGTTGTTTTATTCAGCATTGAAATACACCAGGTTATTCCCCAATCTTTTAGCTACACAACACTATTTTTCAGCGTAATCTCCATTCAATGCTACGGCCTTAAGCCACCTCGAAATGAGGGCCTGTATGCCTGCACGGTACCATTCCACTAGTCGATGTCGGAGCCAACGTCGTACTGCATCAATAACTTCTTCATCATCCGCGTAGTGCCTCCCACGGATTGCGCCCTTCATTGGGCCAAACATATGGAAATCTGACGGTGCGAGATCGGGGCTGTAGGGTGCATGAGGAAGAACAGTCCACTGAAGTTTTGTGAGCTCCTCTCAGGTGCGAAGACTTGTGTGAGGTGTTGCGTTGCCATGAAGAAGGAGAAGTTCGTTCAGATTTTTGTGCCTACGAACACGCTGAAGTCGTTTCTTCAATTTCTGAAGAGTAGCACAATACACTTCAGAGTTGATCGTTTGACCATGGGAAAGGACATCGAACAGAATAATCCCTTCAGCGTCCCAGAAGACTGTAATCATGACTTTACCGGCTGAGGGTATGGCTTTAAACTTTTTCTTGGTAGGGAGTGGGTGTGGCGCCACTCCATTGATTGCCGTTTTGTTTCAAGTTCGAAGTGATGAACCCATGTTTCATCGCCTGTAACAATCTTTGACAAGAAATTGTCACCCTCAGCCACATGACGAGCAAGCAGTTCCGCACAGATGGTTCTCCTTTGCTCTTTATCGTGTTCGGTTTGACAACGAGGGACCCAGTGGGAACAAACCTTTGAATATCCCAACTGGTGAACAATTGTGACAGCACTACCAACAGAGATGTCAAGTTGAGCACTGAGTTGTTTGATGGTGATCCGTCGATCATCTCGAACGAGTGTGTTCGCCCGCTCCGCCATTGCAGGAGTCACAGCTGTGCACGGCCGGCCCGCACGCGGGAGATCAGACAGTCTTGCTTGACCTTGCGGCGATGATGACACACGCTTTGCCCAATGACTCACCGTGCTTTTGTCCACTGCCAGATCACCGTAGACATTCTGCAAGCGCCTATGAATATCTGAGATGCCCTGGTTTTCCGCCAAAAGAAACTCGATCTCTGCCCGTTGTTTGCAACGCACATCCGTTACAGACGCCATTTTAACAGCTCCGTACAGCGCTGCCACCTGTCGGAAGTCAATGAAACTATACGAGACGAAGCGGGAATGTTTGAAAATATGCCACAAGAAATTTCCGGTTTTTTCAACCAAAATTGGCCGAGAAAAAAAAATGTGTTGCATTAGTTATTGAACTGCCCTCGTATAACGCAGATCTATTAGCGGCCGTAGGCAGCTTTGAGAATTTTTGTTAATAATATTAATATAGTATAATCAGATTGAGAGAGAGAAAGAGAGAGAGAGAGAGAGAGAGAGAGAGAGAGAGAGAGAGAGAGATGAAGGGGGAAGGCAGAGGAGGTGAGGGGGCTACGGTGTTCGTAATTGTGGCTCACAAGCGCTGGTTTGCATAAACTGCGAAAATTCGCGGCATGTAAGGAATTGGTAAAAAGTTCGATGTGGACTGATATCTATATGGAAACGCACGCACACTGTAAGTCATAACTATAAAGTTTTTTAGGTGCCAACTGAAGCATTTTCTTCCTGCCAACAAAATATTCCTTCCTTAACTAATGTAAATATGGGAAGGAGAGAACTAATATACGCAAATAGATTAGGAATTTAGATAAATGGAAACAGGTTTTGCAAAGATCAAAGATCAACTAATAGAAGCATGTGCTTGTCAGATGGTGCAAAAATAATAAATGAGACATAAATCCATGTGAAAAACAGAAAAACAGAGTCAGGGAAACAATTCCAGAATAGGTTAATATCTCTCTTTATGTAAATGGAAATGGTAATTCATAAGTATCAGTTATATTAATAATCATTTTTAATTCCAGTACAGCCAACAGCATCAATCAGCCTAACAGAAAAGTAAAGGGCAAGGCGTTAAGAAAGGAGCTTGTATAAACTGCAGTGCTGTGGAGCTCTCAATCGTTGCTTATTTTGTTATTTAGGGAACTAAAAATGCGTTCAAAAATGAAGTTCCCCGGTAGTTCCACTGGAACACGAAAGCAATGTTTTCACATAACAAGCAGCATCTTTTCTGAATAGTGTTAAGCTTCGGAATAATTCAGAGCATTTTCCAAGATAGATTAAAATATCCAATGGTTAAACCGCTTTGTAATAAAGATGATAAAAGCTGTATAAGTAGATACTACCTTTTTTTCATTAGGGCCTTATTAGTCTGGAATATTATCTTACCTTGTTAATAATAACATGCCACACGTGTAGTTTGAATTTCAGAAGTACTGTTGCCAAGGCAGATGGCGCAGTGGTTACGGCACTGGAGTCAACGGCTTGCGTATTTCGACCCATGCGACATGCGAAAGTAGCTCGTTTAGAGAGCAGATTTCGTATGCCTGATTTGTTTTACGGAAAGCTCAGAAAATTTAAATAACGTTCACTGTATCTGGAGTGGAACCCTGGCACAGTTAATAATGATGCCTGTGTTGTATCGCTACCACCCGTCCACCACCTGTTTCACTGCGTGACACCAATCGATGTACAAAAACCTTCCGGTCGACACAGCGCGAGAACTCGGAGGTGAGGAACGCCAAATTGAATTGGAAGCCACGGAAAGACGAGAGCAGCTCGTTACGGACTGCGCCGTCTCTCTCCTCGTGTCCAGTATCCCCCGCCCGCGCTTCTGCTCTAAAGCGTTTCGCGTCTCGTTTCTGTTAGCTTTCAAGGCGTATACGCTTCACCACGGGCACTGTTCTTCCTATGGAATCACCATTAACAGTCGAAAATCGTAGGAAGTGTCTGTAAAAGAACCAGTACACACGGAGGCTAACATATTGATCTTCCTCTGAAAATTGTGCGCTGATGACAATGGTCAGTAGAAGAGGGCAGCTTGTCGTCTTGGAATTACATCACAGCTTGGAAACAAAAGTTTAAGCATTTATTGCTATTTACATTCTATGCATCTGAGCCACGTATGGGTGTCTACGAAATGGCGAATGTTTAGTTGAATATTTATAGTTTTCTCATCTACATCTACATGATTAGTCAGCCATTCATAATTAAGTGCCTGGCAGAGGGTACATCGAACTGCCTTCAAACTATTTCTCTGCAGTTCCACTTTCGAACAGCGTGCGGGAAAAGCGAACACTTACATGTCTCTGTGTGAGCTCTGATTTCTCTTGTTTTATTATGATGATCATTTCTCCTTATATTGGAGGGTTCCAACAAAATATTTTCACACTCTTGAGGAGAAAGTTCGTGATTGAAATTTCATCAGAAGGTCCTGCCGCAGCGAAAAACGCTTTTGTTTTAATGAATGCCACCCCTGTATGTTCATCATATGCGTGGTACTCTCTTCCCAGTATCCCTACAAAGCGAGCTGCCCGTCTCTGAACTTTTTCGATGTCCTCCGTCAATCCTATCTGATGCGGATCCTACACCTCACAGAAGTACTCCAGAAGAGGGTGGACAAGCGTAGTGTACTCAGTCTCTTTAGAAGACCTATTACAATTCCTAAGTTTTCCGCTAATAAACCGCAGTCTTTGGTTTACTTTCCCCACAACATTATCCATGTGATCGTTATTCGTAATGCTAATCCCCAAGTTTTTAGTTGAGTTTACAGCCTTTAGATTTGTGTCATTTATCGGGTAACTGAAATTTTGCGGATTCTTTTTAGTGCTTATGTGGATGACTTCACGCTTTACATGATTTAGAGTCAATTGCCAGTTGTTGCACCATACAGATACCGTATGTGATAGAATCCGCCCGGCGGATTAACGACCAGGGCCGGTGAGCCGGCCAGCCTGGATGTGGTTTTCAGGCGGTTTTTCACGTCCCGCTAGGTGAATACCGGGCTGGTCCCCACGTTCCGCCTCAGTTACACGCGTCGCAAACATTTGAAAACACGTTCGCACTATTTCACGATTTACACTAGACACAGACAGATGGGGTACACTAATTCCGTCCTGGGAGGTACAGGGTGGCGGCAGGAAGGGCATCCGGCCACCCCTTACCATTAACATGCCAAATCCGTTTAACCATGACCGACCGTGCGTAACCGCGGGACAAGGCGCAAGCGATAGAATAGAAGAGATATCGTATGTAAATCGTTTTGCAATTCTTTTTGATCATCTGATAACTTTATAAGACATTACATCACAGTATTATCTGCAAGCAATCTAAGACGATTGCTCGTTTATGTAGATCAGGAACAACAGAGGGCCTATAACACTTCCTTGCGGAACGACAAATATTACTTCTCTTTTACTTGATGACTTTGCGTCAGTTATTGCGAACTGTGACCTTTGTGACAGAAAATCACGAATACAGTCACGCGACTGATACGATACTCCATAGGTACGCAATTTAATTAGAAGTCGCTTGTGAGGAACAGTATCAAAAGCCACCTGGAAATCTAAAAAGATGGAATCAATTTGACATCCCCTGTAGATAGCACTCATTACTTCGTGAGGCTAAAGAGCTATTTATTTTCTGATGGTTCAAAAAAAAAAAATGGCTCTGAGCACTGTGGGACTTAACTTCTGAGGTCATCAGTCCCCTAGAACTTAGTACTACTTAAGCCTAACTAACCTAAGGACATCACACACATCCATGCCCGTGGCAGGATTCGAACCTGCGACCGTAATGGTCGCGCGGTTCCAGACTGTAGCGCCTAGAACCGCTCGGCCACACCGACGGGCTTTATTTTCTGAATCCATGTTGGCTATTTGTCAGTAAATCGTTTTCTTCGAGATGATTCGTGAAGCCCGAACACAGTATAGTTCCAAAATCTTACTGCAAATTGACGTTGGTAATATGGGTCTGTAATTCAACGGATTACTCATACTTACTTTCTTTGGTATTTGTGAGACTTGTGCAAGTTTCCAGTCTTTGGGTACGGATCTTTCTATGAGAGAGCCGGTGTATATGATGCTGCGTATGGAGCTGTTATATGCGCATACTCTGATACAATTATTGGTTTTTACACTCTGAGCGCCATGCCCGTAATGTTACGTTGCCTTCAGTGTTGGAAAGAAGTCATGCTCGAAATATTACGGGTGTGGCATTTTTTTCCAGCACTGAAGGCAACGCAACTTTACGGGCATGGCATTCGAAGTGTTAAAGGTAGGAACATTCAAAGCACAAAGTAACTTGTACGGAAATGCTATGATGGTTTGTTGCTGCGAATATTTTAACGTCATTGAGGCAATGTTTAAAAACGCGATATCTGATGATTGTGTAATATGCATGACCGTACTCCCCACTGAGAGAAGAAATGGATTGAAACAAAAGGATCATCGTGGAGATGGAGGAGGAAACCACAACAATACTCTTTAGAAAAAAATAATGTCCGGATTAGTATGGACAGGGACGCACATATAATCGATAAACAAATAATAGCGAATTGATGGGGCGGAAATCTTGAAAGCAAACTGCTAGGTTAACTATGCTTTAGCTCCATCTACGTTGGTTGTCTAATTTTTGCTTTTTGCGTGAAGTGACTGCTTTCGTATCAGAAATATGTAAATTGTTGTGATGGACAGAAGCAGCGTTTGCGAAGGAATCACTTTAAGCTTCTAGGACGCTGTGAGTCTAAGTTTGGAAGTTTGTTTCTCTCTCTCTCTCTCTCTCTCTCTCTCTCTCTCTCTCTCTCTGTGTGTGTGTGTGTGTGTGTGTGTGTGTGTGTGTGTGTGTGTGTGTGTGTGTGTGTGTGTGCGCGCGTGCGTGCGGCGAGCGTGTGTATGTGTCTACGCTTCGCCTCCACAGCGGCTCATTATGTTGCGGCTCTGCACAAGAGAAAAATCTGAGGCTACAGGGAACTGTGGGCTGTAACATGCCTGTCCTCACTAGCTGTTTACAGTACCGTTTAGAGACTCATAGATGTCTTCTAGCTACAGCCGCAATGACGAAGTGTTCGAGGGTGTACTCTGAAACGTGCGTTTAGTGGAGGATAACATGTGAACACGGAGAGCACCAAAACGGAAGAGGAAGTATTTTCCTTAGTGGATTCCTAAAACATAGTAATTACCGGTTTACGCATATCATTCAAAAGGCTAAAATAACGTCTCGGAACGACAAACATCAGGATTTTTAGGCTTAGGACTTCACCGCTCTTCTCAAAGCAGCTTCAACCAAACCGGCAAATACCAAAATAGCAACATGTGCTGATGTTACAAGCCTTCTGGTAAGTGGCTGAAGTACTGAATGAGATGCGCTATAAATTTCAAACTTAACGCGTTCAACAAAAGATGAGTGGTCGGACTGCTTCCACGAATACAGCGGGATAGTGAGGTACCCAGGATGATTTCCTTTGCCTTATTCGGAAGGCGTTCGTTGGAGACCAGCACTGTTACATGTGAACAAAATACAAATATCAAACGAGCTCTGTGACTGGACTGGAGAGTTCCACAAATAAAACATATCGTTCTCAACGGAGAAAGTTCATCAGATTTAAAAATAGCTTCGAGCTTACTCCCCTGGAATGTTAGAGGATAATAACTGTTCAAAATATATATAAACTATCTGATCAAAAGTATTCGGACACCTTTAGGTAATGCCGAGTTTCCCACCAAATGCCACGAGAGGCGGACCCGTCAGTACAAAAGGGGTGTTGAAGCACTTTGTTGTAGAGAAGCACCAAGAACGAAGAAAGGGTTCTCGGTGGCTTCGAACGTAGGCTAGTCATTTGATATCTTTAGAGTGACAGATCCAACAGGGACATGTCAACCCTCCTAAAGCTGACTAGTTCAACTGTTGGTTATGTGATTGTGAAGTGGAAACCCGAAGGAACAGCCACAGCTAAAAAATGTTCAAATGCGTGGGAATTCCCAAACTAAACTGCTGAGGTCATCGGTCCCTAGAGTTAAACACTACTTAAACTAACTTAAACTATCTTATGCTAAGAACAACACATACACACACACACGTGCCCGAGGGAGGACTCGAACCTGCGGTGGGAAGGGCCGCGCAATCCGTGACATGGCGCCTTAAACCGCGCGGCCACTCCGCGCGACAACCACAGCTAAACCGAGACGATGTACTAACGTACAGGGACTGTGAGCATTGGGGACGTCGGTTGTAAAAAATCTCATGAAATCAGCAGAAGGAATCACTCGTGAGTTCCAAAGTGGTACCAGCAGTCCAGCTAATACAATGATTGTGCATGGAGTTAAAAGGAATGGGGTACAATGGACGAGCAGCTCCCTATAAGTCATATATTTCTTTAATCAGTATTAAGCGACTATTGAGATGGTGTAAAGTGCAGTAAGTGAAGTAAGGAGCAGGTGGTGCTAAAGTATGGGAGCATTTTTCATAGTTAGGGTGTGGTCCTCTTATTGCGTTTAAGCAAACGTTAAATGCAGAACTGTATTTACTCATTTAATAGCTTTGTGTGCTATGTACATTAGAGGAGGAGTTCGGAGAAGATAACTGATTGTATCAGCATGACAATGCACCCTTTCATAAAGCAGCATCTCTGAGGAAATGGTTCGTGAGCACTTAACATTCTTGAAGCGGTCTAGTCTGTACAGAGACCCGACCTGAACGCAGTGGGGCACCTTTGGGATCAGTTAGAGCACCGCCTTCGCTTCAGACTCCAGCGTCCAAAATCACTACCTTCTCTGTTTTCGGATTTTTTAGAAGAACGGGCTGCCATTCCTCCACAGACATTCAGACACCTCATGAAAGTGTCCCCAGCAGACTTCGAGCCGTCACAAAGGCGAAAGGTGAACACACCTCTCATTTTCATATTAATGTCCACCAATAGGTGTCCGAATACGCACGATCAGGTAGTCTATAAATGATCTAATGAACAAGTTGGTAACTCCAGAAGGCTTTTAGCGAATAGTGCTATTTTACAAAGAGAGTCCCGACGCTGGAAAATTGCGGCAAAATGTGGGAAGCCGTGTAGGATTTCTTGGTAGGGAGGACGCAGCATCTTATCTGGACTGGAGAGTTATTGACAGATGTAGAAGTAACTTCAGGTGTAACCCCGGAAAGTGTGTTCGATCCTCTGCTGCTCATGTTACATATTAAATGCCTTGTGGTCAATATGAATAGTAGCCTCAGACGTTTCTCAGATGATGCAGCTATCTGCACTGAAGTAAAATCTGACCGAAGCTGCACAGATATTGACTCGGAACTTGGTATTTCAAAGTGGTACAAAGACTGGCAACTTGCTTTAAATGTTCAGGAATGTAAAGTTGTGCATTTCACAAAACGGAAAAAACGTAGTATCCGATGAATAAAATATCAGAGAGACACAGTTGTCATTGGTAAACTCATAAAAATGTGTGGGTCTAACACTTAGTAGGGACATAAAATGGAACCATCACATAGGCTAAGTCGTAAGTAAATCAGATAACAGACATCGGTTTATTAGTAGAATACTAGGGAAAAGCAGTCAGTCTACAAAGGGTATTGTTTACAAAGCACTCGTGCGATCCATCGTAGAATACTGCTGAAGTGTGTGGGACCCACTACGAACAAGAGTAGCAGGGGTACTGAACATATACAAAGAAGGGCAGCACGAATGTTCACAGGTTTGTGCGACCCACGGGAGAGTGCCACAGAGATGTTGAAAGAATTGAAGGCATTTTAAGACAGACACAAAATGTGCCTAGGAAGTCTACTGTCAGAGTTTCAAGAACCTTCTTTAAATGATGACTTTAGGAATATACTACAACCGCCTACATATTGCTCCCATAGGAGTCGTGAAGACAACATTGGATTAATTACAGCACACACAGAGGCATTTAAACAATCATTTTTCCCGTTGACCATACGTGAATAGAACGGGGAATAGGCCTTGTAACTAGTACAATGGGACGTACCCTCTGCCATAAACTTCACAGTATTTCTCAGTGTATAGCAACAAATAATCCTGGACAAATAGTGAGTATTGTGACGAATAATGTTCTCAAAGTTTCAAAACTATTTAACTTGTTTCCCCCATATTTCCTAATCTGCCTGGTGCATTTGTCCTTGACGTAAGTCTGTAGACAGAAATCAGTTACCGAATGATCCAATTAGTTGGCTGGTCAGGTGCAGAAGAAGACACTGTCCCTAGCCGATGCGCGACCGATACATCGATCTTGCAGGAGACAACGTAGGTTCTACCGGACGGACATATACTATGGTGATGAGAGTTCTTCTGTTGTAAAATGATTTCCTAATCTTTCTTATCCACCTTGTGATGTGTTATTAGCCAGTGTTTTAACTTGGCTGGGTAGACGCGTACTGCGATAACTTTCACGACCAAGAAAAGTGGGATAGTGATAGTCGTTTACAAACGGCGTGAAACAAGTATATTTCAGTATGTCACAATAGGTCTTGATGTCTGTATATTGGGTCTATTGACTTACAGTCCACAGAATATCAATACGAATTACTAAATGATTTATACAACATGTCTACTTAGTGCGAAAAGTGGCAGCTGACCGCGAACAATAAAATGTGTGTGCTCCTCCGCCAGAGCACTGAAGAAAAAGACGTTAAGTTTCGCCTACAGGATAAATCGTGCAAATTTAAAGAATATCGATTCAACCAAACACTCAGGAATTACAATTACGATCAACTTAAATCGGAACTACCATACAGAAAATGTTGTGAAGGTGAACCAAAGACTGCGTTTTATTGTCAGAATAAACGAAGAAGCAACAAATGTAGTGAAGAGACTGCTTACACTACCCTTGTCCGTCCTCTTCGGGAGTATTACTGCCTTGCCGGATATGACTGACAGGACAAGGAAAAAGTTCAAAGAAAGACAGCTCGTTTTGTATTACAGTGAAATAAGGGAGAGAGGTCACGGTTATAAGTGAGTTGAGGTGGTAGTAATTAAAGCAAAGGCGTTTTACGTTGTGGCGAGATCTTTTTATGAAATTTCAATTAGCATCTCTCCCCTCCGAATGCCAAATCACTTTGTTGACGCCCACCTACTTTGGGAGAAATGACCATAGTGACAAAAACAAGAGAAAGCAGAGCTACACGGAAAGATCTGGGCTTTCAGTTTTCCCACATGCCATTCGAGAGTGGAACGGTCAGGAAATGGTCGAAAAGTCGTTCTGTGAATCCTCTTCCAAGTACTTAAGTATGAATAGCAGAGTATTAGTGTAAATGTAGATGTACAGAATGTACAAATACAGAAAATATCCTAGGTAACGGAACTCAGCACTTGTTCTTTGCGGGGAGCAATGTCAGTAGCTGAAGTAGCATTCGGCGTAGCTGTAGGTGGCTGACTATTTGTCACTGTATATGGAACTTGCCTTGCTGATGACGTCTGTAGTTCCACGTGGCTATTCGCGGACGTCGCACTCGTGTACAGAGAGATGACGTCGCTGGAAAACCCTCGCGAAATGCATCAATACTTGCAGATGATCTTCGTCTGGTGCAAAGATTGTCAGTTGATCCTTAATGTACTCATAAATAACAGTAATTCATTGCACGAACACAGGTGAAGAGATCCAGTCACATTCGGCTACGTGATCGGCGATCAGTCACTGGAAATAGTGCAAGCGTCAAGGAGTATCTGTCCGGAGCGATTTAAGTTGGCTCGGGCACGTACACAGTCCGTCTAAAAAGTTGTGAGACCGATATTGTTCCTGGTGTATAAGCGACGTCAGCTCAGTAACTACAGTGGCAGCTTGAACTAAGAACTGTAAACACCAGACGTGCATTCGACCAGTCAGTTGTGAGTTGGCACTGTTAGGTAGTAGACGTGCGGCCGTAGTGTGTCACAAATCGCAATGGAGCAAAATCTCTAAACCAAAAGTTCGAGACAGTCTGCAGAATATTTCGAAGAAGAGAAGAGCAGGTGCAAGGTTTATGTCGCACATCCTGATTCACAAAGAAAAACAACGACCCGTTGTCGCCTGTCGCCACTTGATAGAAATGCAAAATGTAAGCAAGTCTTTTCTTCAATAAATCATAGCAGATGAAAAGACTTGATGTTATCAATACGAACGTATCACAAAACGATGAAGCTCAGAAATTCACAGGAAGTGTCAATGATTTGACGACATAACTGACATTCAACCCAATGTGACGCGCTAGCTGAACAACGTCTGTAAAGACTTTCCTGACAGTTTCGCGTGTGTATAAATGTTCTGTCGTTGTAATCGGGTGGGGAGAGACTATGGAGAACACATGAAGTATTAAAACGGTAATTTACGATTTCCTAATTGCTTATTAATCGAGTTTTGAAACTTTTTCGACCGCTGTGAGGGAAGAACCCTGAGCAATTTTAATCTACCAACGAAAGAGGTCGCCTACAAAACCCTTGTTGGACCAATTATTATTGAGTGTTAATAAAAGGTTTGAGACTCTTACTAACTAGACGTAACGAAAGAGAGAAAAATATTCAAAGAATAACTGCATGCATCGTTGCGGATTGGTTTCGTCTCCATGAGAACGTGGAAGAAATGCTCTACAAAATGCAGTGGAAGACACCACAAAAAACACGTTATGCATCGTGAAAAGCGCTGCTCCTAAAATTTCAAATGCCAATGTTCCAAAACAAATTACTTCCCCCGAAAATATGTAACACCTGAAGTGTCGGTAGTTGAGGTGGCCAATAAAGTCAATCATACACCTATAAAATGGTAACACATAATTAAGTTTATTTACAATGTATACTGTACACTTAATAATGGAGATATCCATAAGTTTGAAGTGCTTCGGGTCCTTCGGTGGAACAGTCATATGCAATGAGAGTAATGTTCTACATAAAAAAAAGTGTTGAATGCTGACGGAATCATATAAGTCACTGATAGTAGTAATGCTTAGTGCTACGTCGATGTGTTTTCCCCGTTGCAGTCTGCCTTAGTGAAGTTGTTAAGTCTGTGGGTTCACTGAGGCTGTGCGAAGCTTTGAGTGCAGCTGCTTAAGAAGACGCACCGGTCAGTCAGGATTGCAGGCAGTGAGGTCATGTGAATTCAGCGTTGTATGGTAGCGCATATGCGTGGCGCTCGTCGTCGGAGTCAACGAGCGATGGGAGAGCGAATTCGCTGGCAGCGCGCTGGCGGGAGGTTTAAAAAGTACCGTCTCCTGCGTAGTTGTGCGCGTCGCGCATCGTGCCGGAAGCGGTCGACGAAGACGCTGTCGATACCGCAATACCTACTACGGCAAAACTGAATATCTTCGGACTTATAAAGAAAGATACAAAACCATCCGCGAATTAACAGGAGCCGCGCGGGGTAGCCTCGTGGTCTAGGGCGCCTTGTCACGGTCCGTGCGGCTTCCCCCGTCGGAGGTTCAAGTCCTCCCTCGGGTATGGATGTGTGTGTTGTCCATAGCCTAAATTAGTTTAAGTTAGATTAAGTAGTGTGTAGGCTTAGAGACTGATGACCTAGGCAGTTTGGTCCCATAAGACCTTACCACAAATTTCCTGTTTTTCCAATTAACAGGAATCAGGAGTGGGATGAATATGATGCAGTATATACCCTCCGCCACACACTGCAGCGTTGCTTGAGACGTGCACGTATAGTTACTGATGCAGCACATTTTACTCCTGTATCTCTCAGTTTATTCGACAATGATCATAAAATTCTCACAAAATGGTTTCCTCTTGGTTGATCATTGATCTGAAGTTGGTATACCAGCTACAATTGAAGTTTATTACTTCCTCCTTTAAAATGATGATATTTAATTAAGTTATTCATTTACTGGTCATATGTCGTGCACCGTAGCTGTCACTACTTATGGATTTAATGCAACCTGTAACACTTTCAAAACCCACGCGTGAGATTTTCGTATTCTCTCGCTCGCTATGCACAAACTATTTGTCCTACAGAAAAAATGAACAGAATCTTTTTGTAGTAAATTTAATAATTTGTAACTGGGATACGTGTACACTGGAGGCCACATTTTTCGAGTTCTTCAAGACAGGCGTATTTGAAGCTTCTTTTGCATGTTTTTCTTGAATAATACGTAAACTACGGCCTCTAGCGAAAATTTATACCATACAAAATTAAACTACTTTAAACTGCCTACAGTAATGTCCTGTTCATTTTTTCTGTTGCGATAGCGAGGGAGAGAGTACGAAAATCTTGCTCATTATATATGGTGTTGCAGGTTGTATAAAACCCATAGGTAGGGCAACTGAATCATCCTATATATATTTAAATAACGATAAAGTGCACGTATTTCATATGCACGTGTACATATTAAGCACCAAACTTAGTTATAAATTAACATCCAAGCATTGGATGTAATCAGTGGCCTTGTCTGTTGATGCAACGAAATCTGTGAAGGGCCCTTTGTGGGCTCGATTTGGACACGCTTCCATTACTGTAGAATTGTAAGCTTTTCAGCTCCGCGGTCACATGATATCTTCACCCATTTTTGGAGGGTATCAGCACTTGCACCGTCGCCAATATGTATTCGACTTCTATTTGATTATGAAAATGAGACATTGTGGTGGGCAGTGCCCTTGCCATTGTTGTTTCCAGTCATTGTTAACGTCAAAGTTTGAGTCAATCAGTATCTAGCAGCAACCAGTGCTGGTATTCTTGATGTCAGTCTTCTGCGATCCATGTTAGCTGCGTCGTAGTGTATGAATAGCTGAAGGTTATTGTTAGTCTTGCAATACTGTCTACGGAAGGCATTCTTACGCCGTATCTCCGGTCACTCAAGGAGGGCAGCCATACCGTGGGGGTTGATTTTATTGTGCTGCTGATAGTGCGAATGGATTCATTTAGTACCGCATCAATCTTGGTCGTATGCGAGCTATTGATTCATGCAGAGGTATCCCTCCACCGACTAGAGGAGCCCAAACTGCTGATGTTCGAAGCCTGCTTACTGTGGAGTCCCAAGAGGTGCTACATAGTTTATGAATGATGTAAGTATTTGTCCTCCCTTTACTTGTGGTCATTGTTAGGTGCTACTTGTAAGAGAGAGTTCTATCCAACTTGACTTCTTGCTGGGCGGTTACAAAGGTGGAAGCAGGATGAAGGAAGCAGGACACTTACGTCTTAGTTGGGTTTGGCAGAAGTCTCCATTTGTGAAAGTAGTCACTCAACAGTTTTAAGTCGAATATCAAGGCGCATACCCTGATGCAGCCAGTTGTTACGTATTTTGGAGGAGCTAATCCTTTCTTCGGTAACCACTTTAAAGGTTTCCCCTGCGAACAATTTATCATTCAGACGGATGGCGCTGCTGCATGGAATTATCCGAAAGAGCTTTATAACAGCCAGTGTCTCCAAACAGTGTTATAAGGTGCACTTCAATATATGCAAGCAATCGATGTATTTCACTCTTTTGTAGCCCGCCTGTATACGAGTTGTCAGAGAGAGTACCTGCTGTGTGCAGCTAGCAGATCGAAATCCTGCTTGCTCGTCTGAAAATTATTCCAGTATTTCTGGGCTGAAACTGCTGTATAGAAGCCTCTCAAGCAGCAGACATTATATCTTGAACCTACAATCAAGGTTTACCAAATCACAATCGAATTAATATTTAATAATACTTAGCAATGGCAGAAAATAGCTTTATGGTATCATCCAATAATCGTCAATTGTTATCTGCTTGTTCTTCTCCAGTTTCTTTGACCACGAATGGAATCCAAATATCCCGTCGTACCGTGACATAAAAATGTGCTAGGGTGCACGAAAGGCGGAATTAGCTTATGGTGTGTAGCAACGAAGAGCGTGTCGGAGGCGCAGTGGGCTGGCGGGAAGCTTTCAATTTGCGCTAATCGCGCGTGCGTGCTCGGGTCCATAACCTCTGGCCGCCTCAGCGCCTCTCCAGCTCCGCCACAGCCTTCGTCGCTGCTTCCCGTATCGAGCTGGCGACGCTTGCTAGTTCTACTGGTACACGCGGCTTCCTATATCCCCAGTATTCAATGAAACTGCAAAGCGAAGGAAGATTAGAGCTTCACGCTCGTCGAGGTCAAGGTCATTGAAGACTGAATGAGAAAGGAGGAAGGAATATTAGATAGTGACACCCTGTGCCTCCCGTCGACTACGAGGTTATTAGAGACGGTGCACATCTCGCATTGAAGGAGAATGCGGAAGGAAATTGGCCACATCCATTTCAAAGGACCCGACCCAGCATTTTTCCTCCGTAGTTTAGAGAATCCACAAATGCTTGAATCAGCATGGTCAAAAGAGTACTTCAACCCGGTTCCTACTGAATGCAATTGCAGTGCCTTAACCATCGTGCTACCTACAACGCTGGGCACAGAAACAGGGCGTCTAGACTGATAACGCGTGTTATCGTCTTTGTACGGACCAAGTTTACGAGAAATTACACTACTGGCCATTAAAATTGCTACACCAAGATGATAAACGGGTATTCATTGGACAAATATATTATACTAGAACTGACATGTTATTACATTTTCACGCAATTTGAGTGCATAGATCCTGAGAAATCAGTACCCAGAACAACCACCTCTGGCCGTAATTAACGGCCTTGATACGCCTGGGCATTGAGTCAAACAGAGCTTGCATGACGTGTACAGGTACAGCTGCCTCTGCAGCTTCAACACTATACCACAGTTCATCAGGAGTAGTGACTGGCGTATTGTGACGAGCCAGTTGCTCGGCCACCATTGACCAGACGTTTTCAATTGGTGAGAGATCTGGAGAATGTGCTGGCCAGGGCAGCAGTCGAACATTTTCTGTATCCAGAAGGCCTGTACAGGAACTGCAACATGCGGTCGTGCATTATCCTTCTGAAATGCAGTGTTATGAAGGGATCTAATGAAGGGTAGGGCCACGGGTCGTAACACATCTGAAATGTAACGTCCACTGTTCAAAGTGCCGTCAATACGAACAAGAAGTGACCGAGACGTGTAACCAATGGCACCACATACCATCACGCCGGGTGATACGCCAGTATGGCCAGACACGGATGCGACCATTACGATGCTGTAAACGGAACCTGTATTCAGCCGAAAAATGGACGTTTTACCATTCGTGCACCCAGGTACGTCGTTGAGTACACCATCGCAGGCGCTCCTGTCTGTAATGCAGCGTCAAGGGTTACCGCAGCCATGGTCTCCGAGCTGATAGTCCATGCTGCTGCAAACGTCGTCGAACTGTTCGTGCAGATGGTTGTTGTCTTGCAAACGTCCCCATCTGTTGACTCAGAGATCGAGACGTGGCTGCACGATCCGTTACAGCCGTGCGGATCAGATGCCTGTCATCTCGACTGCTAGTGATACGAGGCCGTTGGGATCCAGCATGGCGTTCCGTATTACCCTCCTGAATCCACCGATTCCATATTCTGCTATCAGTCATTGGATCTCGACCAACACGAGCAGCAATGTCGCGATACGATAAACCGCAATCGCGATAGGCTACAATCCGACCTTTATCAAAGTCGAATACGTGATGGTACGCATTTCTCCTCCTTACACGAGGTATCACACCATAGTTTCACCAGAGCACGTTGTAGGTGTCGCCACCGGCGCCAACCTTGTGTGAATGCTCTGAAAAGCTAATCATTTGCATATCACAGCATCTTCTTCCTGTCGGTTAAATTTCGCGTCTGTAGCACGTCATCTTCGTGGTGTAGCAACTTTAATGGCCAGTAGTGTACATTCCCAATACATCGATTTTATAATGGCAATGCTCTTGCTTCTATAGAGAATGCCGTAGTCGGTTTCCTAACCACAGAATAACTATTTAAAGACACTGCAGTGCCTATGTCGTTAAGAGTGCGATGCAATGTTCCTTCGGAAGGAAAGGAAGGAAGACTTATTTTAACGTCACGACGTCATCGAGGTCTTTAGAGACGGAGCACAAGCCCGGATTGTGTCAAAGATGGGGAAGGAAATAGGACGTGCCATTTTAAAGGAACCATCTCGGCATTTGCCTGGAGCGATTTAGGGAAATCACGGAAAACCTAGATCTGGATGGTCGGACATGGGTTTGATCTGTCGTCCTCCCGAAAGCGAATCCAGTGTGCTAACCATTGCGCCACTTCGCTCGGTTTGTTCCTTCGGACATGCATGCATCACACTTCTTAACGGCACAAGTACTGCAGTATCGCATTTATCCGCCGATACCAGGCAGCGACTTTAAACTGAAATGCCCCTCCTCGCCGCTCCCCCCCCCCCCCCTCAGTAAGAGGGTTTCATAACGTGTAAGAATGCAGGTTGTGACGCATGAGCGACGACATATGGAAATTTGGGTATCGCCGTAAGTCGTGTACGGATAGTCAAAGCGGTTACGGCAACCGCTAGCGTAAAGTGGGAAATCCGGGACTCGATCCCGGCCCGGCACAAATTTTCATTATCATCATTCCACTATAAAGCTGATGGTTGTCCATATTCACAGTTGCGAATACGTTTCATGTAATTAAAGACTGTTCATACGCGTCTTCAACTAATGTAAGACTGGCCAGTACACTGATTCCTTCTGAATGATCGATTGACCATAATGTGCCTGACGCATACAGTAGATTGTAGTCTTACAACGCGGGCAAGAAAAATTTGTAAAGTCGTATGAGTGTTCCATATACAAATATGTGCTGAGCATTACGCCAGCATAGCTTCTGTCATGTTAATCATCAGTGGGGACAGCATTTAAGTGCAGGAAATTGGATTTTTTTCAATGGATAATTGCTATTTTTTTATTAATTCCACTCACACTGTTCACGGATGAAGCAGTTTTCAATAGTAACGGCGTGATCGACACTCTATTGAGTGGGACTATTATCTTACCGAATAGTCTTTCAGTGCTCATCTGTGAAGACTTCTTGAGAAATAATTGGCTATTGTTATTGGAACTTCGTAGATGAAAGAGAGACCTTCACCTTCTACCCATTACAAATATCCTGCATTCGTTCCGTAATCGATGAATCGGGTACATCGCTCAGAGTCATCGGCTTTCACCATTGCCATTGTCTGACTTTGTCAGATTTTTTGCCTATATGGATAAACGAAAAGAAAAGACTGTAGAGGAAAAAGTAAAGGCTAGACTCTTTCGTCTGCATACTTTCTACGCAAGTTAGTGTTCATAAAAGTACACCAATGTGTCCTTTGAAGAGCTACGCATGATGTCGAGAAGAGGGATCTCTTAGTCTGAGAACTCAGTTTTCTGTAAATCCTGCATGTGTTTCAACGAAAACATCTAAACCTTGAGGTGTGGCAACAGTGACGGGATGGATTTTTTCCTGTTGTATCTGCCTCCGTATGATTTTTAAACGAATTCACAAAGCATCGACGGTGATTGCTGAAAAACAGAGACGAACGACTGTAAACGAGTTCACAAAGCATCGACGGTGGTTGCTGGGAAACAGTGACGAACCAATTGCTGAACAACCATGTCTTAGGCGTGTTCGATGTGAGACAGATCAGGTGAGCGTGAAGAGGTTCAAAATGGCTCTGAGCCATATGGGACTTAACATCTGAGGTCATCAGTCCCCTAGAACTTAGAACTACTTAAACCTAACTAACCTAAGGACATCACACACATCCATGCCCGAGGCAGGATTCGAACCTGCGACAGTAGCGGTCGCGCGGTTCCAGACTGAAGCGCCTAGAACCGCTCGGCCACTCCGGCCGGCGCGTGAAGAGGACTACGAATTTGTTACCATATGCGGTTAGACACTGCCGCGCTCAAACGTGGCACGTGGTTCCGCTTGAAAGAGAGGCAGTCACTGACTAGTAGTTGCAGTAGTGATGAACAAGTAGGAGTTCACTATTGCAGTTTTTTGCTTAGTGTGCCGAACGAATTATATTACAGGGTATGCTTCTAAATGTTTCGTTTTTTCGGTGAGAATTGGTGTAAGAAGAGGATTTCCTTGGCGGCTTTGTAACTTTGCTTGAAAATAGAATCACAGTTTTCGACATAGCTTACATACGCTGATAGCTGTAAAGCAGATGAAGTATACTTACGCCCCGTAATTCCTTACCGGTTCTTTCTGTTTAAAACTTTCAGTGCAATAGAGGGTGAGGATTTGACAATGCCAGCTACTCGTGCTGGCGAAATGTCTGTACAATTATCGAACTAACGTCGGCCGAAGAACCCGGCACAGAAGCCAAGAGGAAATTTGTCAACAAGTGGCGACGAATACCTTAATGATTTTGAACTTTCACGTTATTCAGGATATTTAACCATCAAAGGAACGAGTTCGTGGTCTTCTGTGACGCAGAAGCCAAGTCCTGGTGATACTGAGGCAGACACTGGCGGCTCCCCCGTTCGGCGGTGGCTGGTGCGGCATGGCGTCGGACGTAGCGAAGGTTCCGATCGAGACTCAGATTGAAGAACAGTGGGTGCAGCCGGAGCCCGGCCAAAGGATCGACGGAAGATGTCCCGGAGCGGCTTTGCGCCGCCCTAAATGCCCAAGCCGTGTAGAGATACTAGAGGGACTATTTCTGATGTCATGGCCTGCAGAAACAAACAGGTTTCCGGAGCGACTAACCTCCGGCGGCGCTCGCCCTGCCACCTGTTGACGTAGGTAGCGTGCATTATTGAAGCTCTGTGATCTGCTGATGTAAACGCTTCGAGGTAAGACTGCTGCAACGCCTTTTAGCTAGTCTGTAGGGCATACAGCCTGTATACAGTACTTCAGAAGCACATTGAGATAACAAGTCATGGGATAGCGATATCCACATACACAGAGACGGACCCGGGTTCAATTCCCGACCGGGTTGGGGATTTTCTCTACCCAGGACTGGGTGTTTGCGTTGTCCTCGTCATTTACTCCTCCTCTTCATCAACATCATCATTCGTGACGGTAGCTAGATTGGATTGTGTAAAAAATTTGGACTGTGTCAAAATTGGGACTTTGAATGGGCGCTGATGACCGCGCAGTTGAGTTCCCCATAAACCGAACGTCATCATCATCATATACACAGATGGCGGTCGTATCGCGTAAAAAAAGGTATAAAAGAGCAGTGAATTGGTGGAGCTGTCATTTGCGCTGATGATGTGTGTGTAAATTCCTAAGGGACCAAACTGCTGAGGTCACCAGTCCCTAGTCTTATACACTACGTAAACTAACTTATGCTAAGATTGACACTTACACCCATCCCCGAGGGAGGACTCGAACCTCCAGCGGAATGCCTTGATGTTATCCATGTGAAAAGGTTCCCGACTGATTATGGTGGCACGACTGGAATTAACAGACTTCGAACGCGAAATGGTAGTTGGCTCTACATGCATGGGACATTCCATTTTGGAAATCGTTATTCCAATATCAACAGTGTCAAGAGTGTGCCGAGAATACCAAGTTTCTCGCATTACCTCTCACCACGGACAACGCCGTGCCCTACGGCCTTCTCTTAACGACCGAGCGCAACGACGTTTGTATACAGTTGTTAGTGCTAACAGAGAAGCAACACTGCGCGGAATAACGCAAAAATCACTGTAGGACGTACGACAAACGTATCGGTTGGCGTGGCATTAATTGGCTATGGCAGCATACGACCGACGCTAGTGCCTTTGCTAACAGAACGATATCGCCTGCAACTCCTCTTCTGGACTCGTGACCATATCGGTTGGACACTAGGACACTAGACGAGTGAAAAATCGCGGCCTGGTCAGATGACTCCCTATTTCAGAGTGTAAGAGCTGGTGGTAGGGTTCGAATGTAGCACAGAACACACGAAGCCATGGACCCAAGTTGTCAACGACGCTCTATGCAAGCTGCTGGTGGCTCCATAATGGTGTGGGCTGTGTTTACACGGATCATTGAGTGGGAATGATTATGTTCGGCTAGTTGGAGACCACTCGCAGCCGTTCATGGTGATCATATTCCCAAACAACGATGGAATTTTTATGGATAACAATGCGCCATGTCACCGGGCCACAATTGCTCGCGAATGCTTTGAAGAACATTCTGGACAATTCGAGCGAATGACTTGGCCACTCATCGAATATTTATGTGACATAATCGAGAGGTGAGTTTACGCAAAAATCCTACACCGGCAACACTTTCGCAACTACGGACGGCTATAGAGGGAATATTACTCAATGTTCCTGCTAGGGACTTCCAACAACTTGTTGAATCCATGCCCTGTCGAGTTTCTGCACTGTGCCGAGCAAAAGGAGGTATCCCATGACTTTTGTCACCTTACTGTAAAGCGTCAGTTATGTACTTATGTTGTTGCACGTAATCGAAGGAAGGTGCACTTGGCTTTCATCATTGTTCTGGATGGTGACAGCGTATTGATTTGAAACTTCCTGGCAAATTAAAACTATGTACCGAGCCATAAATCGAACCTAGACCCTTCGCCTTTCGCAGACAAGCGCTGTACCGGCTGAGCTATCAAAGCACAGTTCACGACCTAACTTCACAGCTTCACTTCCCCTCTTGGCGCACGTGAAGCCGTGGGACCGGATTGTGAGTTGTGTTTTGATGATTCAGTTCGTAGCACATTTGACCTCATAATGCAAAGGTCCCAGGTTCGAATCCGGTCTGTCATGCAGTTTTAATCTTCCAGGAACTTTCAGGTCAGCGAATATTCCTCTGCAGGGTGAACATTCAATCAATAATAGATATTCGCTTGTTGCCAGACAGCCACTGCTGATTGCGGAAAGACCGCAACACAAATTAGAACTAATGTACTACCAAGAATGCAAACTATAATCATCAGGAGCTATTAGTGGGAAGCTATACTACTGGTAAAAGACCACTCGCTAAGATTCTCCTCATATCCCATCACCACGCAACCCACTCTATGTTTCGAGTGACGCCACTGCAGGGTTGAATTGCCCAACATTGTGTTTAGTGATGAAAGCAAATTGTGGTAGTGGTACTGTTCACGAGTGCGTCGTCTACCAGGAGAATGGCAGTGATCAGAGGAATTTAGACAGCCACATACAGATCCAACTAGGTGTATCACAGTGTGGTGAGTCAGTCAACAATGACGGAATGGGTTGGATGCTGTCTTGGATGTATGATGCAGCGGTCAATGTTCTTTCAACAAACACAAGATTTATAAACCTCCCCTATTTGTGGAAGGAACATTGAACACTGCAAAATACATCCATAGCAGTATCCAACCCATTCCATCGCCATTCCTAAAACGCGAGGCAAATGGGCTCTTTCAGCTGGATATTACCAGTATTTGAACTTCTTGTGATGTTCAACATGCTCTCCAAGACGTTCATCAACATCCCTAGCCAGGACGATCATCATACCTGTCTCAAACTGAATCTGTGTGTGAGGTTTGATAGTATGGCGTATGATGCAGCGGTCAATGTCCTTTCAACAAACACAAGATTTATAAACCTCTCGTATTTGTGGAAGGAACATTGAACACTGCAAAATACATCCATAGCAGCATCCACCCATCGCCATTCCTAAAACGCGTGGCAAATGGGCCTGGTATGCGTTTAACTACAACATATTCCGTAAAATTAGGAGAACAGGCGGAAATGGCCTGCATTACTATCTGCCGAGATTGCATCTGACACATCTATGATTGCCTCCAAGCACATTCGCAGCGTTTTAGTTAAAGAAGGGTACTCAAGATTAAAAAAAAAATTGTTCAGTACTACATGTCTCTAGCTGAGTAACACTGTGATTGTAACCCTCGTACATTTTACGGTCTGTGTACTAAATGAATAAAACTATATTTGTATGTGACCCTTACTTCAGGCTGTTACCTTCCAAATTTTTGCTGATACAGAAATCGGCTCTGACATCATTAAGCCACCTCTTACCGACGTCAAGTGAAGCGATTTGGGAAAGCTGTGTTCACTTAAGACTAGACTTAGATCCCAGATCCTTATTAGTATACACTGCCTGCCAAAAACTGAAGCACCCAGAAGCCATGGTCGGATGTGAACTTAACTTCGTAGACGTGCACACGATCGGCGGGAATGTAAACAGATTTGCAGTTCTCTGTGACAGATGGAACGGTCACCAGAGTGAATTAGTACTGTTCGTATTTAATGTTGTTACTAAGCCTGGTATGATGTATAATGGGCGTGAACAGTGTCAGGCGCTGAGTGATCACTGTGAAGGACAAGGAGGTGCCACGTACTCGTGTGAAACAACGTTGCCAGCACCAAACAGAGATTGAAATGGGCCTCAATCTAGGTCTCTGTTTGACCGGATGCTCAAATCGTGCAATTTCTAGATTTGTGGCGCATTCGGATGCGAAAATGGCCTGTTGTTGGTCAGCATGAGAACGCGAAAACAGGCAAACTCGTCGTCAGTGTTCCTGTCAACAGCGTCTCCCCACCACAAGGAAAGATTGCCCGTTATTGTGCACCAAGCGGATTGCAACCCGTTCATATCTACACCTGCCATCCGATACCAGGTAATGGACTCCCAGTCACATTCTGTGTCATCTCGCACGCCTCGCACCACTGGTCGGAGACTAGCATCGGCCGGACTATGGAATTACCGTTCCATGTGTAGGCTGCCGTTACCGCAACAATATAAACGGCTGCGACTGGCATGATGCTGTAACTGTAAAGCATGGACTGCTGATAAATGGCGTCGTATTGTGGTCAGCTATGAATCCTGGTTTTGCACTGCCCCAGATGACCATCGTCGGCAAATATGGCGGCTGCCCGGGAAGTGGTCCCATTCTTCCAGAGGTCTGCAGACTCACAGTGCTGTTACTCCTGGCGCCATGGATCATCGGGTATGACTTTTGGTCGTGACCGGTGGTGACAGAGGGAACTCTGACAGCGCAATAATACGTCATGGACATCGTGCATATTTATTTTTTCCCCGTCATACAATAGCAGGGTGGTGCCATTTTTGAATAGAACAATGCTCGTCCACATATGGCACGTGTTTCTATGAGCTGTCGGCGTGATGTTGAGGTACTCGCGCGGCCAGCAGAGTCGGCAGATCTGTTCCCGATAGAACATGTGTGGAACCAGATAGGATGTCAACTCCGTCCCATTGCCAGTGTTAAGAGTATCAAGTTGTGTGCCAGTTTGCCTCAGGAGAGTACACAATAGCTTTATGACACCCTTCCCAGTCGAATTCGTGCATGCATCAAGGCCAGAAGATGAGCAGTGTCATATTGATGATAATCGGGCTTATACTGCCAAGTTTCTTTGTAATTTTGACTCGATTTAGTAAACACTGAAATAATATTCACATACCCTTCAACCCGCGAAGTTTCATTTTGTTCCCTCCTCCTCTTCTGAGCACTTAACTTTTGTGACTGACAGTGTATATACAGTAATTCGTCTCTTCAGCAGTGTCACATCATTTTTTATGAAGAAGTCTTTGCTCGAGCGTCTAAAGGAGATAATCTATGGTCCAACAGTGGTTTTCTTCGAGCACTTGGAACTTGCACGCTTAGGGTATTTATTTCGAAGTACTTACTAGTTAATTACTGTTCGTACTTCCTACATTGCTCAGCTTCCTCGGAAATCTGCGAGGAGGACTAGGCACTAAACTGCAGTAGTTGGATGCTAGCCAAAGAATAAATTATGACCTTATGGGCACAGCAGAGGTCAAACAGAAATAAAAACTACTTCCCGTTATTTTAGTTTTTCGAAAATGGCGCATTTATTGCTGGCGTTTGCGTTGCATATGATGGGCGCTGGCGCTGTTCCACGAACTTGCGGAGCTGTAAGTCATTCGTTCAAGTGATGGATGCGCACCGTCTGGATTCGTCCCGAAAAGAAAACGTGTACATAGATAGCTGGAAGGTCTGTGTAAATTGAAAGTGAAAGATGAATTTATCTTACGATCAACTGTATTTATTCTCTGCCTATTGAGCTTCCTTTCTGATAAGAAGAAAGGAGAGACAAAATACAGATCTTTGGAGCAGAATTGTAATTTAGGAGACATCTTCGAGCAACCAGTGGTTATCCTATCTGGGAATAGGATCATCAGAGCAACGAACTGTGTTACTGTCTTGGAAAAATAGAAGTAAATCTTGAGTGGCATTGATTGTTTGCGACAGTCCTGAATACATGCCCGGATGCCCTGATTTATTAAGGTAGCTCCTCACGATAAGCAGAAGATACTTGTTCGAATTCTGGTGTCGCATATTTACAGCGAGCTCAAATTTACGTGATAACAGCTAATTTATAACAAATTTACAGATTTTTATATCTACGAGTGACAACTTTTACATCTGTAAACATAACAGTGGTCCTCCGTGCCTCAATAATTACATTCATCGCCTCCTACTCCTTGCAGTTACAGCTGACAATTAGATTACGTTTTTTAGTCTCGAAAACGTAAATTATAATTGGACCTAGCAGACTTCTTTTAGTGCTGACAACAAATTTAGTTACAGAGGATAAAAATTCTGGCCAACAAAAAAGAATAATACTTGGTGCCATTGTTGCAGCACCTTACGTGCAGTTTATCTCCAGCAGCAACTGCTGTTCCCAGTCAAGTGGATGCTCCATCTACAGAAAAAAGATAGCGTTGATGACAGTGTGGTATTTCCATATATTTTGTTTGATTCAGTCTAATCACATGTTGTACAATTCTTATAAAAAGTACCTCGAAGGCAATACAAGGACAGTTACTACTTATGGTATTACTACAATTATTGACATTTGATACATGTGTGATGAATCATAGATCTAGTGACACTGTTTTACTATTTTGGCTGCGTTTCTATTTTATTCTTAGAAAACAACACAATTCGGTGTTTTGTTACTTCAAAAACTCTATTATGTTCCATCGACCATACTGCCTGGCCTCGAATTATCCTGCTACGTTCTTCTCATATGCCGGGTGCTGAGAAAACATTTACCGTCGTCGAGGCTCGCAGATCGTTTGCGTGTCCCTTCGTTAATTAGTTAAGGTGCTAAGTTAGGCACAACTACGTCTTCTTTCTTTTACTCTGTCCCCGCTTGCCGCTCTTTCTTGTCTTTAGGGTGATCAGTGTTGTACTCCTAGCCTATGGTTCAAATGGCTCTGACCACTATGGGACTTAACAGCTATGGTCAACAGTCCCCTAGAACTTAGAACTACTTAAACCTAACTAACCTAAGGACATCACACAACACCCAGTCATCACGAGGCAGAGAAATTCCCTGACCCCTCCGGGAATCGAACCCGGGAACCCGGGCGCGGGAAGCGAGAATCCTAGTCTATACTTAACACAGTTAACTGTTACTTTTTTTTCAGAAAGTGTTCCAACTGGACGAATCAGAGACTTTTATTTTACCAAACTCGAATTATATTGTATATATTTTTAACCCTTAGAATATTTACGCCAACTTGCAACATCTGGAACTAGGAAACGTTCCTAAGGACTTTATCTTAGGTGGACATTACGTCTGATTCACAGCAGGATTCGGCCGATGCTGTGTAAGTATGTGGGACACGATCATTTTCCGGAAAGGAAATGAACCAGTCTCAAAACTATTACCTGAAGCGTTTAATACCATTAAGAAGAACCTCAAACCTTCTCTTCTCTGAGTCTGAGAAATTAAATCTCTGTTGCCAATCTGGTAATTTGTACAGACAATTTCTACTGCACTTGTTGTTAATTCACCAAGAATTTCTGCTAAAACTCTGTAAATGCCTTTCTTATGTCATTACACGGTAAAGCTTTTCCTTATTTGTATAGCCAAAGGATGAACTCTGATAACTATAGCATGGACGTCTGCAGGTGTCATCTAAAAGCTCAAGAACATCTGAATAGTAACATTCACTGGACTCTCATTACAGCGGTGGAAATGAGCAACTGAAAGCTCTTCACCCGGACGTGGACTCACTGCACATAAATGCAATTAATATCGACTCATGGTAAATTATAATACGTGGGAAAATAAAAGCTAATTTATTCTCCACTAATAATTTCGTTCAGAGTTGCTCCGTCCTAGATCTCCGTACGAAATTAGAAATCCCGAACCTACACTGAAGGGCGAAGAGAACTGGAACACGTGCCTAATATCGTGTAGGGCCCCGCAAGCGCGCTGAAGTGCCGCATCACGACGTGGCAACTCGACTAAGGTCTGAAATAGTGCTGGAGGGAATTGGCACCATGAGTCCTGCAGGGCTGTCAACAAATCCGTAAGAGTGCCAGGGGGTGGAGATCCCTTCTGAACAGCACGCTGCAAGGCATCTTAGATATGCTCAATAATATTCATGTCTGGGGAGTTTGGTGGCCGGCAGAAGTGTTTTAACTCAGACAAGTGTTCCTGGAGCCACTCTGTAGCAATTCTGGACGTGTAGGGTGTCGCATTGTCCGGCTGGAATCGTCCAAGTCCGTCGGAATGCAGAATGAACATGAATGGATGCAGGTAATCAGATAGGATGCTTACGCACGTGTCACCTGTCAGAGTCGTACCTAGTCGTATCAGGAGTCCCATATCACTCTAACTGCTCACGCTCCACACCATTACAGCCGCGCAGTCTAGGGCGTCTTGCCACGCTATGCGCGGCTTCCCCCGTTGGAGGTTTGAGCCCTCCCTCGGGCGTGGGTGTGTGTGTGTTGTCCTTAGCCTAGTTTAAGTTAGATTAAGTAGTGTGTAAGCCTAGTGACCGATGACCTCAGCAGTTTGGTCCTATAGGAACTTACTACCACTTATCACATCGATAGAAGTCAGTAGCCAGTGTAGAGCTTACTAAGTTTTTGGGTGTATATATAGATGAGAATCTTAATTGGAAAAGTCATATTTCGGATCCTAAAGTGACTAGGTTCAGTAACTTCCGCACTCAGAATAATTGCTGATTTTGAGGATATAGAAATTAGCAACCTAACATACTTTGCATACTTTCGCTCTCTGATGTCATACGGAATAATATTTTGGGGTAACTAAATTCTTAGACAAAAAGTATTCACTGCTCAAAAGAAAGTGGTTAGAATAATGTGTGGGGCTCATAGTCGCACATCTTGTAGGCATTTCTTTAAAAGGTTAGGAATTCTTGCAGCAGCCTCACAGTACAAACTGGTCCTCAACAACATGGACCAGTTTAAAAACAACAATGACACTCAGGATTATAATACCAGAAGAAAGAAAGACTTACACTATCCTCTACTTGAATTATATTTGGCACAGAAAGGGGTAAAATATGCTGCTGTAAAACTTTTCGATAAATTAACAGATGAAATAGAATGTCTGACAGACAGCAGTAACAGCTTTGAAAATAAATTGAAATCATATCTCCTTGACAATTCCTTCTATACCATAGATGAATTCTTGAATAGGAATAAGTAAAGCTATAGGTATAATATATGAATTTTGTTTCATTTAAGGGAATGAGGTAGGCAATAAAAATTTTAAACATAAAAAAATTCATGTGTGCATTTCTTATGCGCTTGACACGTTCCACATCATAACGGTTATCATGAGATTGATGAATGTAATACATAACTAACTAATTAAGTAACTAACTAACCACTTCGACGACTTGCGTGTCCCTAATATACCACAGTTATCCAACAAGGGAGAGAGCACCCATAGTTTGACGTGGAATCCGATCCACGTGTCGTTCCTGGCGACTCTTCACATCACTGAGAGGTGAAGGCTAGATTAAAGGCAGGTGTTCCAACCGAAATTCGATCCCACTACATCCAGGTTTCCCAGCATGTACTTTTCCTCTAGACCACAAGGTCCAACACTTCAACAATAAGGCTGAAGGGCTGCTAAAGAAAGGGAGAACAATAATGTAAGAAAAATTTGTGAACTATATGCTTTCTTTGTTTCACATTTTAAAATACGAAAAGGTTTAAGTAGTAGTAGTCTGCTGTTCCCTTAGTCGTTTTCTACCTACATGTCATTTGTTTGTTATTTGCTATCACGAACTTGTCGTAAATACCACTTCACTAGACTGTCTCGTTCTGATGAGGCTTTCTTAAGGAACTTCATAAATTTCAGCACTCGTTGAAGCAACGTCAGATCAAGTTTTCCTTCAATGGTAACATTCTACTGTATATATTTCGTATCAAACAAATACACTGACTGAAAAGAAAGAGGAAACGACCCAGAAAGGGAAGAGAAAACGAAACGAAATTTCACGGGTTGAATGGATGGGTGACACTATTTCAGTGATTAATAAATCGAGTCAAATTTACGAAGAGTTTGGCAGTATCAATTGTCTGATTATGACGTTGCACACCCTCTAGCCTCCATGCATGCACTAATTGGGTTGCAAAGGTGTCGTAAAGCTGTTTTATCCTAACCTGAGACAAACTGACTCATGACTGTTATAACAGATACTTGATATTCTGGAAACTATAGCTGGAACGGAGCTAACGTCCGAACATGTCCAACACTTAATCTATCTGGGATAGACCTGGGGATCTCGCTGGCCAGGGGAGTACCTCAGCATCACGCAGACAGTTCGTAGAGACACGTGCCATATGTGGAAGAGCATTGTCCTGTTGCAAAATAGCATCTCCATACTACCGCATGAGAGGTAACACATGAGGACGCAGGATGTACGTGACGTACTGTCGGACCTTTAGAGTTTTCTCAATCTCAGCCAAGGTTCAAAGTTATTTCCGATGGCGTCCCACACCATACGCCAGGTGGAACACCACTGTGCCTGTCCAAAGCATTGGACGAATAGGACCTCTCTTCAGGTCGTTGCCGTATTCACCGACGGTGGTCATCCGGGGTAGCGCAGAACAACCCAATGTAACGCCATTCGTCAGCAGCCCATGCTTCCTGATGACAGCACCACTCCAAACGCAGTCGTCCATATTGGTGTAGTCCAGCTGCTAGTAGTTTCCGACCAGTGGTTTTGGAGGACGGAAAATGTTGCAGTTAGTCCATTACTAAATTAGAAGAAAACAGTAGGGAAGTTCTTGAAACACTTGGTAAGTTGTACACAGAAGATGACCAACTTGTGAACAGAAAAGACGAGAATCAAAACTTTCATGCGCACGGGTATTAAAATCCAGAACAAAATTGTATTAACTGGTCAAAGAAACTTTCAGCTGCCTCTTAGTGCAATAATAAATATCACAACACAGTTGATTGGTACTGTCGGCTGGTCGATCGTATGGAGTCAGAAAGGTAAAGACATCACAGGCTCTTTCGCGAGCACAGATGTGTGCACTGCTGTACCTGACAGCCGTGTACAGAACAAGAACGACTGAGGTGCTCCTGGAGATACTAAGCTCACCATCGCTTGACTTAGGAGTAAGGAAGAGAGGTTGAAACTTCCCCTTTGAATGAAAAGAATGACTGAGCTGGTAAAACTTCTACGTTACTTGATTTTCAAACTCTACATCTACATCTACATTTATACTCCGCAAGCCACCCAATGGTGTGTGGCGGAGGGCACTTTACGTGCCACTGTCATTACCTCCCTTTTCTGTTCCAGTCGCGTATGGTTCGCGGGAAGAACGACTGTCTGAAAGCCTCCGTGCGCGCTCGAATCTCTCTAATTTTACATTCGTGATTTCCTCGGGAGGTATAAGTAGGGGGAAGCAATGTGTTCGATACCTCATCCAGAAACGCACCCTCTCGAAACCTGGACAGCAAGCTACACCGCGATGCAGAGCGCCTCTCTTGCAGAGTCTGCCACTTGAGTTTGCTAAACATCTCCGTAACGCTATCACGGTTACCAAATAACCCTGTGACGAAACGCGCCGCTCTTCTTTGATCTTCTCTATCTCTTCTGTCAACCCGATCTGGTACGGATCCCACACTGATGAGCAATACTCAAGTATAGGTCGAACGAGTGTTTTGTAAGCCACCTCCTTTCTTGATGGACTACATTTTCTAAGGACTCTCCCAATGAATCTCAACCTGGTACCCGCCTTACCAACAATTAATTTTATACGATCATTCCACTTTAAATCGTTCCGCACGCATACTCCCAGATATTTTACAGAAGTAACTGCTACCAGTGTTCATGCAATCATACAATAAATGATCCTTCTTTCTATGTATTCGCAATATATTACATTTGTCTATGTTAAGGGTCAGTTGCCACTCCCTGCACCAAGTGCCTATCCGCTGCAGATCCTCCTGCATTCCGCTACAATTTTCTAATGCTGCAACTTCTCTGTATACTACAGCATCATCCGCGAACGTACTGAGACAGTTTTCTCTTTACTTATTTTGATCATTACTAAACTGACACAATACTTTAGCGCAACGCAATCTGACTTTCAATAATCCCTACAAAAGAACAGCCCATACTAACAATAACCTATGCCCTTCATGAATCACTTACCTCACAAAAATCCTCGTTACTCGAACTACTGCAATACAGCGAGCGCCAATACTGCCAGCTAAATAAAAGATTCTAACTACTGAAGGCATTAACTACTGATAGGCATATAGTTAGCAAATGAAAGATTTTGATAGAGAACAACCAATGTATTTACCTTAATAGTGTTCAAAAGTCATAATGTATATATAAATTCTTGACATCCAGTTTAACAAATTTCGTTTTTCTGACGGACACACGTCCAGATCGTCCGCTCATATTAACATCTCACAACTCTGGGATTTCTTTCCCCACATCCATCACTCCTGGCGGCTCACCTCCAACTGTCCAATGCTACGGGCTGTTCACATTCAACTGCCCAACACTACACTGGCGAATAACTTCCAACAACGAGTCCAACCAGCCACAGACTGCACACAGTGCAGTCAGAGATTTTAATACAGAGCGCTACGTGGCGTTACGAATATAAAAACCTAAACAGCGTACTTACAAGGTGCACAATAGTGGCGCAAGAAGGCCACAAGACTCCTATCAAACAAGGAAATAAAGGCATGCATTTGTAGCGAATTCCAAGAAATCTGCTCCAGAGCAAACTCAGCGAGGAGAACCTACCAGGAAAGTCAAGAATGTCATACTTCCTCCCAACCAAGGGAGCTATAAACTGCCTGTCGGGACGTGGTTCATATCCCAGCTACGTACTCAAGATACGACAATACACTATAGGTACCGAGCGAGGTGGCGCAGTGGTTAGCACACTGGACTCGCATTCGGGAGGACGACGGTTCAATCCCGTCTCCAGCCATCCTGATTTAGGTTTTGCGTGATTTCCCTAAATCGCTCCAGGCAAATTCGGGGATGGTTCCTTTGAAAGGGCACGGCCGATTTCCTTCCCAATCCTTCCCTAACCCGAGCTTGCGCTCCGTCTCTAATGACCTCGTTGTCGACGGGACGTTAAACACAAACCACCACCACCAACACACTATAGATAGTTGTGAATGTGGAGCAGTCGGCATCCTGGACCACATCGTCTGGTTGTGTACCATTAGATAAGATGTTACAAGTTAGTGTAGGAACGTACTTAGAAAAAAAAAAAAAAAACTCCGCCCACTGGCCCAACAGTATCGGCCGGCCGCCGTGCCACAGGAGTCACTGGATGCGGATATGGAGGGGCATGTGGTCAGCACACCGCTTTCCAGGCCGTATGTCAGTTTACGAGACCGGAGCCACTACTTCTCAATCAAGTAGCTCCTCAGTTTGCTTCACATGGGCTGAGTGTACCCCACTTGCCAACAGTACTCGGCAGACCGAACGTTCACCTATCCAAGAGTTAGCCCGGCCCGACAGCGCCTAACTTCGGTGACCTAACGGGAACCGGTGTTATCACTGCGGGAAGGCCGTTGGCCTTTAGCAATACACGTATCTATAATATAATCGTCGTAGCCGAGCGGTTCTAGGCGCTTTAGTCCGGAACCGCGCGACTGCTACGGTCGCAAGTTCGAATCCTGCCTCGGGCATGGATGTGTGTGATGTCCTTAGGTTAATTAAGTTTAAGTAGTTCTACGTTCTAGGTGACTGATGACCTCAGATGTTAAGTCCCATAGTGCTCAGAGCCATTTGAACCATTTTTTTAATAATATAATAAGGAATGGAGAGCTCTGACACAAGCTCGACTTGCTGATACACAGAATACCAGTATACCAACTTGCAAGCCTCCATGACAGTGAAACGACGAAGAAGAGCCAATATACAACGGCCGAGCATTCACCTACACCATCTTCCGGAGGCAGCCAGGAGAATCGTACGGCTTTACAAGGAATACTAAGAAAGGTAGGAAGATATTTTTGCTTAGCAACAGTGACAGGATACAAACTGCACAGTATCTGAGTATTCAGCGTCCAGTATTCAGCGTCAAGTATTCAGTGATGAGAACGAAAGCGTGAAGCAAGAATGGAAAAAAATTCAAAAGCATCGTTCAGTATGCCTTAGACAAGCATTTTCCGAGCAAGGTCTTTAGGGACGAGGAAGACCCACCGTGGTAATCAAAGAGAGCTTGATTTCAGATTCAAGAGGAGCCAAAGCCTAGCTGACGAACAAAATTTGAACGAAGCGAAAATGAACGTAAGGGGACCAATGAGAGAAGCGTTCAATGAATTTGAAAGTAAAACTTTGCCAACCCATCTCATTAAAGGCTCTGAGAGGTTTTCGTCTTAGTAAGCGGTTCGAAATCATCTATTCGTTCACTCAGGTACCATACTGGCACCGAAACGGTAGATAACAGAGAGAAGGCTGAAATACTGAATTCGGTCTTCCGAAATTGTTTGACCGTGGATGATCGTAGCAGAGTCAGTTGTAATACGGACGTCTAAATGACATATACCGAGATAAACAAATGCGGAGTAGAAAAGCAACTAAAGTCGCTTAGTAGGGGAATGGCGTCAGGGCCAGGTGAGATACATATAAGATTCTACAAGGACTATGCGTAAGAACTTGCTCCTCTTCTAGCAGCAGTTTATCGTACATCACTGGAGCAAAGAAGGGTATCAAATGACTGGAAAAAAGCGCAGGTCATTCCCGCTTTCAAGAATGGCCGCAGGACACATGCACACAATTATAGACCTATACCGTGGACTGTGACCACAATTCATTGGTTATGGACTGTAGATTACAACTGAAGAAACTGCAAAAAGGCAGGAATTTAAGAAGATGGGACCTGAATAAACTGAAAGAACCAGAGGTTTCAGAGAGTTGCAGAAAGAGCATTAGGGAACGTTTGACAAGACTAGGGGAAGGAAATACAGTAGAAAAAGAATGGGTAGCTTTGAGAAATGAAATAGTGAAGGCAGCAGAGGATCAAGTAGATAAAAAGACGAGGGCTAGTAGAAATTCTTGGGTGACAGAAGAAATACTGAATATAATTGATGAAAGGAGAAAATATAAAAATGCAGTAAATGAAGCAGGTGAAAAGGAATACAAACGTATCAAAAATGAGATCGACAGGAAGTGCAAAATGTCTATGCAGGGATGGCTAGAGGGCAAATATCAGGATGTAGAGGTACGTGTCACTAGAGGTAAGGTAGATACTGCCGACAGGGAAATTAAAAAGACCTATGGATTAAAAAAAGAACCACCTGTACGAATATCAAGAGCACAGATGGAAAACCAGTCCTAAGAAAGAAGGGAAAGCAGAAAGTTGGAAGGAGCATATAAAGGGTCTACACAAGGGCGATGTACTTGAGGCAGTACTGTGGAAATGGAAGACAACGTAAATGAAGATGAAATGGGAAATACAATACTGCGTGAAGAATTTTACATAGCACTGAAAGACCTAAGTCGAAACAAGGTCCCAGGAGTAGACAAAATTCCATAGAAGTACTGGTAACTTTGGGAGAGTCAGCCCTGACGAAACTCTTCCATCTGGTGAGCAAGATGTATGAAACAGGCAAAATACCTTCAGACTTCAAAAAGAATGTAATAATTCCAATGCCAAAGAAAGCAGGTGTTGACAGAGGTGAAAATTACCGAACTATCAGTTTAATAAGTCATGGTTGCAAAATACTAACACGAATTCTTTATGAATGAATTGAAAAACTGGTAGAAGCCGACCTCGTGGAGGGTCAGTTTGGATTCCGTAGAAATGTTGGAACCCGTGTGTTTCTAGCGTTTGTAGACTTAGAAAAAGCTTTTGACAATATTGACTGGAATACTCTCTTTTAAATTCTGAAGGTGGCAGGTGTAAAATACAGGGAGCGAAAGGCTTGGTTGAGGAGGAATTGAGACAGGGTTGTAGCCTGTATATTGAGCAAGTTAGCAAAGGAAACAAGAGAAAAATTTGGAGTAGGAAATAAAATCCATGGAGAAGAAATAAAATCTTTGAGGCTTGCCGAGGATGTAGTAATTCTGTCAGAGGCAGGAAAGGACCTGGAAGAGCAGCTTAACGGAATGGACAGTGTCTTGAAAGGAGAATATAAGATGAACACCAACAAAAGCTCACAGAAAGATCCGTACCTAAATACTGGAAAATTGCTCAAGTCAACCCATTCTCAAAAAGGGAAATAGCAGTAATTCGCTGAATTACAGGCCCATATCACTAATGTCGATTTGCAGTAGGCTTTTGGAACATATACTGTATTCGAAAATTATGAAGTACCTCGAAGAAAACGATTTATTGACACATAGTCAGCACGGATTCAGAAAATATCGTTCTTGGGGAACACAAGTGGCTCTTTATACTCATGCTGTGGACAGGGTATGTCAAATTGATTCCATATTTTTATATTTCCAGAAGGCTCTCGACACCGTTCTTCACAAGCGTCTTCTAACCAAACTACGTGTGTGTGTGTTTGTGTGTGTAGTGAGTGAAGTGTTACGAAAGAATGTGTGTATTGTGTGTGCAGTGACTGATAGTGAGATATGAGTGAACAGTGTGGCATTACATTAGTTAATAAGTCATTTGTAAAAAAAAGGATTGTGTACCAGGAGTAAATCTAATGACTGTCTCTAACTATAAGTCTGTAAATTTATGTGTATACGAATTAGCTTATTTTAAATTGGTATAAACTTGTAAATGCTTTGACATGTCGTATATCCTTGTAAAAGAGATCTACGGATGAATGAAGCTGCTGCTACTACTACTACTTCTACTACGTGTCTATGGGATATCGCCTCAGTTGTTCGACTGGATTCGTGATTTCCTTTCAGAGAGGTCACAGTTCGTGGTAATAGACGGAAAGTCATCGAGTAAAACAGAAGTAATATCCGACGTTCCCCAAGGAAATGTTATAGGCCCTCCATTGTTCCTGAACTATATTAACGACATACGAGACAATCTGAGTAGCCTTCTCAGATTGTTTGCAGATGATGGTGTCATTTACCGCCTTGTAAAGTCATCAGATGACCAAAAACATTGCAAACTGATTTCAACAAGATATCTGTATGGTGCGAAAAGTGGCAATTGACCCTGAATAAAGAGAAGTATGAAGTTATTCACATGAGTACTAAAAGAAATCCGCTTAATTTCGATTACGCGGTAAGTCACACAAATCTGAAGGCTGTAAATTCAACTAAATACCTAGGGGCTACAATTACAAATAACCTAAATTGGAACGACCAAATAGATAATGTTGTCGGTAAGGCAAACAAAGACTGCGATTCATTGGCAGAACACTTAGAAGGTGCAACAGTTCTACTAAAGAGACTGCTTACACCACTGTTGTCCGCCCCATTCTGGAGTGTGTTGGTGTTGGATCCGCATCAGGTGGGACTGACGGATGGCATCGAAAAAGTTCGAAGAAGCGCAGCTCGTTTTGTATTATCACGAAATAGGGGAGATAGTACCACAGACATGATACGTGAATTGGAGTGGCAATCATTAAAACAAAGGCGTTTTTCGCTGCGACGGGATGTTCTCATGAAATTTGAATCACCAATTTTCTCCTCCGCTTGCGAAAACATTCTGTTGGCACTCACCTACATAAATGGTTCAAATGGCTCTGAGCACTATGGGACTCAACTGCTAAGGTCATTAGTCCCCTAGAACTTAGAACTAGTTAAACCTAACTAACCTAAGGACATCACAAACATCCATGCCCGAGGCAGGATTCGAACCTGCGACCGTAGCGGTCTTGCGGTTCCAGACTGCAGCGCCTTTAACCGCACGGCCACTTCGGCCGGCCTCACCTACATAGGGAGAAATGATAATAACGATAAAATATGAGAAATCAGGGCTCGCACAAAAAAAAAATTAAGTGCTCGTTCTTCCCGTGCGCTGTTCGAGAGTGGAACGGTAGTGAGACAGCTTGAAAGTGGTTCATTAAACCCTCTGCCAGGCACTTTATTGTGAATAGCAGAGTAATCACGTAGATGTAGATACAGATGACCAGCAAGGGTGTCTTGATACCCTACGCCCCAGGAGCTAATTATACAGATAAATGAAGAAATCCACTTTCGTTCTTATACCACGTACAGAATTGTAGTGTAGTGTAATGCTGTGTAGCGTAGTGTTGGTAATATAGTGTAGTCCACACCTATAAATTACTAAATCTGTGATGTTGCATTGTAGCACAATACAGTAGACCAATAGCAAGCGTCTTTTGGATTCCGGATGAAAGTAAATTTGTGCACCAGATGTCCAATGGGTAGTACGTAGATCATTTAAAGTACCGTAAGATGGGGAAATATCGGACACAGCCGTAATTTCGGACGAGAACAGAGTATTTCTGTTCTTACTTTGGTATCATTGAATGCAAGCTTTTATTTCGCGCGCGAGTTTTGCTGTTTATACCTTACGTATTGTCAAGCATGTACGAATACACATCGTTGGAGCTGGAAGTTGAAATAGTGGTGTGTAGCCGATTACAGTGTAGTGTACAACTGTTGATCGTTGTCTTTATGCGAACACTTTCGTGATTGTACAAGAAGAGAAAAAACTGGTAAGCTTAATTTGCTTATAGTTTACTCACTTAAATGTTAAGAAGGCAATGTGAAGACAGTTTGTCTCCACATCTCACTTTCGCTAATGTCGAGTGAACTCTTTACAGGTAAGTACACACGTTGGGGTAATATCGGACAATGCCGCGTACTTTACAAAAGGAGACCTGGTGCTCTTCCGAGGTGCAATTATGACCCTGAAAATCTTGAAATGTGGTTGCTGCTGCAAGATCAGGAAAACTATCGTACCGAAAGGCGTCAAGCTAATTTAATGTACCACGTTCAACGTTGGAGGATAAAGTTAATAATATAAGCCCTTTAGTGATTGGAAGGCCTTCTGTCTCAAGTGCCATTGAAGAGAAGACGCTTGTCCGTGGTATTTTAAGGACTGCAGATTGGGGTTTTCCTTTTATCTCTGATGGTGTTAGGTACGTAGTGGAAGGATATAGTGATAAATGTGGACGAAGGGAAAAACACTTTCCTTATAACATGCCAGGGATTGAGTGGTCGCGTTCATTCTTAAAGCGTCATTCTGTCACATTAAGCCTCCGGCTATCTGACAAGATTAAAAGGTGCTGGAGTTAGTTATGAGACAGTGAAATCATATTTCCAGACTGTTGGTGAAAAAATGGAAATACCAATCCCAAAAATTCAATCAATTATGACGAGACCAATCTGTGTGACGACCCTGGGAGGAAGCATGTGATAGTTGGAAGGGGAACAAAATACCCTGAAAGGATCTTAGATTCTTCTAAGAGTAATATTTCAGTATTGATGTCTGCCACTGGGGACGGAAAACTATTACCTCCCTGTGTGGTGCACAAATCGGAGAATTTATGGGACACCTGGCAAGAAGGAGGTCCCAAAGGAACCCGCTGTAACCGCAACAAAAATGGATGCTTTGATCTGTGTACATCTGAAGACTGGTGTATTGCTATTGCGCTGCTTTACCTGAAGTTAATGGAGGGGGAGAAAATTATGATAGGAGGCAATCTTTCAAGTCACATTTCGCTGC
This sequence comes from Schistocerca piceifrons, assembly GCF_021461385.2. Lineage (NCBI taxonomy): Eukaryota > Metazoa > Arthropoda > Insecta > Orthoptera > Acrididae > Schistocerca > Schistocerca piceifrons. The sequence continues at coordinate 362,287,528 of NC_060149.1, read as the reverse complement.
GAGTAACTGACGAATGTGAGAAGAATAAAATCTCTTATTTTGTTGTCACCAAACAGTACTCATGTTTTACAGACTTTAGACGTAGGTTTCTTCAGACATTTAAAACCTGCTTGGCGGGAAGTTCTTACGTAATGGAAGAAAAGCTCCTGTGGGCCAATATCGGAAGATACTTTCCCCTCTCCTTTGGAGGAAACGCTTAAAAAGTGTCAGCAACTGAAGAAGACAATATAAGAAGTGCATTCCGTGCCTGCCGGCCGGGGTGGCCAAGCGGTTAAAGGCGCTACAGTCTGGAACCGCGCGACCGCTACGGTCGCGGGTTCGAATCCTGCCTCGGGCATGGATGTGTGTGATGTCTTTAGGTTAGTAAGGTTTAAGTAGTTCTAAGTTCTAGGGGACTGATGACCTTAGAAGTTAATTAAGTCCCATAGTGCTCTGAGCCATTTGAACCATTCCGTGCCGTGGGATTAATTCCATTTGACCCTGAAAGATTCCTCAAAAAAATTGCCTGATGGAGATACACGATGTGATCAATAGTAACCAGATATCCCCAAAAACACGTTTTTCATGTTAGATGCATTATGCTGCCACCTACTGCCAGGTACTCCATGTCAGCGACCTCAGCAATCATTAGACATCGTGAGAGAGCAGAATGGGGCATTCTGCAGAACTCACGGACTTCGAACGTTGTCAGGTGATTGGGTGTCACTTGTGTCATACGTCTGAACGCGAGACTTCCACACTTCTAAACATCCTTAGGTTCACTGTTTCCGATGTGGTGCGAAAGTGGAAACGTGAAGGGACACGTACAGCACAAAAGCGCACAGGCCGACCTCGTCTGTTGACTGACAGAGACTGTCGATATTTGAAGAGGGTCGTAATGTGTAATAGGCAGACATCTATCCAGACCACCACACAGGAATTCCAAACTACATCAGGATCCACTGCAAGTACTATGACAGTAAGGCGGGAGGTGAGAAAACTTGGATTTTATGGTCGATCAGCTGCTCATAAGCCACACATCACGCCGGTAAATGCCTAACGATGCCACGCTTGGTGTAAGGAGCGTAAACATTGGACGATTGAACAGTGGAAAAACGTTGTGTGGAGTGACGAATCACGGTAGACAGTGTGGCAATCCGATAGCAGGGTGTGGGTATGGCGACTGCCTGGTGAACGTTATCTGCCAGCGTGCGTAGTGCTAACAGTAAAATTCGGAGGCGGTGGTGTTATGGTGTGGTCGTGTTTTTCATGGAAGGGGCTTGCACCCCATATTGTTTTGCGTGGCACTATCACAGCACAGGCCCACACTGATGTTTTAAGCACCATCTTGCTTCCCACTGTTGAAGAGCAATACGGGAATGGCGATTGCATCTATCAACACGATCGAGCACCTGTTCATAATGCACGGCCTGTGGCGGAGTGGTTACACAACAATAACATTCCTGTAATGGACTGACATGCTCAGACCCCTGACCTGAATCCTATAGAACACCTTTGGGACTTCGTGCCAGGCCTCACCGACCGGCGTCGATACCTCTCCTCAGTGCAGCACTCCGTGAAGAATGGGCTGCCATTCCCCAAGAAACCTTCCAGCACCTTATTGAACGTATGCCTGCGAGAGAGGAAACTGTCATCAAGGCGAAGATTGGGCCATTACCATACTGAATTCCAGCATTACCGATGAAGGGCGCCACGAACTTGTAAGTCATTTTCAGTCAGGTGTCCGGATACTTTTGATCACATAGTGTATTTCTCAAAACAATTCTTTAGAATACTAGTCGTAGACATTTGAAGATATTCTTCAGAATATTCGCTATGGAATTAAATATAACACAAATGTCCAACGAAAGCGAAAATTAGATGTTGCACCAGGAAAAACCATTTTAGGCATCGATATGAGAGAGATAATGCTGACTCAGTGTATGAATTGCCTGTGAATAATGATGCAATACCCACTGGTGACGAAAGCAGCAATGCAGAGGAAGCAATTCTCGAAGTGGAGGCTTTTGTCCTTGTGGATTTCCCACATGATTGGGGGAAAACAACGAAATAGACAGTTTGTCGGAATCGCAACAGAAGTGGGCGCAAAAGAAGTGGAAGTCAGATTTCTGCGTCCATATCAAGACAGCAAATCTGTGTCTATTTTTCCTGCCATTCCAGACGATGATACTGCAGACAAAGGCCAAACTGTAAGAGTGTTGCTGACTCCGAGTAATGAAAAGTGAAGTTTTCTTTCACTTAGATGTATTGTAGATTATTAGTGATTAATGGTATGATTAGATTGTCTTTGTTAATTAAATATTTTGTAAAAATGTCACTGAAAGTTTTCTAAATGTGTGTCAAATATTTACTGAAGATCTAGAATATTTTGTACAAAATGTTTTCTAAACACGTGAAACATGTTTCGAAGTATGTGTATTTTTTAAAAAGATAGTCACTGTCCGGAATTACCCCATTAGATGGTAATATGGACCTTTTCGTGGAAATTCAATGAATGTCTGAAATTACGCCATGAAAGGGGTAACATTGGACAGTCTTATTTGTTAGATTCTGACTAATTAAAAATATTTTGACTGATGTTCTTTGATCATGTTATTCTCCAATGTCATACAAAATATCTCACACTTTTTGTGGCAAGAATGTAATGTTCTTTACGAAGTTACCTTAATGAATATGAAAATTCCTCCGATATACCCCACCTTACGGTAGATATTTCATGTATTTTTTTATCTTAACCATCATAATGCTTAGTTATACTAACTCATTTGAACTTACGTTATAGCATTATGTGTTGTATTGATATATGCTAACTCAAATTCCACATATGGTGTGTTCTTGCATCTGGAAAAGAGACTAAAAGAAAACAGTAAATAAATAACTAAGTAGTTCATTACTTGTTATCGAATGGCAGGTGCAGATGTGTAAGTGTTACGATGTGCTTGGTGCACCATATGGCGATCCTTCCTTGTGGTGGTCAGATGTTGTCGGTAGGAACATTGACGGCGAGTATGGCTACCCTCACGTCACATGGAGTCCAACATCGGGCTGCTGTCACATCTGAGTGCCCTACAAATCAAGAAATTGTACGATTCGAGCAGCCGAACAAATGCAGACTCACCTCGAAGCCCCTTCCAAACTGTGTAGGATGCCGACAACATTGCCTCAAACGAGTAGGCCTGGTAACAACACTAAAGATGGATAAAACTAATGCACTCTGATGCTGTTCTACCTGTCACAGAAAACTGCTACTGTTAATCATTTACTTTTGTTAATCATTTACATCGCCGCCGAAGGCGTGTACATGTACGAAGTTACACTTACATCCGATCATATCTTCTGTTTGCTTCATGTTTTTGACGGGCAGTGAACATACTGACTGCAGAAATGGCCATTGAATATATAAATGCTATACATTATGTATGTTGTGGATTATTTTACCTCTTGTTTTTCATGTGCCTTTGTCCCACATTGGCGGGGATCAGCAGTTTTATTTAACGGATTTGACGTTGATAACTTCAGGTGTGGCAGGATGCCCTTCCTGTTGTTATGAAGTAATGGTGTAATATGCGAAGAATAAATAGTTCCCTCATAACGGATTAAAAAACACAACTTTTCTGCTTTCAATAAAGGGGAATTCAGGACCAAAACGACCAAGTGCCGTTTACAGATGGACTGTTTATTAAAATTTTCCGTTGCTATTGCCATACACGTGTTTGATAGCAGCCAACAAAAGATACCTTCAGAATGAGGAAGGCGGGAACGTTCTTTGAAGTCCACCGGATGCCTGCGTGGCCAGAGAGGAGGAACCAATATTTAATTAATGCTCACTGTTGCTCGGTGTTCACCTTCAACTCCATCCGACGATGAAATTCGGGATTTCACCCTCATACTCAGCAGCTATTTTCTCATCCACGTTTGTGTGAAATTAAAGCCTGAGGTCTCGTGGAAACCGACGTCAGATGTAGCGACTGTATTCATTTATTCCTGAGAATCCAGGGGCCTTTTCTAACTTGTTATTGATTATCCGCATCAAGCTGCAACATTTCAAATGTGCCTCAGTTCCGAGGGTCTGTAGGTAAACGTAAACACCACTCACGGATTCGGGTTCCTTCGGCTGAGCGACGGCTGCCTCGAAGGCAATACGAGGAGCGATTTATGATTATGGAATATGTGCCTAGCTTGTCGCTTATCCCTCCAACCGTTATTGCCAATAGGTAAATCCTGGTGATGTCGCTGCTTCTTTATTTCGTAAGTCTACAGTAAAATGAAGGAAACATAATAATATGGGTGTATTCGGTGATGTGCAGTGTAGAACTCAAATATCAAAATACCCGTTCTTTTGTATGTCTTCTACAATGACTATTTTAATTAGTAGCGTCAAATTCTTTTGGATGGTACAAGTCTGAAGACTACATTCTAAGACACACCTTGTGTGAATTTGTATCGAATTAGAAAATTTCATGTTCAATGTTTTGTTTCATAAAGTCCCAGGTAACATCAAGCCGGGACATATACAAGATCGGAAATGAGGTTTTAAATACATACAGAAGCCGCTACGTTTATATATGGACCAGGGAGAAGTTTGAAAACAGCTGGTGGCCTTTTTTAAATATGTATGTAATATGTAAGTGATATACCAATTAATTACCACCTACAGAGTTTATTATGTGTTGTCACTAATAGAGTACTAAAACAGTTTTTTAAATCAGAATCGTCTATCAGAAAGTCTCACTTGAAGGAGAGTATCAAAAATGTTTAAAAATCTAACACATGTCTGTCTACACAGCCTAAAAAGTGGTTTTAAATCAGGGAACTTAGAATATGTTAGTGGCTGTATTTTTTCTGCTGTACACATTACACAGCTCGAAATATGCTGTGAATACTAATGATACACTGAATTAGAGTCATTTTCCCAGTAGCTTATAGTGTTCGGTGTCCTTATTGACTCCTCTTGCGGATTCCAAGAAACAGCACTTGCCTAAAACCGGCACAAAGCGATTGAGATTGGTCAGGTTAGTTACTCAGTAGGAGCGAGGCTAGATTACTGCCCTTAAGAATTAATTACTGTTGTGCTCCTGCACCGATAATCTAACCATCGAACACAATTCGAACTGTGTGTTACAATATCTTACTGAACGTGAAGTGTACAGTTGGATATTGATGACGAACTAATGAGTGGAGATGTCCTGCCGCCCCGTTTCCGGTAGTGACCAATGTACCACATGAACATGTCCTGTAAGTAGATATCATGATTCTGCCAAATTGTTCTCTGCTGTAAAATGGGTACGTATCCCCCTGGTCATATGTAAACGTACTGTTTCCCTGACATCGATCCGCACTGAAGATTACGACGACTCGTCGGCCTAGACGGCCTACCTTTAATGTGTTGTGCGTGCAACGGCTATTCTCTGCGGTGTCTTTTAGTAGACGGAATTATATGACATCTTTATTTGCACTGCCCGATGGCATGGCTCCTCATAAGTTACTGTTGTTGTTGCTATCGTCATGGTTCACATTTGCATTGATACCTAATCTACCGATAAGTATCCCGTCTTCTGTTCACTTCGAAGACTTCCCATACGATCCATTCATAGTATCTACGAAAATCGACTGTGACAGCAGCAACTTGGCTCCAAACTATTCACTCGCAATAGACCGTTGACGTTATGGCCTTTGGTAAGTCTAGCACTTGCAATACATTCATTCTCCGATGATTTGTGTAATGAGTCTGTCACGAGAATCGTGTCTTGGTCATATTGTGAACGAACGTCGCTCAGTTCGCTAATACAAGGTCTGATTACATCATTGTCAGTGCCATGCCAAACTGCCCCTTTCTCCGAAACGACTGGAAAGTTGGCTCTTTAGCACAGCGAGTATCTCAAACTGAATTTCTCAACAGCATCAACTGAGAATGGTCGAAACGAAAGAAGAATGAAAGTTCATATTTTAACGCTCTGTTTATACATTGTTCAGTCACATTAATATGACCACCTGTCAAAAGCCTGAATAACGAACTTCAGCAGTGCAGACCACTGCGAGACGCGCAGGAAGAAAGACGGCGAGGTTCTGGAAGGCAGCGACAAGGATGTGGAGCCATGCCGGCTCCAGTGCAGTGAGACAGCTATACTAGGTTTCTCTGTTGAGGATCCATGGCGCGAACAGTCCGATCGAGGTGGTCCCAAGATTCTCGACTGCGTTTCAGTACTTGGATTTTGGTGGCCAGGGGAGTACAGTAAACTCATCCTGGTGCTGTTCAAACCACGCATGTACACTGACCACGTTGTCCTGCAGGTAGATGCCATCAGGGGTGGAATGGAGATGGTCCCCAAGGATGGATGCATACATGTGTTCATTCACTGTGACTTCCAGAATGACGAGATCACCCAGTAAATGCTACGAAAACATTCCCCAGACCGCAATGCTCCCTCCTCCAACCTGCACCCTTCTGACCGTTATTGCGGGGTGTTCGCTTTCAGGCGTTTCACGTCGTTGCATAAAAAGTGATTCCTCTGAAATGGCCACCTCGCCACTCAATTGCAGTAATGGCGTGTAAATTACAGCCTTCGTCGCCGTATTCAAGGACGAGGCACCTCGTGCGAAGGCCCATAAGCAGCAACATCCGCTGAATGATCGTCGAGGAGACCCCTTGATTCGTCTGGGTGGTCAGTTGCTCAACAGTTGCACGTCGTTCACCCCTGTCATCTATTATGATGCAAGGTGCACCACAGTAGCCTCGGCGCCGGTTTTAGCTACGCCATTTTGCTATGTACGGTATACTTTAACCACGACGGCACACGAACAGTTTACAAAGTTAGCCCGAAAGCCAATGATCACGCACTTTTGGACGTCAGATAAATCTCTCCGTTTCCGTATTATGATGACTGCACTGCTTTCCGCGCGCCCCCAGACAAGCTTTATATAATCTCCACGTCTAGTGTTGCCACCTGCTGTCTATAAGCGGCTTTCGCACGTTGACATCGAACATAGGCGGTGCTCACATTAATGTAACTGGACCATGCATCTACGCCATTAAACACGGAGCTCTAGCTCAGCTGCACGAAGTTGTGGAAGGAGATCGAAAATGTCCCATTACAAGGAAAGGCTCTAGTCCTCATCGGAAGTGAGGTATTGACAGGACACTAAACATAAAACTGAGTGGTCGCAGAACAGAAAATACTTCCATGACTTCTAGTAAATTGCTGACGCACTAATGGAAGCAATCAGCAGCGAAAAATTCGAACCAATGTTCACGATAGGAGGTAATCTGTTATAATTCCGAGGTAAACGCTTTTAGTGACTTTGAAGTAGTGACACGAATAATAACAGTCTTAAAAAGGACAGTCAAAGTTCAGATCACCGCCAATGGTTTAAGAGGCGGCGAAAAAGTGTGAGTGGACAAACATGGGGAAAGAAATGAGCTCTGACCTTGTTGAATGGGAAGGGAGGAAAGAAGGAAGATTATTTCTACATCTACATCTACGAGATTACTCTGCTATTTACAATTAAGTGCCTGGCTGACAGTTCAAGGAACCACATTCAAGCTGTCTCACTACCGTCCCACTCCCGAACGGCGCACGCGAAAAACGAGCACTTGAATTTTTCTGTGCGAGCCCAGATTTCTCTTATTTTATCGTGATGATCATTTCTCCCTATGTAGGTGGGTGCCAACAGAATGTTTTCGCAATTAGAGCGGAAAACTGGTGATTGAAATTTCATGACAAGATCCCGTCGCAAAGAAAAACGCCTTTATTTTAAAGATTGCCACTCCAATTCATGTATCATGTCTGTGTCACTATCTCCCCTATTTCGCGATAATACAAAACGAGCAGCACTTCTTTGAACTTTTTCTATATGATCCGTCAGTCCCACCTGATACGGACCCCACACCGCACAGCAATACTCCAGAATAGGGCGGACAAGTGCAGTGTAAGCAGTCTCTTTAGTAGATCTGTTGCATCTTCTAAGTGTTCTGCCAATGAATCACAGTCTTTGGTTTGTTCTACCTGTAACATTATCTATGTGATCCTTCCAACTTAGGATATTTGTGACTGTAATCCCTAAGTATTTAGTTGAATTTACAGTCTTCAGATTTGTGTGACTTATTGCGTAGTAGAAATTTTAGCAGATTTCTTTTAGTACTCATGTGAATAACTTCACACTTTTCTTTCTTCAGGGTCAAATGCCACTTTTCGCACCACACAGATATCTTATCTAAATCATTCAGCAATTCATTTTGGTCACCTGATGACTTTACAAGACAGTAAATGACGGCATAATCTGCAAATAAACAATAGAGGGCCTATAACACATCCTTGGGGAACGTCGGATATTACTTCTGTTTTACTCTATGAATTTCCGTCTATTATTACGAACTGTGACCTTTCTGACAGGAAATCACGAATCCAGTCGCACAACTGAGGCGATATTTCTTAGGCACACAGTTTGGTTAGGAGACTCTTGAGAGGAACGGTGTGAAAGCCTTCTGAAAATCTAAAAATATGGAGTCAATTTGACGTCACCTGTCGATAGCACTCATTACTTCATGAGTATAAAGGGTCACTTGTGTTCCTCAAGAACGATATTTTCTGAATCCGTGCTGACTATGTGTCAATAAATCTTTTTCTTCGAGGTACTTCATAATCTTCGAATACAGTATATGTTCCAAAAGCCCACTGTAAATCGCCGTTAGTGATATTGGCCTGTAATTCAGGGGATTACTCCTATTTCCCTTTTTGGGTATTGGTGTGACTTCAGCAACTTTCCAGTCTTTATGTACGGATCTTTCTGTGAGCGAGCGGTTGTATGTAATTGCTAAGTGTCGAGCTATTGCATCTGCATACTCTGAAAGGAACCTGACTGGTATACCATCAGTACAGGAAGCCCTGCCTTTATTAAGTGATTTAAGCTGCTTTGCTACACCGAGGATATCTACTTCTGTGTTTCTCTTCTTCGCAGTTGTTCTTGATTGGAATTCGGGAATATTTATTTCGTCTTCTTTGTTGAAGGAGTTTCGGAAAACCGGCTTTAATAACTCTGCTTTGACGGCACTGTCGACGAGGCAGTCATTAGAGTCGAGGAGTTACCTTGGGTAGGGGAAGAAAGGAGAAGGTAATTGGGCGTATATTTTTCAAAGGAGTCATCGCAACATTAACGTCAATTGATGTAATAAATCCACTGACAACCTAAATCTGCATGGCCGGATGGAGATTTGAATTGCCATCCTCCCGAATGCTAATCTAGAATCTTACCGTGGATCGACCTTACTTGGTTTTGTTGAATGAACCATCCCAACAATTGTTTGAACTCTTACGGACCTATACCTATCTCCGTTGCCAAGATCGCTAATGCGCAGCTTTGCAGTGGCTATTGACCTGGAGTACACTGTTTGATTTCTTTTCACTGCTAGTATTTGACCGGCAGGGGGAGGAGAGGTGAAGACACACAATTTTTTGTCAGCAAGTGTTGCACCAATATCCTGGGTAAAACTCCTAACCTCTTCAGGGTGCCTCAATGACTGAAAGCATGTGAGACTATTGATGGTGATCCTTCCATATGATGGGTGCGTGAAGCTCGGCGGACTCCTTGTTGCTATTAGAGAGGTATGGCGCCGGCTTTTTCTGAAAGATGTGGGGGTGATAAATAAGCGTAGCTCAAGACGAGCAAATAGGCAGACTATATTCATTATTTGAGAATGAGAACAGTTGCTTGCAATCAACTTGACACTAATTTTCCAACCTTTATGGGACTCTTTCTCGCTAACACCCCCAAAAAATTACGAATGAAAGAAAGTTTATCACTTATTACATTTTCGTCGTTCATGCAGTAAAACTACCGCATCAGGCACGGTCTATTAATTAATTTCTTCTTTACTGCTACCTCTATTTGGAACAAATTTCGCAGACAGTATCCACATATACCACTGGATGTACCTGCAAAATTATATCATTGAACGACACGTAGTTCAGGAGATATGACGTCGTAAACATCGATCCGCGTGAAAACGAAACTGTAGGGCGAAATTCGCAAGGAATACAGGTGAAATATGAGAACGTGCTGAAAAGTAGTACATCCGAATTTTTATTCTGTTTTCAGTACCGCTTGAGGTATTACATGTCATGCATATTACTCTCTCAGTTTTTCCCACATCGATGACAAAAGCTGCATCCCTTTGCCGCTAGAGGGCTCCGAAATGTTGCGTGTAACATGACGGTGTGTAACGTAACACCTTGTCCTATGTGAGCCGTCTGCTGCGAACGTGGCGCGGTGCGGGGCTGGACCGCGCGAATAGGCGCACAGTCCAACGCGAAGCGGTGCGATGTAGTTACACTGTCCTACGTGCAGAGCACAGCCGCGCGGCGGCTGATAGCAGTATATTAAGCCGGGACGTGGGTGTGCAAATAAATGGGGAAACAGTGTCCAATGATGGCTGAAATCCATCACACGTCAGCTTCTCTACGAAGTATCTCGCGGACGGACAAAGCAACTTCTGCTAATCCCTGCCACCCCATATCTAGTGCAACAGGGCATCCCCTCGAAGCTGATGATTACTGTGCTACTGTACAGTGTTTGCGTGTTGGATAATACCCATACTACATTTACTGTGGTCACAACACACCAACTTGTGGCTGAGCTAACTGGTTGCTAATATTTCCGAAGGTGAAACTTAGTTATTAAACTATGTGGGTTGTGTTAAAAGTTGTTGTTGTTGTTGTGGTCGTCAGTCCTGAGACTGGTTTGATGCAGCCCTCCATCCTACTCTACCCTGTGCAAGCTTCTTCATCTCCCAGTACCTACTGCAACCTACATCCTTCTGAATCTGTTCAGTGTATTCATCTCTTGGTCTCCCTCTACGATTTCTACCCTCCATGCTGCCCTCCAATACTAAACTGGTGATCCCTTGATGTCTCAAAACATGTCCTACCAACCGATCCCTTCTTCTAGTCAAGTTGTGCCACAAACTTCTCTTCTCCCCAATCCTATTCAGTTCTTCCTCATTAGTTATGTGATCTACCCATCTAATCTTAAGCATTCTTCTGTAGCGCCACATTTCGAAAGCTTCTATTCTCTTCTTGTCCAAACTAGTTATCGTCCATGTTTCACTTCCATACATGGCTACACTCCATACAAATACTTTCAGAAACGACTTCCTGACACTTAAACCTATATTCGATGTTAATAAATTTCTCTTCTTCAAAAATGCTTTCCTTGCCATTGCCAGTCTACATTTTATACCTTCTCTACTTCGACCATCATCAGTTATTTTGCTCCCCAAATAGCAAAACTCCTTTACTACTTTAAGTGTCTTCTTTCCTAATCTAATTCCTTCAGCATCACCCGACTTAATTCGACTACATTCCATTATCCTTGTTTTGCTTTTGTTGATGTTCATCTTATACCCTCCTTTCAAGACACTGTCCATTCCGTTCAACTGCTCTTCGAAGTCCTTTGCTGTTTCTGACAGAATTACAATGTCATCGGCGAACCTCAAAGTTTTTATTTCTTCTCCATGGATTTTAATACGTACTCCGAATTTTTCTTTTGTTTCCTTCACTGCTTGCTCAATATAGAGATTGAATAACATCGTTGAGAGGCAACAACCCTGTCTCACTCCCTTTCCAACCACTGCTTCCCTTTCATGTCCCTCGACTCTTATAACTGCCATCTGGTTTCTGTACAAATTGTAAATAGCTTTTCGCTCCCTGTATTTTACCCCTGCAACCTTCAGAATTTGAAAGAGAGTATTCCAGTCAACATTGTCAAAAGCTTTCTCTAAGTCTACAAATGCTAGAAACGTAGGTTTGCCTTTCCTTAATCTAACTTCTAAGATAAGTCGTAGGGTCAGTATTGCCTCACGTGTTCCAACATTTCTACGGAATCCAAACTGATATTCCCCAAGGTCGGCTTCTACCAGTTTTTCCATTCGTCTGTAAAGAATTCGCGTTAGTATTTTGCAGCTGTGACTTATTAAACTGATAGTTCGGTAATTTTCACATCTGTCAACACCTGCTTTCTTTGGGATTGGAATTATTGTATTCTTCTTGAAGTCTGAGGGTATTTCGCCTGTCTCATACATCTTGCTCACCAGATGGTAGAGTTCTGTCAGGACTGGCTCTCCCAAAGCCGTCAGTAGTTCCAATGGAGTGTTGTCTACTCCCGGGGCCTTGTTTCGACTCAGGTCTTTCAGTGCTCTGTCAAACTCTTTACGCAGTATCATATCTCCCTATTCATCTTCATCTACATCCTCTTCCATTTCCATAATACAGGGTGATTCAAAAAGAATACCACAACTTTAGGAATTTAAAACTCTGCAACGACAAAAGGCAGAGCTAAGCACTATCTGTCGGCGAATTAAGGGAGCTATAAAGTTTCATTTAGTTGTACATTTGTTCGCTTGAGGCGCTGTTGATTAGGCGTCAGCGTCAGTTGATGCTAAGATGGCGACCGCTCAACAGAAAGCTTTTTGTGTTATTGAGTACGGCAGAAGTGAATCGACGACAGTTGTTCAGCGTGCATTTCGAACGAAGTATGGTGTTAAACCTCCTGATAGGTGGTGTATTAAACGTTGGTATAAACAGTTTACAGAGAATGGGTGTTTGTGCAAAGGGAAAAGTTCTGGACGGCCGAGAACGAGTGATGAAAATGTAGCACGCATCCAGCAAGCATTTGTTCGCAGCCCAGGAAAATCGACTCGCAGAGCTAGCAGAGAGCTGCGAATTCCACAATCAACTGTATGGAGAGTCCTACGAAAAAGGTTAGTTATGAAACCTTATCGTCTGAAATTGGTTCAAGCACTGTCTGCAGCTGATAAGATTAAAAGGATCGATTTCTGTGATTTTATCCTTGCTCAAATGGAAACAGATGAATCTTTCGTTTCAAAGATTGTGTTTAGTGATGAAGCAACTTTCCACACTAACGGGAAAGTCAACCGTCACAATATCTGTATATGGGGCACTGAGAATCCGCGGGAAACAACTCAGTATGAACGTGACTCGCCTAAGGTGAACGTTTTCTGTGCCATTTCAGCCAATAAAGTTTTTGGTCCCTTTTTCTTCGAAGGTGCTACTGTAACTGGACTACAGTATCTGGAGATGTTAGAGAATTGGCTGTTCCCTCAGCTCGAACAAGAAGCACAACAATTCATATTTCAGCAGGATGGAGCGCCACCACATTGGCACTTATCTGTCCGTAACTACCTGAACGTCAACTACCTGAGGCGATGGATCGGCCGCCAGGCAGCCCGTGACAGAGCACTTCATCACTGGCCTCCAAGAAGCCCTGATCTCACCCCCTGCGATTTTTTCTTATGGGGGTTAAGGATATGGTGTTTCGGCCACCTCTCCCAGCCACCATTGATGATTTGAAACGAAAAATAACAGCAGCTATCCAAACTGTTACGCCTGATATGCTACAGAGTGTGTGGAACGAGTTGGAGTATCGGGTTGATATTGCTCGAGTGTCTGGAGGGGGCCATATTGAACATCTCTGAACTTGTTTTTGAGTGAAAAAAAAAGCTTTTTAAATACTCTTTGTAATGATGTATAACAGAAGGTTATATTATGTTTCTTTCATTAAATACACATTTTTAAAATTGTGGTATTCTTTTTGAATCACCCTGTATTGTCCTCAAGTACATCGCCCTTGTATAACCCTCTATACACTCCTTCCACCTTTCTGCTTTCCCTTCTTTGCTTAGAACTGGGTTTCCATTTGAGCTCTTGATATTCATACAAGTGGTTCTCTTTTCTGCAAAGGTCTCTTTAATTTTCCTGTAGGCAGTATCTATCTTACCCCTAGTGAGATAAGCCTCTACATCCTTACATCTGTCCACTAGCCATCCCTGCTTAGCCATTTTGCACTTCCTGTTGATCTTATTTTTGAGACGTTTGTATTCGTTTTTGCCTGCTTCATTTACTTCATTTTTATATTTTCTCCTTTCATCAATTAAATTCAATATTTCTTCTGTTACCCAAGGATTTCCACTAGCTGTCGTCTTTTTACCTACTTGATCCTCTGCTGCCTTCACTACTTCATCGCTCAAAGCTACCCATTCTTCTTCTACTGTATTTCTTTCCCTCCTCCTTGTCAATTGTTCCCTTATGCTCTCCCTGAAACCCTGTACAACCTGTGCTTTAGTCAGTTTATCCATGTCTCATCTCCTTAAATAACCATCTTTTTGTAGTTTCTTCAGTTTTAATCTACAGTTCATAACCAATAGATTGTGGTCAGAGTCCACATCCGCCCCTGGAAATGTCTTACAATTTAAAACCTGGTTCCTAAATCTCTGTCTTACCATTTATAATCTATCTGAAACCTGTCTGAAACCTGTCTGTATCTCCAGGCTTCTTCCATGTATACAACCTTCTTTTATGATTCTTGAACCAAGTGTTAGCTATGATTAAGTTGTGTTCTGTGCAGAATTCTACCAGACGGCTTCCTCTTTCATTTGTTAGCCACAATCCATATTCACCTACTACGTTTCCTTCTCTCCCTTTTCCTACTGACGAATTCCAGTCACCCATGACTATTAAATTTTCGTCTCCCTTCATTATCTGAATAATATATTTGATTTCATCATACATTTCTTCAATTTCTTCGTCATCTGCAGAGCTAGTCGGCATATGAACTTGTACTACTGTGGTTGGCGCGGGCTTTGTATCTATCTTGGCCACAATAATGCGTTCACTATGCTGTTTGTAGTAGCTTACCCGCACTCCTATTTTCCTATTCATTATTAAACCTACTTCTCCATTACCCCTATTTGATTTCGTGTTTATAACCCTGTAGTCACCTGACCAGAAGTCTTGTTCCTCTTGCCACCGAACTTCACTAATTCCCACTATATCTAACTTCAACCTATCCATTTCCCTTTTTAAATTTTCTAATCTACCTGCCCGATTAAGGGATCTGACATTTCACGCTCCGATCCGTAGAACGCCAGTTTTCTTTCTCCTGATAATGACATCCTCTTGAGTAGTCCCCGCCCGGAGATCCGAATGGGGGACTATTTTACCTCCGGAATATTTTACCCAAGAGGACGCCATCATCATTTAGCCATACAGTAAAGCTGCATGCCCTCGGGAAAAATTACGGCTGTAGTTTCCCCTTGCTTTCAGCCGTTCGCAGTACCAGCACAGCAAGGCCGTTTTGATTAGTGTTACAAGGCCAGATCAGTCAGTCATCCAGACTGTTGCCCCTGCAACTACTGAAAAGGCTGCTGCCCCTCTTCAGGAACCACACGTTTGTCTGGCCTCTCAACAGATACCCCTCCGTTGTGGTTGCACCTACGGTACGGCTATCTGTATCGCTGAGGCACGCAAGCCTCCCCACCAACGGCAAGGTCCATGGTTCATGGGGGGAAGTATGTGGGTTGATACTGTAAAAATTTAGTTTATTTACACTAACCCAAGAGAAACGGTTTTTGAAAACACAACTGACAGTGGATCGATTTTAAAACAGCGTAACAAAAAGAATAAAAAATAAAAAGGTTAAAAAAAGTGTCATTTGGGTCGCCCCGAGCGAGATATCGCAGGAAAATTGCGTCATTTCATTGAAGGTGATGGACAGAACATAAAATTCCACCTGAATTTACAACTGAATAATTACAACTGTGTAAAACGAAACGAGAAACAGAGTAAAAGAGAAAAGAAAACAGGGAGAAAATCAAAGACAAACCGAAATGAGGTACATTCGAGAAACCGAAGGGTTGTTATGAAACGTGATTAAATGATCGCGAGTTGTATTTAGATTACGTGACAAGGCGAATGACCATCTGAATAACCACTCAGTGAAAGAAAATGTGGGAGGTTATGTGAGTGATCCCCCTACCTATCGCACATCTCAGTTGACCCGACAATGCAAAATTTGTCTTCACGACAGAATCGAAATATGAGAACGTTCCCCGGTATTGCTACCATCGTGCTGCAGTCTTACCAAGCACTCGCACAATGATCGTGATAGACTGTTATCACCATGCCTCCACAATCCATCAGCGGAATTCGGCGAGTCGCAGAACTCCGAACTCAGCGCCAAGTGCGCTGTCAGAAACAGAGCAAGCGTAAAATAACAGTGTGTGAACTGAACGAAATCTGAACCAAGAGAGTCCTTTCGAATTTCCCTCAACTCCCCTCCTTCCACCCCTCACCCTCACCCTAAACTTTGCTGAAGCGCTCTCTCCTCGCCGCTATAGCCAATCATGGGTCGTGGCACGAAGGCCCCTCCAATGACAGAAATATAATAGTAATTAATGTTGCTACCAAGTTTGTAAAATTTAGGCTGGCCAATCCACAGGCTGGCGATTGCGGAAGGAACCCTGAAACTTGGTTTTGACATGCTACGGAATGTCCCACGCTAGCCGAAAAGTGCGAGTAACAAGTAAATGGAAAATTTGGGCTGTGATTCCGAAGAATGTTTTGAAGTATGTTCGCATCTTACAGAATCCGCTTATCAGGCCAGTGGAAATAGTTCCTGTCTAACGGAACGTCCTGCCATAGAGCTGTGTTAATCACAGGCAATATGGGACCCTGTTGGCCTTCGAGCCAGATGAGCATTGTAAGGGGATTAGTGTTGACCACCACAAAGGGTAGCTTACGTCATCAGCATAGCAGTGGGCATTCAAGGACTTCCCATGTCGCCTACGTGCACAACCACATCCCGTATTTGTCTCCCTAAAGCAGAGTTAAACTGTGAACAGTATAAAGGTAATGACGGAAGTAATTTCGATAATGAGAAAAAAAAGTAAGGAGTCGTTAATCTAAGTAGCTAGTAAATTCATCCTGTGGTCATTGTAGCTGATGTATCGAATGAGATAGAAAATTAAACGAACGTTAAATTGTCCAATAATCTGGTGAACAAAAGGTAAAATGAGAGATGGCTGGGGACAACGAGAAAAACAAATTTTCCGATTTTCTTGCTGTAAAAAATTCTGTATGTTAATTAAGCAAAGGTACATCATGTCTTGGAGTAAGTTATCAGTAGAGCTTCTCTTTTTCCTTTAAAAAATTAAATACTACTTATTTCGGTTTTGCGCGTTTTCTTCGCTACATAATACTTCACATTCGATTCTGAGAAAACTATTTGGCACACAGAATTGATATTTTTCGTATTTAATAATTTCACATTACAGCTTGGCACAGCTTGACGATGAAGTGTCTGTTTCTCTGATATTTGTCGTAGTTATTGTGATACTTAACTTCTGAGTCTGCTATCGCATAATATGTCAAGAGTTTACAGTGAAAAATATGGCCGCTGGCTACTTTACGTTCGGTTTATTTTAAATGATACATTGTTGCATATTAAACGCAGCTAACACAGCGAAACTGTTTTTAAAACTGAAACGAAAGCCACATCTCCCTATTGTATGGAGAAAATAGAGGCTGAAGTATTTTATTTGAGCGTGCTGCCGCCGAGCTTGCTACCTGGGCTGCTCAGTCGTGAACAGTTGGTGGAAATAGATGCGTTATTCCGCCGTCAGCACGCCCGCCCAGTCAGCACAATACATTCATCATCGACAGACAAAAGACATTTTTAATGGAAAGCTCGTATCTTAAAAATCAAATACTGAAGAAATATTGTCTACGACAAAGCAGTGAAACTAATGTTGTATATTTTGAAAGGTATATTCATGGAGAATTTCATCATTTGAACGAAGAATTGAAATGCTATTCAAGCAGTATGTTCGAATGTTACCTAAAACGTTTGACTATATCGTGGACGCTACAAAATCTGTTCTGCAGTTGGATACAACCAATACAGTTCCGCCAACGCTCTTTTTCTTTCAGAATTTCAAAAATGACTTTTTCCACAGTCGTTGTAGAGGTTTGTAAAGCCATGTGGACAACATTGTTATGAGAGCAAATGACACAAACAAAAAGCACAATACTTTTGAACAGATGACAATTCCGCAACTGTCTTCGAAGTACTGATAAGAAACACATTTGCATTAAAAGACAGTAAATCTGGTTCCACGTATTATTGCTACAAATCCTTTTTTTCTCTTCGATTATCAGCCGTCGCTGATGCAAATTATAGGTTTGTTGTGGTCAATGTTGGTTCCTGTGGCAAAGAGAACGAAAAAATTGTTCAAATGGCTCTGAGCACATTTTAGGGTCTGTGCAAATTCACCATGCAAAATCTTCGCAGCTGTATACCTTTTCTGCAGTCTCGATTTTGCATTCGATGCATGTACATACACTCATATATACATCTGCTTCGAAGTAACAAGACTTCCCTCATATTCTTCTTCTTCTTTTCGGTTTGGCCATCTGACGACCATGTTCATTCGCATCAGCTTCGTTTCTTCTGGTCTTTCTCTTTTTCTATTCTTTCACTCTCATACTTTGCAATCTTCTTGGCTCTTCTGTCCATGATGATTTTTCTGCATCTTGTCCTGTCCTTGAAACCTGTGAAAGCTTGAATTTTTTATTTAAAAATCTCCCTGTTGTATATAACTGGTTCCTATATTTCCATTTCTTCCGGATCTCTCTTTGCCTCTTGGTTTCAGCGTACTTCGGTTATCTTGTTCCCCAGAAACCGTATAATTTGCTGTGTTAACCTCCCCTGGTCCATTCTCATAAATGTCTAACTTTGTATACTGTTCTTGGTTCACTCAACTTACAAATTCACCGTTTTCTGTTCTTCTAGATCCCAATATCCTCATGAGAAGCTTTTGCTTAACCAATTCTAGTATTTTAGTGCTCCTGCTCTTACTAGGTTAAGAGTTTCATTTGCATATAAAGTTTCAGGGCGGGTCATTGTCTGGTAATGTTTCAATGTTGCATTGATCAAAATGTTCTTCTTATTGTAACTATTCATAGTTAGATTCTATGCTATACTCAGTTTGTTTATTCGTGTTCCCATTGCTTCCTTTTCTGTCAACACAGTTTCTATCCATTCACCAGGTATTTAAATCTCTCCACTTCCGAATTTTCCCTCCTCCTACTGTCACCCATCTAGGAGCTGCCTTGATGTTTGTCATATTCTGCGTCTTCTCGACAGAGATCAGTAGTCCTGCTTTAGTCGCTTATCCCCGGAGTTGAATGGTTTGGTTAACCATCTCTTGTAATGTTTCCGACAATATCACAGTATCACGAATGCTAAACAATCTACTCGTATTCCTTTTTTCTCGCACCCCAGTCGTATTACATCCACTCCTTTAATATCTCGGCCCCACTCCCTGATCACATTATCAAGTACACAGGTAAAGAGCAAAATTAATGTCCGTTTCATTCGTTTCCTGGATTCTCTGTTCAAACTCATCATCTTCTCTAAGGGATGGTACGGTGCTCTTCCTGTCGCCACACCGTTAGCCCCTGCGACGAAATGTGTGTACCCCAACACCCTCACGCTAGCCAGCACGCCAACCCTTGTCCATCTGTTAGCTGGATCCGATCGGTAGCCAGCGCCGTTCCCTCTGCCGGAAGCAGAGACGAAAACTTCGACCTGTGTAATGTGATTCATCCGACGAGGCTACACGTTTCCGCTGATCCACGGTCCAATCTCTATGATCCTCTGCCCACAATTGTGACTGGCGACATCGCTGGGTAAATATGAGACAGTGTAAGGGTCGCTTGCTGTGGTGCCCAATGTTCAATAGAGTGCACTGAACAGGGTGGTCCGAAATATGTGTGCCTGGACCGGCATTGCACTGTCTCGCCACATCTGCCACAGACTGCGACTACCCTGCTTTACAGAACGGGCAATATTCCGATCTCCACTCTCTAAGATGAGGTGTGGACGCCTAAGGCCTTGTTACCAGCTCATAGTTTCACCATCCTTCATCCACTTTCACAAACCCTCACGGCAATAGCACGCTAACAGCCTATTAGCTTCGCCGTTTCCGAGATGCTAGTTTCCAGGTGCTAGGCCATAACGATCTGCCCTTTATCAAATTCGGTTATGTCAATGGATTTCCCAATTTGAAAATTTGAATTCGGAACACACATCATCATTATCAGTATGAGATGTGACCTCCGTGGACACTGATACGTTTGTATTCCTTATACAGTACCATGGAAACAAACAGCCTCCGTATGTAATCTTGAGAAATTTCTTGCCATGCCTGGAACACATGGTCCTTCATTTCAAGAATTCTGCTAACTGGAGGTTAGTATGAACGTGTAAGTTTTCCAACAGCATACCTGTCAAACTCTGTGGATTAAAAATTAAGGGGCCGGGAAAAGCAGTCAATGATCCGTACAGTCTTCCAAGAGTTTGTATTATCCTATTGGAATGTGACATTTGGTGCACTGGTCATGAAAAGTATGACATCATTGTTTTCCATTCTTGCCACAAACTAATTAGCCCTTTTGTCATTTCCAACAGCTCTCCACACAATAATTCCAGGAGTTGGAGAGTTATCGGCATCGAGAATATCTGATTCCTGTAGTCTTTCAGCAGGTCGTCTACGGACGCGCTGGTGTCCATCTGACCGCCACAAACAAAAGTGAAAGTCGTGGCTGAACATAATATCACAGGATTCCAGTCAACGTCTCAAGTGACTGTAACTCCACACCATGTAAATTTCTTTTGTCTGTAGTATGGTGTCAATGGTAAAGGACGCATGGCATCTCGAGTAATCTCCAGCAATCTGTTCCCGACGAGTTGTGGCGACACTGCCCGTAACTTATGTCGGATTTCAGCTGTTGTCATCCATCTACTCGTCAGTTTCAGGTGAACAATCCTATGATGTTCTCGTGGTATAGTTCTTCTTAACCACGCTGTTGTTCTGAGTCCACGTTGTCACCACTTATCTTGCAGGCATTGTACTATCACCAGCATTCTGTATAATCTGTCGCTACAATACTCTATGTCACTCATGCCACGATTAGAGCTTCCTCGCCGTATGAGACTCCTATGTCACTCATACCATGAGTAAAGCTTTCCCAGAGTCCCAAATATGCTGGTAAGCTGCACGCGGCTGTCCTTTGAGCACAGTGTGTTACGCTCTCCACCTGAAAAATTCCCGTAACGTTAAAACACTCGGTGTTCATCACGTCCTCATTCCAGTCTTCATCTCTAAGAACGGCTTTATTCTGTATTGAAAATACTGAGAATGAGCTCGCAGGAGAATGAAATTTTAATCAAAATAGCCTGCAGGAATGGAAATATTGGAGTATAAATTTGGTAGTGTTTGGTCAAGTTATTCATAATGTAGTATTTTCCATTTCTTTGTGTGTGTTTTACCAGCAGAAAGGAAGGCAGATTAGGGTTTGGCGTCCCTTCAGTGCAAAGTCTTAGAAAGGAAGGGAGATTAGGGTTTAACATCGTCGACAAGGAGACTATTAGAGACGAAGCACAAGCCCGAACTGGGGAAGGATTGGAAAGAAAATAGGCTGTACTCTTTATATTCCACCATACCGGCGTTCGCATTAAGAGATTTTAAAAATTTCGGTAAACCCGAACCTGCTCTGCCAGACAAGGATTTGAATCGTCGCCATCCGTCATGCGAGTCCAGTGTCTTACCATTGCGCCAACTTGCTAGGTAGTGCCTTTCGAAGATTTCTTTGTGCCTAAAATTCCGTTTGTTGAAATTGAAGCAGAATCATTCACATTGCACTTGAACAACAGAACCACTTTCAACGGAAAGAGAAAGATTTCTTTCGTGGAGTTGGCGTCCCGCTGAAGCAAATGTACTGCACTAGCGGTATCTAATGCAAGTTGCACCATCTTAAGTATTCTGAAAAGGTTTACGACGTACTGTATCTAACGATGTGTTAAGTATGTGTATGGAACACGGAGTTTTACATACGTGGCATCTGCTCTTTCTTCCACAGTCACCTCGCAATGAGTCGCTGCGCAATGATTGGCCACGTCACATGCGCCACACTGTTTACGCTACGGAGGCTCGCCACGTGCATTTCCTCGCTTCCGAAATAGAGCCACAGCTGACGGCGGTGCTTTCTTAGATTCTTGGATCGCTACGTTTGTGGAATTCAGTTTTCTTCTTTTTACCATCGTTTCACCATTAGCGGCATGTACACAATTTCTTTCGTACTGTTTGGCATGTTAGCTTGGATCCCTATCCCAACGTGACATAAAAGGTGTATCATAATTAACAGCGAAAAATAAAAGGGCTCAAAATATATGACAATAGAAGCAAAAACGCTCTAATAATAAACTCGGGCTCGCAAACGAGCCGTTTCCGAAGTAATTCCGAACGTCTGGTCACTTTAGTATGAAATATTGTCCGAGTTAGTATAAATTTTTTGAAATGTAAACTTGTCGATGTCTAATTGGGCTCAAATATGGTTCAAATGGCTCTGAGCACTGTGGGACTCAACTTCTGAGGTCATCAGTCCCCTAGAACTTAGAACTACTTAAACCTAACTAACCTAAGGACATCACACACATCCATGCCCGAGGCAGGATTCGAACCTGCGACCGTAGCGGTCGCGCAGTTCCAGACTGTAGCGCCTAGAACCGCTCGCCCACTCCGGCCGGCTGGGCTCATATGTCACCCATATGGAATAACTTATCAAGAAATACACTGAGGTGACAAATTAATGGGATAGCGACATGGACATATACAGATGGCGGTAGTATCGCGTACACAAGGTATAAAAGGGCAGCGTATTGACAAAGCTGTCATTGTACTCAGTTGATTCGAGTCAGAAGGTTTCCGATGTGATTATGGCCGCACGAAGGGAATTAACAGACTTTGAACATGGAATTGTAGATGGATCTAGACGCATGTGGCATTCCATTTCGTAAACTGAGGGAATTCAGTACTCCGAAATCCACAGCGTCAAGAGCGTTCCGAGAAAACCCATTTCATGCTTTATCTCTCACCAGAGACAGCGCATGGCCGACGGTCTTCACTTAACGATCGAGAGCAGCGCCGTTTTTTGTGGAGTAAATCAGTGTGGGCCGTCCGACAAAATTATCCATTATAACAGTGCGGTGAAATTTGACGTTAATGGGCCTTGGAAGCAGACGACCGACGCGAGGGTCTTTGTTAACAGCACGACATCGCGTGCAGTGCCTCTCCTGACGTCGTGACCGTATCTGTTCAAACTTAGACGGCTGGGAAACCGTGGCCTTATCAGCTGAGTCCTGATTTCAGAGACCGAGCGAAATGGCGCAGTGGCTACCACACTGGACTCTCATTCGGGAGGACGACGGTTCAATTCCACGTCCGGCCATCCTGATTTAGGTTTTCAGTGATTTCCCTAAATCGCTCCAGGAAAATGCCGGGATGGTTCCTTTGAAATGACACGGCCGAATTCCTTCCCCATCCTTACCTAATCCGATGAGACTGATGACCTCGCTATCTGGTCTCCTTCCCCAAACAACCCAACCCCCCCCCCCTCCCCCCTGTTTTCAGTTGGTGGTAGCTGATGGTAGGGTTCGAGTGTGGCACAGACTCCACGTACCCGTGGACCCAGGCCGTCAAAAAAGCGATGTACAAGTTGATGGTGACTTCATAATGACGTGGGCTGTGTTTACGCAGAATGGACTGGGTCCTCTAATCCATCTGAACCGATCATTGTCTGGAAATGGTTACGTTCGGCTAGTTGGAGACTATTTGCAGCCATTCATGGACTTCATGTTTCAAAACAACCATGGATTCTTTATGGATGACAATGCACCATGTCACTGGTCCACAGTTGTTCGCAATTGGTTTGAAGAACATTCTGGACAGTTTGAGCGAGTGGTCTGACGATCCAGATCGCCCGACATTTATCGCATCGAACATTCATGGGTATCGGCACATTTTTCTGCTGAGGTCAGTTAATACACAAATTCCTTCATCAGCAACACTTTCGCAATTGTAGAGGCTGTAGAGGCAGCACGGCTCAGTACTTGTGCAGTGGACTTCCAACGACTTGTCGAGTCCATGCCACGCCGAGTTGCTGCCGGGCACAGGGAGTTCGGACACGATATTAGAAGGTATTCCATGACTTCCGTGACCTTAGTGTACAGTACTGTTTACAGTTCATCTGTTAAAGTGTGTATTCGACGTCTCTTGCTCGATTTTGGATGAACTGTGAGGGAATTGTTCACGTAAGGGGAAATTCTAAAATTCACGGAATAGTTGGGAGTATCGAACTCTGGTTTTCGCCAAATGATAGTGTGTAAAGTGTCAGTTCATTACCATATAGTACCCATATGCGATACAAAGAAATTGGACCATACGACTTCTTTCAAACACTCCCGGATTATCTCGCAAATCTAGAGTAGGCTGTGCAACCGCTGCTCCAGTTCCTCCAATGTATTCACATACAAGGGGACCCCAGACAGAAATATGCAGAGGACTAGGGTAAAGTGATGTTGGACGCAAAGGAACTGACCCTGCACCACTTATCCATTACGAACAACACTGGCCCATTAGATGACGTCTTTAATCAGCATAAAAATGTGACCGGTGCCCCGTCATGCTCATACCACAGTTAGATGGAGACCTAATCGAAAAATTTACATTCCAAAAAACATTTGTACGAACTAAGACAATATTTAATACTGAAGTGAAAGGCAGCTTGCAGCGACACATTCGTAAATATCCCCAAATTATTCTTTTGCAGATGCATGTTTATTTGAACGGGTTTGCTTCTATTATCGCGTATTTTCACCCGTGTCAGCATTCGCTATTAATTACGACATACCCTGTGTACAGTATTGTTCACATGAGGGGAAATCCTAAAATTTCCGGAGTAGTTGGGGATATCGAACTCTGTTTTTCGCCAAATGATAGTGTGTAAAGTGTCAGTTCATTACCATATAGTACCCATTTGCGATACAAAGAAATTGGACCATACACGTATTTTAAACAGTGAACAGATATTTATTTTATCGGCATCTGAAAGTACGCACAAAGAGGGAAGCAACGAAATTTAAAACACGGATGTCATGATCTGGCAATTTGCATAAATGATTAATTCTGGTGGACTAGCAGCACGAAGCAGTTAATGATTAATCCTACCTGTAGGAGGCAACAAGCGCCATATCTTCCTACTTCCTAGCGGCGTGGCGCTGTGCTAACGGAGCAGGGAGCATTGATATGTGATACGGTTCAGTGACAAAGCTTCAAACGAGTGAAAATCGGCACACCTTATTCAGATGCAGCAACATATCAAGACTGAAAATCAGAAAGGAAACGTTGACGTTGATGGAGCCGAGCTTTAGGGTTGTGTAGGATATGTGGATGAGTTCAGTGTGTGCGAGGAAGGACGGTAATTTGATGAGTTGGTAGGGGATATTTGTAGGTGAGGGTATATGGATGCGGAAAGCAAGGCGTAATGCATATCATTTAGGATTTACAAGGAATTACAGAACTTTGTAGGAGTGGTTATTCATTTGACTTTGGCATAGGTAATGATGCGTTATATGTAGGATTTTTACGTGCTCAGTATAGTGGAGGGTTGCAACTCCTATGTTTGGGTGGTTATTAACTGCAATAGGTTTTATTTTTGTAGCCATTCCATTTTATGTTTAGTGGGCAAGGATTTCATGTTATTTCAAAGTAATTGGATAGGACAGTCGCAAATGGTTTTACAAAGATTTATCTAGAATAGCGTGTGGTTATACCAGGGACTGAATTGGTTAAGGTGGAGCTAGAGGGACCGTTGGAATTTATGGAAAGAGTGTTGCAACTTATGGAGTGTAGAAGAGAGAATGAGGAAATTCTGGAGATAGATAGGACGACGGAGTTTAGGAGTATGAGAAATACAAGAATCGAGAAAAGACAGAGCCTTGGGGTAACTAGCAGCTGGATGGAAAATCTGGGAATTATTAATTTTAGGGGTCAGACTGGATAGGAAGGATATAATAAGACAGATGTAGTTAACGGGAAACACATATATCTTGAGTCTGTAGAGTATGGAATTTCACACACAGTCATAGGCGCTACAGAGGTCAAGGGACACAAAGGCAATAGAGTTTCGATTATTAAGCTACTTGAATGAAATATAGCTCAAGTTCAGGAGTTAGTCACCAAAACTTATTTTGGAACTGAACCTACATGGTTAATCGAGAAGAGTTGGTGCCGGTTTTACTATTTGTAAATTTGTTGGAGAGGTGAAATCCGAAGCTCTTGCTAAACACTGAAGAAAGGTTGATGGAGTGGTGCGAGGAGGGTTCACTCGGGAGTTTAGGTTGGCTTACGGAAAGGTAAGATGCCGCACGGGGTAGCCGCGTGGTCTAGGTGCGCCT
This sequence comes from Schistocerca piceifrons, assembly GCF_021461385.2. Taxonomy (NCBI): domain Eukaryota; kingdom Metazoa; phylum Arthropoda; class Insecta; order Orthoptera; family Acrididae; genus Schistocerca; species Schistocerca piceifrons. The sequence continues at coordinate 362,261,383 of NC_060149.1, read as the reverse complement.
TGCCCCGATTCCCGCGGCTCCCCCCGTCGGAGGTTCGAGTCCTTCCTCGGGCATGGGTGTGTGTGTGTTGTCCTTTGTGTAAGTTAGTTTAAGTTAGGTTAAGTAGTGTATAAGCCTAGGGACCGATGACCTCAGCAGTTTGGTCCCATAGGAACTTACAACAAATTTCCATTTCCAAAGGTAAGATTTTATGAAATGTTAGCAATTACACAAGGACGAAGCCAATGCTAATCGAGTCGAGTGATGCACATACCCTTAAAAAAGTGCAATATATAAGTGTATGAAGACCAGCGAGAGTAGGCCAGCACACGAGCGCAACCTTATACACAGTGGTGATCCATGGTTTAGCCCACATCTCCGCTGGTGGCGACGCTTGCGATGAATGCACGAAGCAGCTGCTGATTTTGCCGCTACAAACTGATTACAAGGATCCTCATCATACGGTCTGTATAAATCAACAGTGCCTCTGCTAGGAACACGGGATCACTCTCTCCTTCCATAGATCGTAGGGACGGTAATGGTACGGCTCTGATGTGGCTGTAATCCGGGGAAACCGCGGACAGTGTGTCGTAGAATATTGCCTCTGGGTTCTCCAAAGACTGGAACGATATCGTTTGATTCTCGGAGGACGAATGTGACAGCGTAGGGGAAGGTCGACATCCTTCGGCTTTTGTCGACTGCAGTCCCTGCTAGCAAAGAAATGAAAAATCAGTAGTCACTAAAATATTCAGAAGGGAACGATAAACACCGTAACTTATGTATTCAAAACATCACATTCGTAAGTAGAACTATATAGTAATTGATGTATAATAACATATTACGTACGTAAAATGTTTACAGAATCACCTCTTTGCGTTACCCACAAAATATTATCCACTGGAGGTAATGCTTTTGTCCCAATGTTTAACCCTTCGATGCAATTTTTAAAAAATAACTCAGTGTTTTGCAGTGTACACTCCCCAGCTATTTTTCCTTTATCTGTTCGCCTACTTAGCTGAGCGGTAACGTGTTTGTCTCCCATGCAGCGGGCGCGGGTTCGATTTCGGGCAGCATTGGAGACTTTTCTCCGTTCGTGGACTGCGTGCGGTGGTGTTCTCATCACCATCCCATCGTCACCGACACGCAAATCGCCCAATGTGTAGTCACCCGGAATAAGACTCGCAACTCGGCGGCCGAACTTCCCCGGAGGGAGCCTCCCGACCATCACTGCCCCTCCGTCATTTAATTTTTTTTGTTGCTTTTGGTATTGTTTCATCTCTTCTTTCTGTTGAAAATGGTTTCGTTTTAGGAAACTTGAATGTTTTGGTTGTTATTATCCAGAGGATAACCTTTGCAACCTTTGTCCCCCAAACTTTTCAGCTCCTATCATACTTTCGGAGTTATTCTTGATGGAAACAGTTAGTGACTCCTCCTGTACAAATTATTATTGTTGCGGAGGTTGTATGTGTTGTTCCTGGTCAGATGTAAGAGAGTGTCTTAAGGCCCTAATTTGGTCAGGCAAACCAAGCGATAAAAAAATAAATAAATAAACGGTTGAATACACCGCCTGCAACTAGCTATTAGCAACTGTCGTTGATAATCACCATAATAACAAAACAGGAGTAGAAATCAAAATAAACAGGAAAAGACTCACACACAGACATCACTATCAGAGCTAAGCGGAAACAAATGTAATTTTTGGTACCAGTTAATCCTAGCCAAGTCCGTCACTTTGACTCAAAACAACCTCCAGCTAGCTGCTAGCTCCACGCTCTGTTCTGAGGTCTCTGTTTGGAGAACCGTACCAAGCTCACTAATTCGGAACACTCACCGAGAAAAACAAGAATGTGTCTAAGCAGAATTCGACGCCCACGAATGAGAACGCACTTCGAATGATTTGTAGGCTTTCCTTAGCGGAAAAGTAATCTCGTTGATCGTGAAGAATCACCAACAGACTTCCGAAATCTTCACCTTCTTCCTTGTCTATTCTAGTTCTTCACGGGGTTGGCATTGTTACATGAGTTGTGGGAATATTAGTGATAGTAGGTGGCTGGATGCCCTTCATGACTTCTCCATTCTCGACGGTGAACTACGTATCGCGTTTGTCTGCGTCTAGAGTAAACCTCATGTTCATATATGAGAAAGTTTTCTGAATGTTTGCGTATCATGTACTTGAGATGGGACGTGGGCACCAGCCCGGTATTTGGACGTTGGAAAACACCTAAAAACCACCTCCACCATCAGCTAGGCAAATGCGATACAGGGCATGTTCGCCTCCCCGAATCCCGGAGGGTCTACGTCAAAACGTTCAGATATTCGGACGAGATCCAGACTTCCAAAACTATTCGTGAGCTCCCCACCGCTCCACAAAATAATTTATCGTTCAGGTGTTCTAGCCAATACGAATCAGGGGAAAAATGTAAACTATTAGTGACTTCTGAAATTTTCCCGGCGTATTTCTTCTTCCGGTAATTTTCGGGTTTGCAGCCGGATCCCATCAACATTCTGCCACGATATTTCGGCCCAGAGACGACCGACCATCTTCAGGTGATTAGACGAACTACTGAAGAGACCCGATGCGCTCATGGTATTTATAGCGAATTCTACGCATGTGACCGCACAATTTTAATAATTTTTAGTAACTGGATTCCAATGTTTATCCAGCTGAAAGCCGTTATCACGATTACCAGCAAGACGTATTTCCACGGCTTCTTTAATTGCAGAGTCCCAGAAGCTGGAAACCGGTGCTAAAATTTTTGTTATTGTATTCAATTGAATGTCCCATGCAAACTCAATGTTCTGCCACTTCTGATTTTGAAGGTTGCAGCAGACGGGTGTGTCTTTCGTGTTCTACACGATGCGACGGTGTCACTGCTTGCGAAAGGTTTAAATTTTGCTTCTACACCTTCTTCACCTCCTTTAATGGTTTTCATCAGTTGAATTGAGGAGGCTATTAGACCTTTTTCCGCAGATTCTGCAGACGAAGTTCGCCGGGAATCGTGTCGTACCTTGTTGAAATGTGCGCCGCAACGGAGTAACATCTCTACAGCGGAAAGAGCTGTTCTTCGCAACCTCCGTGAAGATATTGGTACGGTCGTACTCCCTGCTGATAAGGGTACTGCTACAGTGCTTTTGACAAGGGAAGCCTACAACGAGAAGATATATAGTCAACTAAGTGATTCTATGTACCGCAAAATCGGTAAGGACCCGGCTGCAAACCCGAAAATTACTGTAAAAATGTAAACTTGTTCATTAGTTATTTCCTGCTCTCGTTAATGGAACTTCTGTGAGCTGCTGATTCCTGGCAGGACTTCAAGAATATTTTCTGCAACATGTGTCGGAAAGTAACGGGCTTCATGGAGAATTTACTCGCCCTTAAGTCAGCCTAGTCTCCTCCAACCGTTGCCCATTTAGGAGGATTACGGAAATAACGGCCCATCACCTTGAGGTCGAACAAAAGCTCTTTTGCCCCCACAGCTGAAAACTGGCTGATGTGACTACAATAGCGAACAGGGCTATCACATGTGGATGCTCAGGAAATGATATCTTACAACGTGTAGCTATGAGTATTACATAGAAACTCAGCAATAATCACGCCACTGAAAGACTGCAACAGCACCAAATCCGAAGGAATCAAAGCAGATAAGAACCACTGTGCAAATAGTATAGATTAGTTTCATCTTTTCTATCGAGATGAATGGTCACTATCATTACCTTGAAGTGTAAAATGATTGTGTCTCCAACTGCGGAAAAATCTGTCTGCATTACGGCACTCAGAGGATGACAAGCTCACAGTCACACAGAATTGAATATGAGGCCATAATATGACAGTGGTTTTTTGTTGCTGGGTGGGGTCGCTTCAGAGATAGAAGGTCAACTTTGATTTTTAAATGGGATGCTATAGTTTGGTACTTATTTTCTGATAGCGGCTATGGAGACGAATCCAATGATGTGTGACAGCAAGGTCTTTGAAGGTCAACGAAGGTCACAAAGGTCGCGTGAACGTCCATTTACAGAAGGTGTTAGAAGTGATGACCATTGGTATCAATGCAGTCCTGCAATTTTCGTATCATGGATTGAGTGGTATTCCTTATCACATCGGCGCTTATCGAAGCGCATGCTCTGACAGTTCTCTCTCGCATTTCTTCAGGTGTAGTTGGAACGTCTTTATAAACAATGTCTTTTACGAATCCTCACAAGAAAAAATCCAGAGGCGTCAAGTCTGGCGATAGAGCCGGCCACGACATCTCAACCACGTCCAGTCCAACGAATTGGAAATTGTCTCTGCAATTCATTTCTAGCCATCAGCGAAAAATATGTCGGACACCCATCGTGTTGGTACCACATTCTGTTCCTTGTTCCTAAAGGTATTTCTTCCAATAACAGACGTAATGTTTCTTGCAGGAATGTGGTGTACTTCCTACCATTAAAGCCAGCCGGTGTGGGCGAGCGGTTCTAGGCGCTTCAGTCTGGAACCGCACGACCGCTACGGACGCAGGTTTGAATCCTGCCTCGGGCATGGATGTGTGTGATGTCCTAAGGTTAGTTAGATTTAAGTCGTTCTAAGTTCTAGGGGACTGATGACCTCACATGTTAAGTTCCATAGTGCACAGAGCCATTTGAACCATTTTGAACCTACCATTAAGATTTCCTTCGATGAAATAGGGGCCTAATATTCTGTCCTCCAGAATCCCACACCATACATACAGCGTCCACGGCTTTTGGTGTGCAACTTGCGGCCGCCAACATGGATTTTCAGTTGCTCAATAATGCATGTTATGTAAATTAACATTTCCATGGTTCGTGAATGTAGCCTCGTCAGTAAATAAAATCAAATTAATAAATGTGTCATCCCTCTGAATCTGAAGCTGAGCCCATCGACAAAGTTCAGTGCGACGCATACAGTCCGTAACAGTTAATTCTTGGTGAAGACTGGTATAGTAAGGATGAAATTTGTGGCGATGCAGAACGTGAACAACACTGTTCTGGCTCATGCTAGATTCCGTTGCGATTTGACGCGAACTAACTCAAGGATCTCAAACCTAAGTGGCAAGAGTATCAATTTCCGTTTCCTACTTAGTAACTTTCCTTTGCCGGATATGTTTCCCATGCGTTAAAGATTCAGTTGTTATCAATTTATCATACACGTATTTAAATATACGACGTGTAGGGTGAGTACGTTGACGGTATCTTTCAGCGTATAAGTCTCTAGCTCTCACTCAATTTCGTTGGCATTCTCGGTAAATGAGAAGCATATCGACGTGTTCTCCGAGGAATAAATCGTTCAAATGGCTCTAAGCACTATGGGTCTTAACATCTGAGGTCATCAGTCCCCTAGACGTAGAACTAATGAAACCTAACTAATCTAATGACGTCACACACATCCATGCCCGAGGCAGGATTCGAACCTGCGACCGTAGCAGCAGCGCGGTTCCGGACTAAAGAGCCTAGAACCGCTCGGTCACAGCGGTCGTCTAATACATCATTCATATTTGCTTGATTCGACGGTACTAGTCTTACCGTTCCTATTAGTGTTGCATTGCGAAACCATCGAATGATGTTTACACATCAATGGCACGTTAGATGGATACGCCATATTCGGCGAATATTTACTATTTGCACGATATACAAGGGAGATTGTCAGAGCATGTGCTTCGATAAGTGCCGATGTGGTAAGGAATACCACTCAATACATGACAAGAAGATTACAGCACTGCATTGATACCAATGATCATCACTTCGAACACCTTCTGTAAATGGATGTTCATGTTAAATTTTTGACCTTCGTTGATCTTCAAAAACCTTACTGTTACACATAACTGTATTCGTCTCGATCGCCGCTATCAGAAAATAAGTACCAAACTAATGCATCCCATTTAAAAAAAACCAAGTTGACCTTCATATCTCTGACGCGACCTCACCTAGCAAGAAAAAACCAACGTCATATTATGGTCCCCGTTGTCCCATGCACCATTTGTCCCACATAATTTTCAGCTAATATCATACTTTCGGAGTTATTCTAGGTGGCAATAGTTAGTGACTCAACCTGTAGAACTCTGAAGGCAAGGGATGGGAAAAGTGGTGGGTAAGGGAAGGTTGACGACAGTGAACTGCAGAAGATATAGTTATTGAGATAGAAGGTGGGCCATTAGCTGTTTTTTGAAGTTTGAAAGGGTTTTTAACTCTCTAATATTTTGAGGACGTTTGCCCCAAAGTCGGCTTCTTGACACAGAAAATGGTTTAGAGAAAATGGAAGTGTTGTGTGGTGGTACAGAGAGTTTTTACTTTGTTGAGAACGAATATTTCTGCTGTTTTTTTGAGATAGTAAGATAAATAGGAAGGAGAGCAATGAATGAGGAGACGATACAGCAAACGCAGGGTATGATAGTCTCTGGCTTATTGGCACGTAGCCATGATTATTGTTCATAGGCAGGAGTGATACTGTCGAAATAGCGTACATCACAAATGTATCGCACACAAGCATTCATCGTCAGTTCCAACCGACATGAGTTCTCATACGAAAGTCCTAGGAGAATAGTATCACTATCCATTCTAGTGGTTGATCTTGGAATCTTTCCTGAAAGTAGTTAGGCAGCTACAGGATGATGGCGGTTATCTCTGAAACAACCGGTTTTCGGTTATGTCGGTTTTTTTCCACGCCAGTTTCACCTGACTGTTAAAACCGCTCAAAATAATGTTTTTAAAAAACCGATTTTCAGGTTTTTATTCCTATTATTTCCTGGAATAAACGTAGAAATTGAACAAAGATTGAAAAACAAAGATTGTGTACTGTTAATAACACGTTGTTAATTTCTAATTTATTACTGTTACCATAATTTTGGTTCCGTTTTATTATTTCATGGAAATGGAAGACAAATCTTGAATCGTCCAAAGCAAATGAAGCACTGTACTCCATTGCTACGCCACTTCGTAAAAATATTTCCATACTGAGGTTGGTACCATTCTGCAGTACACACGTACCTTAAGCAACGACGCGCTGCAACAGGGACATTATTGTCTCAGAAATGCTGTACGCATTCTTATGCCGTGTATTTGTTGCTCTTTCCTGTCGGCATTGTTATTAAAATAGCACTTATCGCTTTTCCCATTTCCTATAATAACGCAATATTTCAAACCAGTGTAAATTTTACGGATAAACATTACTCCTGTTTAAAAAAAAAAAGAAAGATTTAGTTATGAACGAAAAATTGTAGCAATCCCATGCTAATTGATATTTCGATTTTTTTATTTTGTTATTAATAAAAAATAAAGAATATCTGCTATAACCGTGACAAACAAATAAAGAAAACTGTCGGTTATTTAGAACTAAAATACCGCTATCGGTTTTAATCGGTCAGTTTTTCCCATCCCTACTACAGGGCTCTTAATTATTTACTTTCGAGTTGTGAAATTTACCCCTGTATCGCGGATCAAAGCGAGGCTGGCGTCTGATTTTACATGTGTAGCAGTGTAAGGAATTAATCCGGGTCCGCCAACAAACGTTTCCAATTAAATCTGTAGAGCAGTACGTCGCGTAATTTGCCTCGCGTGCTGCATATCACAATGGTATGTGTTCTGCCCGCCGCACCGACGCGAGTGTGATTTTACGCGAGGCTACGGAATGTCCGAAGAACGGACGAAAGCAACGGTTCAACGTCTCCTAGCATCTAATGATGTTTCAGAGAAGCAATGTTATAACGTTGTTCAGTCAGGTCTATATCATCATAAACGCCAGACACGTGAAACTGCCTTTACGAAAACAAGCAATCCAACTTAATACTTCCGCAGGGGTTATAGCCGGCAAGTGCTTGAAATCTGCGTGTAGTAATAGATTTAGAGAAAGTTTTCGGACAATGTTGACTAGAATACAGTTTCTGAAATTAAGAGGTTAGTAGAGGTAAAATACAGTGAGCGAAGAGTTACCTGCAACTTTTACGGAAACCCGACAGCAGTTGTAAGGACGGACGCGTATGAAAGGGAAGCAATAGTTGAGAAGGGAGGGAGACATGGTGGTTTTGGGGTAGCGGTGAAGGAAATCGGAGAGAAATTATGAAAGGAAATTAAAGTACACACAGAAGTAATAAAAATTTTGTGTTACCTTCCATTCGGCCCGCAGCATAGAACACATCAGTATAATACATAATGAAAATGAATGCTCCAAGACAAGCTGCAGTAAGGGAACATATTTTTAATACGTTACACGACAGGCCTGTTTCGACTTATTGCCATTATCAAGTGACGTGTAGTTGTAAGTGACGAACATACTGCATCTATAGCAAATTTTTTCTGTCATGTCTTGGTAAGTGTAATAAATATGCATTTTTGTCAGATATCTTGACAGTTCAATTTTGATAGTGCTTTACTGCGATGCTATTTGTTTACAAAGTATGTAAGTTGTGTAGACTTTGTAAACATATAACATCGCAGCAAATAAGTCAAAATTGAACTGCTAAAATATCTCACAAAAACGTATATTTTGACGTTTCGTAACTACAAAAAGTGTTATATTTACCAAGACACGACAAAAAAAGATTTACTGTAGATGCAGTATGGTCGTCTCTTCCAACTAGACATCACTTGATAATGGCAATAAGCCGAAACAGGCCTGTCGTGTAAAATATTAAAAATGTATTTTGCCTAGTTTTGAAGCATTCATTTTGAAAAATTTTGTGGTTTGCTAATGGGATTGTAACCCTGTCAGAGACGGCAGTGGACTTCCAAGAAGAGTTGAACGAGTTGGATACGTTGTCGCTTAGGAAGAGGTTATAAAATGAATAGGGTATGAACAGTAGTAAAACGTGAGTAATGGAATGTAATAGAATTAAAGCAGGCGATGCTGAGGGAATAAGGTTAGGAAATGAAACACTGAAAATAACCATTGAGGTTGTCTGTTTGGGCAGCAAAATTACTTACGATGGCCGAAGTAGAAAGGATATAAAATGCAGGCAAGCAATAGTATCAAAAGCATTTCTGTAGAAGAGAAATTTGTGAACATCAAATATAAATGTGTTAGGAGGTATTTTTAAAAATTATTTTTATGCGGTATAGCCTTGCATCCCCCCCCCCATGAACCATGGACCTTGCCGTTGGTGGGGAGGCTTGCGTGCCTCAGCGATACAGATAGCCGTACCGTAGGTGCAACCACAACGGAGGGGTATCTGTTGAGAGGCCAGACAAACGTGTGGTTCCTGAAGAGGGGCAGCAGCCTTTTCAGTAGTTGCAAGGGCAACAGTCTGGATGATTGACTGATCTGGCCTTGTAACAATAACCAAAACGGCCTTGCTGTGCTGGTACTGCGAACGGCTGAAAGCAAGGGGAAACTACAGCCGTAATTCTTCCCGAGGGCATGCAGCTTTACTGTATGATTACATGATGATGGCGTCCTCTTGGGTAAAATATTCCGGAGGTAAAATAGTCCCCCATTCGGATCTCCGGGCGGGGACTACTCAAGAGGATGTCGTTATCAGGAGAAAGAAAACTGGCGTTCTACGGATCGGAGCGTGGAATGTCAGATCCCTTAATCGGGCAGGTAGCAGGGAAATGGATAGGTTGAAGTTAGATATAGTGGGAATTAGTGAAGTTCGGTGGCAGGAGGAACAAGACTTCTGGTCAGGTGACTACAGGGTTATAAACACAAAATCAAATAGGGGTAATGCAGGAGTAGGTTTAATAATGAATAGGAAAATAGGAATGCGGGTAAGCTACTACAAACTGCATAGTGAACGCATTATTGTGGCCAAGATAGATACGAAGCCCACGCCTACTACAGTAGTACAAGTTTATATGCCAACTAGCTCTGCAGATGACGAAGAAATTGAAGAAATGTATGATGAAATAAAAGAAATTATTCAGATTGTGAAGGGAGACGAAAATTTAATAGTCATGGGTGACTGGAATTCGAGTGTAGGAAAAGGGAGAGAAGGAAACATAGTAGGTGAATATGGATTGGGGGACAGAAATGAAAGAGGAAGCCGCCTGGTCGAATTTTGCACAGAGCACAACATAATCATAACCTGCATCAAACCAGTCTCAGGACTGAAGACCACAACAACAACAATAGCCTTGCATGGAAGTGAAACGTGAACAAGAAGCAGTTCAGGCAAGAAAAGAATAGAAGCTTTTGAAAGCTTTTGAAATGCGGTGCTACAGAAGAATTTTGTAAGTTAGATAGGTAGATTGAGTATCTAATGAGGATGCACCGAACCGAATTGCCGAAAAAAAGAAATTTGTAAAACAACTTGACTAAAAAAAGGAATTGGTTGATAGGTCCCGTCCTCAGGCTTCAAGAAATCGTAGTTTGGTAATGGAAGGAAAGGTTAGGAAATTTGTGGTAAGTTCCTATGGAACTGCTGAGATCATCGGTCCCTAGACTTACACGCTACTTAATCTGTCTTAAACTAACTTACGCTAAGGACAGCACACGCACCCACGCCCGAGGGAGGACTCGAATCTCCGACGAGTGGAGCCGCGGTAATGGAAGGAAGTGTGTGTGTGGGCGGGGACCAGGCCGGGGTGTCCGAGCGGTTCTAGGCGCTACAGTCTGGAACCGCGCGACCGCTACTGTCGCAGGTTCGAATCCTGCCTCGGGCATGGATGTGTGTGATGTCCTTAGATTAGTTAGGTTTAAGTAGTTCTAAGTTCTAGGGGACTGATGACCTCAGAAATTAAGTCCCATAGTGCTCAGAGCCATTTGAACCTTTTTTTTGTGGGCGGGGAGGATAAAAACTATAGAGGGAGAGATACAGTAAGCAGGTTCAGATATATGTAGGTTGAAATAATTAACAGGTTATATTAACATGTAAGCTTCATCAAACCAGTCTTCGGAGTGAAGACCAACCCGCAACTACGACAACAACAGTGGATATACCGAGCAGTAAAAGCCGTCACTATCGCTGCTCCAACCGCAGAAATGAAATTCTCGCTGTTTTTATATCCTTTCTTCTATTGTAGGTAATTCTATTTCTTTTGATAGCAAGGAAAATTATGTAGTCGGTAGTAGTTTGTGAGGCTTGGAAGGTATTGATTTACCATCTAAAGTTATTTTGTTCATGACACCGGTGCTGCAAACTGATGTGGGGTTGAGAATTTTATTTTTCTGACGTCTGCTGATGCAGGCAAAGGAAGTGTGGAAGTGTTTACGATACGGTGTGTTATGCTCTCATGCTGAGAGGTGAGTAATTGTGACAGACGGTATTCTAGGACAGCGTGCATCACTCGCAGAGTTTTGAAATACAAGTTTCTTAAGATGTGACACTCCAACCTCGCCTACAGTTCCCATTCCTGTATCTTTCTGTTGTCTTCAGAAAATAGCGGCAGGAACTACTCGAGTGTTTCGCAGCCAGATCGTCTGCAGAGCTATTCGCATCGCGACTTCGGCGCTGCCGCAACGGTTGCCGGGAGGGACGCTGGCCAGCGTCCAACAGTCCTGCAACCTTGCCGGCCGGTCGAGTGCTTTCAGGCGTACTGCCCAGACGTATGGTCGACGCGGGCTTCTGTCTTCCCATTATCCTCTCATGAATATATTAGTTCGCTAGAAAGGCGCAAATCTATTAACTGTACCAAAATAAGTCTCAGTACAACTGTATCGTGATCAGTCTGTTGTACTTAATGTTTCTATTTCATCACCAAGCAGTACGTGATATTACTGTTTCAAATTTCCGTTATTCAGAACAGCTACAACTGGTAGTGAGACGTTATTATTAGAAGATAATGAAACAACCGGTGAATATGGATTTTTTGAAGTTCCTGGACTGAAAGCAGATGCAAAACTTTCTTGCAGGTATCACATCAACGATCACATGCCGAATATGTATGATGCTCTCTTCGTCGGAATAATATCCATTATCACTAAAACTGAATCGTAAATGCTTAATTTCCTTTGCATATTATATTCTTTGTTACGGTATCATATTGTGAGATAACTTGGGTATTTTCTAGAAATATTCTTAGGACAGAATAGGGATATCAGTCCGACTTGTGGCGTCAGATAGTAAACTTCGTTCAGATTGTTGCTCAGGTCTCTCCGAATTCTAAATTTCTAATCCCACTACGTACACGGTGTCCCAGGAGTAATAGTTAGTAATCAGGATTAGGGCAGGAATGATCATTCGAAACAAAAAATTTTAGTAAAAATGGTATGCCTGAAGAGCTATTAGCACTTCTTCATCGTCGAGACTGTGAAACAAATCTATTCTATTGCAAGCTATTTGCTTCCCATATTTTGAGAGGTGGCAATTTGGAGCCAAGCAGGGAAAAATTCCCACAAAACTTGGGCTCTAAAGTTCATAAGCAAAGAGCTAAGAGCACTTGTTCAAGTTCGCTACTCTGAAACACATCTCTTCTGCTGAACAAGTGCACATAGCTCTTGAGGTGTGCATTTTAGATCACTGTTAACTGGTCTTTTTCGCTCAGAATAATAGTTCATGTCAAATGCCTGAATACTCACCCTTCTCCATAATACATCCTGTACTCTTTCGCACCGGATTTATCGTTCATACGCTGGCTCAAAGAAAGGGAATTTTCGCCAATGAGTCAGTGAATACTAAACAGAAAAATAGATTTACACTTGGATAACACTTTCATACCCACACTAGAACAGGGTGTACATTGTTAGACAGATTAACTTTTCAGTAGACTGCCAACAGAAATGAGAAATGCGAGTGATGTGCCCAAGGTTTTCAAAACTTAGATGAAAGTCTGCTTTCTGACGCACTCCTTGTATTCTTTACACGAATTTCGGACACTAATTTAAATCTTATCGTGATCCTCTACTACTACTTTGAATCTACTATCTCAAAATTCTTGTTTGTCAACGAATATCTGTTGTTTAAGTTTCGAGTTTTATGAAAGTATCTCATATTTTTACAGGAAATAGTGTCCGCCCAGATAGCTGAGTGGTCAGCGGGACGAACTGTCATGCCAAGGGGCCCGGGTTCGATTCCCGGCTGGGTCGGGGATTTTCTCCGCTCAGGGATTGGGTGTTGTGTTGTCATCATCATCATCTCATCCTCATCGACGAGCAAGTCGCCGAAGTGGCGTCAACTCAAAAGACTTTCACCAGGCGACCGGTCTACCTGACGGGAGGCCCTAGTCACACGACATTTCTACAGGAATAGTATCGGTTAAAACTAGAAACAAGTGCTATGAACATACGACGGTTGGACAAAAATATGGAAACACTGCGAGAAATGCGAGTTTGAACATAGAGGCAAATGCTAGCGAAGCCTGCAGGTTGCGCTGTTGAATTTGCCCACGAACGGCACCTGTGCAATGCCCCCAATACGTTGCAAATGTCAACCATAATCAGAACAGTATTCTGCGTAATTGTGAGTGCTTTGTGTCAGACTTCAGTCCATTAGAATGTGGGCAGATTGTTCGTGGTAGTCTGGTGTGTGCTTCCGTAACCAAGGTAGGCGAAAAGTTTGGTGTTTTGAGGCACCGTATCGAAGATGTGTACCGCATACACAGAAAGCGAAAAAACATCGTCCGCTAAGTTACGACTCAGACGGGCGTGGCAGACTGTCATTGAAGAAGATTGTGACGAAAAATAAGAGAAATGGTTCAAATGGCTCTGAGCACTATGGGACTTAACATCTGAGATCATCAGTCCCCTAGAACTTAGAACTACTTAAACCTAACTAATCTAAGGACATCACACACATCCACGCCCAAGGCAGATTCGAACCTGCGACCGTAGCAGTCGCGCGGTTCCGGACTGAAGCGCCTAGAACCGCACGGCCAACGCGGCCGGCGAAAAATAAGAGAACGACAGCTGCAAAAGTCACTGCAGGACTGACTGTCACACGCTCAGACTCTGTCAACATCAAAACAACACGAAGGGAGCACCGTAAGGAGGAAATTGCAGAGCGAACTGGAATTCCAAAACCACTATCAGTGATGCGAGTGCTCGTAACAGGGAAACGTGGTGTCGAGCCATAAAACCTGGATTGTGGAGCAGTGGAAGAAAGTAAATTGGTCGGAGGAGTCTTCTTTCACACTGTTTCCAACTTTTGCTCGGGTGTACGTCCCAAGAGGAACCGCTGCAGGGATGCAGTGATGATTTTGGACACCCATATCGTGGTATTCCATGGGCTCCGTGGGGTTACTACGCAAGGTTGCATTACTGCCAAGGATTATGTGAATATTTTGGTTGATTAGATCGATCCAATGGTACAATGTTTGCTCCCTGTAGTGATGCTATGTTCCAACACATCAGGACCCCTGTTCAGACAGCCCAAATCCTCCAAGACTGGTGTTTTGAGCGCAAGGATGTATCAGTAATTATTGTATTGTCGCCATCTCCCATGGCTAACACTGCCATCAGATCTCATTATTTTTGAGCCTTTTGGGTTTCTTTGGAGAGAAGGTTGCGTGGTCGCTGTCAACCTCTATCAACATGACCTAAACTAGCCACTATTTTCCAAGAAGAGCGGTGTAAGATTTCCTTGAGAACCATACAGGAGCTGTCTTTAACCATTCTGAGACGAGTGGAAACTACTCTGAATGCCAGCCGGTTTGCTATCCAGTATTAGACATAGTGTTTTCCGTGTTTCCATGATTTTGTCCACCCCATGTATGTCTGGAAACAAATACTTTTTCAGGTACGGGACTTTTTACTTGCGTCGAGAGCGATCAATAATGAGTGGTATAGCCTGTATCACTGTTTACGTTTGTTGCTTATTTCTCATTGTTTCTTCTTCTCTCTGTACTTACTCCTCTGATGTGTTGTAAGACTCAGCATTAACAGGTATCTCCTACGTCGTGTACCTTTCGTTTTGAGTTTGTGGTGGTATCATCACAGGATGAGTGATTATGGCGTGTGAACAACATAAACACTGACATGGAGCCACATTACTCCACCCGAAAATTGGCAGACATGGTTTTATGCCATGGTTTTGCCAAAGCCGTTACTCGACAGGCACGTTGCCATGTACACTGAACGACGTACTTAATACGTTATTCCATTTGAAAAAAAAATATTTTTCCAGCCATTTTCAGTCTCTAAATCATTTGCAACAAGGAAAAGGAATCGTATCAGACCTGGGAAATTCTCACGCTGGATATAGAGGAGTGAATGTTGCGAAGAGTAAAGGTGGTCCTGAAACGAGTATCCGAAGAACTGGACCCGCTAAACATTTAAATTGCTCTCTTGCTTGTTAAATTCTGCATGAGCTGTTCCTTGATCCATATCACCTTCAGGGTGTGCAAGCTCTCAGGCAAAACGTCCACCATGCCATTTTACAGTTTTGCCTTTGAATTCTAAGACAGAGTGCTGAAGTTCAGCATTTTCCAACATCTCAAGAACATGCGGGTTTACGTGGTCGTAATAACCAAACAGTTCACGTGGGAGGTGCAGATGAGCATGTAAAAATCAGGCACACGTTACCGAAGTTCTGTTGGCGCACCTTGCGTCTTCTAAAGTTGTGTCCTTCAAGCAAAAGACCTCCCTACTTTGTTGATGATTTGTCTCTGTGGATCAGCTATGGGGATACGCAAGTCTATTTTCCAGTAATGAGTACGTAATTTTTAAGGGATGCCAGGAATTTATTCCCTTTTTGAAACATCTGCCGAATACATCCTGCAATATACATCAAAATTAGTAATAGTGAACTATAATGTAATGTCAAACACTACTGCACAATGCTCTGTATTCATATATATTACTGCTTCATTCGTTCGACCTTATCGTATGCAAAACAACCACGAACTCACTGAAATGCAATTAAAATTTAATAACACAGTATTAAAGATAAACATCCTGGGCAGTGAACACACTTCTGCTGAGGCCACGAACTTCCTCTCAGTGGTTCTCCTCAATGGCTACTAAGTAATGACTGCTCACGGCAATGGCGCCACCGAACTGTTGTCAAGCTGGAGTGGGGTCTCTTCTCCTTAGAACTGGCGAATCAGAGTCCACGAAAGGCAACGCCATCATATAAGATTATGGTGCGACCAACCAATGAGAAGTGAAGTAACAGTCTTCACGTGAACACCTACGCATTTGCTTGTGATCACGACGCAATAGACAACGCCATAGTCGGATTTAAATCACATCGCACAACATTACAGTTCCACAGAAATTAGCCATAAATATAGAGAGTTTACAGCATCAATTTTATTTACAGATGAAACGGGATTCACGACGGGTCGAGTAATAAATTACCACAGTATCCATGCGTAGGCAGATGTTAACTCTCAAGAGACCATGGAAGCAACGCATGAGATTAGCATCAGTACCAATGTGTGAGCAGGTCGGTTGATTTGGGGGGAGGGGACCAAACAGCGAGGTCATCGGATTAGGGAAGGGTAGGGAAGGAAGTCGGCGGCGCCCATTCAAAGGAACCATCCCGGCATTTGCCTGAAGTGTCTTAGGAAAATCACGGAAAACCTAAATCAGGATGGCCGGATGAGGGTTTGAACCGTCGTCTTCCCGAATGAGAGTCCAGTGTGCTAACCATTGCGCCACATCATTCGGTTGTGAGCAGGAATTAAGGGTGGTATACTAGATGGACCATGCACATAACCAGACAAATTAACAGGCGATGCTTGTCACTAATTCCTGCGCGATAAATTACCTGCCCTATTGGATAACGTTACTCTCACAGAAAGACAAAGGAAGTGATTTATTCACGAGACACATTAATATTTTCTAGTCATCGTACGACAGTACGCAACACAAACGTTCAATGAGCGATGAACTGGTTGAGGAGGTCCAGCAGAATTGCCTCCCCGTTCACTTGACCTTAATCTCACAGATTTGTAGCTATGGGGGCATTTAAAGACATTGATGTATCCCACATCTGTCGACAACGTGCACACTTTGCAGCTGCGTTTATCCAAATCCGAGGGCAGTCAGGTGTGTTTGGACGAGCTCGTCATTCTTTGAAAGGAGGGCTGAAGAATGTGTAAGAACGGGTAGTAAGAACATTGTGTAGTGTCAATAGACATATAAAATTCATAGGACGGAGTTACTCATAACTCAATAAGTCTTTCTGGAAATACACAGCTGGAGAAAAATGCAACACCTTCAAGGATAACGTCATGTTATTGACACACGAGATGACAGGTAGCTCATCAATGCAGGAGTTTATGATAACAAATACAGGCCGAATGAAACACATACGTCACGGTAGAGGGTGTCCAAGCAGTCGCAGTGGAACTCCCTCTGGCGACAAAGCAGGCATGTATTCCTGCATGCAAACGATCATAGAGGTGCCGAATGACATCCTGCGATAGACTCTACTAAGCTTCTTGCACCTTCTGTTGCAGTTCGGCAACTGTTCTTGCAGTCCCTGGAGAACGAGTAAGCTCCCGTTTCAACACGTCGCACATGAGTTCAGTTGGGTAGATATCCGGTGATCTTGCTAGCTAGGGCAGTTGTTGTACACCACGAGGATAACGTTGCGCCGCAGCAGCCTTATGTGCTCCTGCACTGTCCTGCTGAAAAAGCACATCGCCTTCCTGTCCAATAAATGGCAGTGGCACAGGGATGACAGCCCGTGCAATGTAGCGGGCACTCGTTACTTTACCCTGCAGAAATGTCAAATGTAATCGCGAGTTGTAACTTGTGGCTTCCCACACCATGAAGCCTGGGAGTGGTCCTGTGTCCCGCTGCCGAATGCACTCTGGAATCTGCAACTCATCAAGTCTACGCCATACACATGTACGTCCATCAGTCGCACACAGACAGAATCTACTCTTATCAGTGAAGGCAACAGTGTGTCATTCCACTCTCCAGTCAACTGTTTCACGACCAGGATTGCCACGCTTGGCGGTGTCGTGGAGTCAGCAGTAGCGTGGCCATTGGCACACGTAATCATAATCGTGCTGCAAGCAGACGGTTCAGAATGGTCACGCAGCAGGTGCAATATGTGCTCGGCTTTGGCCCCCGGACGATGTTCTATCGACCGCCGGTGCTCGCACAATGTGTTGACCTTGACGTGCATCTGAGTAACGCGGACGTCCAGAACCTGGTCTACGGCTGCGGGAATTTTCCACAGACTACTGAAAGCAGCGACACACCATCGACGCACTGAGGGCAACGTGTGCAGCAATCCGTCGATACGTCCATCCGGCTTCCTGCAGGCCCACACTCGTACCATCCCGTTCAAATGGCTGAAGTTGTTCAACAGTAGTATGTACTCTTCACTGGGGCATGGTTGTATTCTAGAGTGAATGTTGCAAACGCTGTTCACCTCTAAAACTGAGCACAGTTAGTGGCTGCAGAGGCAACATAGAGTGTGCACAGACAGACCTCCTGAGCGCCATCTGATCGTCGATGATTGTGACAAATGAATCACTAGCCCTACAACACCTCAGTATGCACATTTTATACCCTGATGCGACTGAACACAGTCATTTAGGGTTGCATTTTCTTCGGCAGTGTCCGTTTATAGGCTCCTCTTTCTAGTTCCGTCCAGCGTTATCGCCTATAAGATTATGGGACAATGTTTTAGATGCTATGTACATCGACATCAACAATGCGTGTACTACACATCGGTGACGAATTATTCTCTACACGATCTCACTGCTGTGGTTCAGATACTTGCAAGGAATCTGAAACGAAATAACTAAATGTGTTTCCTCGTGCAGTCTACACTTTCGAGTATGCCAGTCTTTAGTGATACGTGTCACTCTATCAATGCGGAATAATACGAGTGCTAATTTGGTGCAGCAGTGCATAAATGCAATTGTATAGAAAAGAATAACTGTACAGTACATAGGCACATCAACATGTTTGCGTATAAAACAGCTGGGCTCTATAGGAAGACCCACCGTAGCTTACAGGCAAAGCTAACGATCGTGGCCACGTGCCCCCACGCTTTCTTTTCTGGGCACAGAGTGGCATTGCGTGTTGTGCTTACCGATTGGCTTGAGGAACGTATCACGGACCAGACAGAAAATCATGCGTCCGCGAGCTCACCTGCCATTTCAACGCGACGTTGTGGGGGCTGCGCACCAGGTACAACCTATTCGTTGGCATATGGAACAAGTCTTACGTACTGCTTGATGAGTTACCATGCCGAAGTTTGCCCTGGGTTGGATACTTGCGGAGACTGTGATACTATTAATAATGGACTGTGTGACTCGTTCTCTGGTTGACACTCAATAGTTCTACATTCCAATTTGTACTGGAAATGATGGCCGTATAACACTGGATAAGTTTAGGTCTACCAACTGTCTTTTCTTATTCTCTCCACACCAACGGCCATTAACTCTTAAAATTGTAGCTGTCTGCCATGCAGAAATAATACAAATAAATTTATTTTTGTGATTTTTCTTCAGTTTATGGAAATCAGCTTATAATCGGCTTTTTGAGGCTGTCTGCAGAAATACTGAAGCTCTAAGACTGTTTTAGTTAGGAAAGAGCCACGGAAAAATTACTATCTAAACATGAATGTGTCTCTAGGACAGCTTATTGGATACCAAATGAATGAAATTATACAAGTGGCAAAAGATAATGATGTATTCAGGAGCAAAATTCATGGCATCGAATCATAATATCGCTACACCGTTCTTTGATCTACAGAACTAGAGATGAACAGAGAGAGAAATGCATGCAGTTTTATATGTGACTATGAATCGGGCCTGGTTAAACATGTCCAATGGGGCTGCAGGAAGAGTTCCACACTGCGAGAAGGTAACCACAAAGTAGGTAGGAGTAACATCATCGATATTCTCTATGTAAGTACAGATTATGCAGTGAGTGTGTCATTCAGAAATCGTATTTGAATGTCGTTTGTTTGCGAGAAGATCTTCTTATGCCTCGTTTAATAAGGGGAAACATCGACCAGCACGTGCTGGAATTCGACAGCGTCAGGATCGTAGTTTATGAGGAATGCGGCTTATTGTTCGGCGGTATTGCTGGTCGTACTGGCCGTGATTACACGCCTGTCATGACCCACCTTGAATCCATGAATTCAAGGTGGGCTTGCTCAACCCCGTGCGTGATCTCAATGGACCTATGTGACTAGCGCCCGAGAGTACAGACTCATCGTATGCCTACCTCAGGTACCTTGAATCAAGAAATGGGCTTGCTTGCAGCAAGACGTCATGACGTCTGGAGTATCATGGACTGTTAGCTCTATGAGCAGCACTGTAGCTTTCTTTGACACAGCAATAGAGAGAGGCGCGCCGGCTGTGGTGCACACAATGACAAGAATGGACACAGGAGTGGCATCCTATCGTCTTTCCCCACGAGTCCCGGTTCTGCGTACAGCATCTCAATGCACGTGCTCGTGTATGGCGGCCAGACTGCATTCATGTTCGTCATACAGGATCAGTACCTTGCGTTGTGGTATTGGCTGCTACTGTGTACATGACAAAGTCATATATGTTTGGACATTAGGCGTTACATTTCTGAAGTGTTCAAGCCGGTGGCTGTGATCTACCTTGCAGATCTCTGTGACGTTGTCTTTCAACAAGATAACGCAATGCCATATGTTTCCCGTGCTGTCCTGAATGTCCCACGACACAAAGTGTTCGACCGTTGCTCAGGTCAGCACGTCCTCCGGATATTTTCACTCACTGAAAATATCTGGTCCGGGGTTGCCGGAAGAGTCAGTCAATATGGTTAATTAACTCTGGCATAAGGTTGAAGCAGCATGGAAAGACGTATTCATATCTGTTACCCAGCGTGAGTTCAATTCGATACCCAACCGGGTTAGAGACACTGATGCTACCAAAGCTGGCAGCTATGTGTACTAAGTTTCGCACCATGTAAACTCCCAAACCACCTATACATTTATTCATGTGCTCTTCCTGCAGTGCTGTGGACGCATAATACATAAAATTTCGTAATTTTCTATCATTCCTGATTTTCGGTTTTGATGATCAGCAGTTAACGTTCCGGGAAGCGACCAATTGTTATCAATAGTGATATGTTGGTAAAGGAGCGGCGCAGGAAGGTCTTTAGCGCTCGTACTGAAATTTTACGAGCCGAATGTGGAAAAATTCACAATATTATTAAACACAAGGAAACACATGATTAACACCCGTCATGCGCACGCACGCACGCACGCGCGCGCGCGCGCGCGCACACACACACACACACACACACACACACACACACACAAGCAAACTATACGAAAATCACGCACATTGTCGGACTGAATACTTTCAAGAAAAAGCGGAGGAAGGAATTAAAATAATACGGTTACTATCTGGGGCTGACTAAGCACTACAATAGAAAGGATGAGCTTGTCACCTCGCAACGCACTAAAACCTCCATGTTAAAAGCTTAGGCTGGAGTCCAGACGCTTCCCAAAACTGTAACACTTTTAACACACTCATCTCGTCATCAGCTGAAGTAGAGAGCAGATCCGATCGAAATTCGCTTCTACCCTCTCATCACGATATAAAATGCACTCAATTAAAATGTGGCGTACAGTAATTTGCACACCACTGATATCACAGATTGGGGAATTCTCGCTGGAGTAAGAAGCCATGTATCAAGAGACAGTGTCCAATTCGGAGATGGTTCAGGGTCACTTCATCACGCCTGAGTGATAGGCATGGGAAACGCCACGGCCAGATAGTTTGTTTCACTAACCTCACGGCCAGCGTTTCCTCCTAGCGCCCCCCCGCCCCCCTCCCCAACAATTGCATGGTCTCCGACGTAACAGTGAAATGACAGCCTGCAGAAGAAGGGTTCATTGCCTCACGTCGTATTCCCTGTAGGTCTCCATAGTGGCTTGGTATGCTTGTTCATTTCCCCAAATTCCCACATTCCCCGGTGCCAACCAGAATTATGCCAGCTGCTCCTAGAGTTGAAGGAAGTATCGTTGGTGATGTATTAGCTTGACATTTTCTCTGTTGGGTACACGTGCTGCAATGATTGTAGGGCACTAAGGGAAACAGAGCAGATGAGAAACAGCTTTCCCTTAAAACAAATCTCTTGAGTGCCTTCAGGATCACATGGAGTTCTGCGGTACATGAATTCATAGGGAAGCTGAATTCTGAAGACACGGTCGAGGAACACAATCGAACAACTAAGAAAGTCCCTTGTTTGGAACCATCAGCGTACTCAACTTTAAAACAGTGATACCTATTTAAAATGTTACAGAACAGAGATTGAAACATAAATCTGGAGTGCAGTCTCTTATAAAACACATCAAATCTAAAATAATTCTCGGCCTCTGTAGGAGCCAAGGTGGAGATCTGCCCCAGCCTTGGTGTAAAACTTTAAAATCTGTAAAAGGCAATCCTTCGCGCACATCCCAATGGGCCTCGGTACTCGTCGATAACACAAAAGGCTATCCATTGTTGTCCGAGCTATGGTACGGTACGCAGGTGTATTTGGCGTGGACATTGTTTTATAGGCATTTCGCACTGTCATAAGTTGACGCTTGATGTGAAGTGGGGGCTAACTAGCCTCAGCGCAAAGTCTCGATATGGGGCTAGTTGAATAGGCCCCACTAGCCAGCCGAATTCCTTCATGGTGCACCACGCCCAAGGTTTTTAAATAAGGAGGTCTTGCTGGCGCATACCACGTGTACCCGTAATCAAGACGAAATCGGGTGAAGGCCCTGTAAAACTGGACGAGACAGGTTCGGTCTACTTCCTATGAACTGTAGTTAAGACATTTTGAAATACTGACTGTTTTGAGGGATTGTTTATTTAGGTCCTCAAGATGTGGCAACCATGTAAGCTTAGAGTTAAATGTAAGATCCAGAAACCTCATCGTATCTTTAAAATCAAGAATCATGTCCCCTACCCTCAACGCAGGAAAGTTTAAAACAGAACCTGAACTGTTAAAAAGAATACACACAGACTTCTAGATTGAGAAATTAAAACTTCTCCTTCAACTGTCGAAGAGTCACTTGTGACTGAGGAGACGTTGCCAGGTTCGAGGAGGAATAAAAGACAGAGATGTCGTCAACACAACCTTGAGGGACACCGTATTCTCTTGCTCAAACCAGTCAGAGAGTACGTCGCCACCTCGATATCTAAAATAGCGTTGTATTAGGGAAGATGGTATAACGTGCGGCGACATGCTTGAAACACCCATTCATAAGGTTATCTGAGAATATTATGCCTCACGAGTGTTATCATCTCAACACAACAAACATCTCGAATACAGTTATTCATAACCATATTTTTGTAGTTAACACTAAGTATTAGATAATGAGGAATCTTTTAAACTGTGATTTACGTATACGTGCCTTGAAATATCAATTGCTGTGTCAACACAAATACGTGGAACAAGCTCAATGTTATTTCAATTCGATAAATGTCATTCGTACACATCAAAGTGTTATTTTTGCATTTAATTTTTTTACTGGATTACGTGAGCATACCATACTTTTACAGTACAAAGGAGTTCGAAATGAAGCGTGCGAACGTAATGAATTCTCATTTGACGTTTTATGTCAGCTGGTACGAATTAGCCATTTGTGCAGCTTTCACTGTCGCGTTTGGAATCAAAACCTTTTTTTCTCTTTAAAAGTACCAACAACGTATTTGTTAATGGTGGTAACCTCAAGTTCAAATGGCTCTGAGCACTATGGGACTTAACATCCATGGTCATCAGTCCCCTAGAACTTAGAACTACTTAAACCTAACTAACCTAAGGACATCACACAACACCCAGCCATCACGAGGCAGAGAAAATCCCTGACCCCGCCGGGAATCGAACCCGGGAACCCGGGCGTGGGAAGCGAGATCACCACCGCACGACCACGAGATGCGGGCGTAACCTCAAGTGGCACGATTTTGAAGATAAGATAGTCTTCACCAAATATAAGACGTATCATAAACCTCCGACAAGCAATACACTTTAAACTCATATCTGTATAAAATTAATGTATGTTGTCTCTTTGGGTAAGATGCAAGATTCTTGCAGTCTTTCTTTCCGTTCCGTTTCTTTTGTCGTCTCTACTGCATGAACTGGACTTCCCTATTGGACTGAAACTCAATATTTGTGTTTATCTCAAAGGTCTATTTTTGTATTGATCTGATGGAATTAAATTTTCCTTGAGACATGTGAGTTTCAACTTTATCGTCGACAATGACAGAAGCCGAAGAAATGAATTAAAATTTGTGCCACGGAGGGACTTGAACCGAGCTTCAAGTGCCGTCCGTGGAACAAATTTTAATTCATTTCTTCCGCTTCTATCATTATCGACTATTTTTGTCTTCTGTGAGAATTACTGTGTTCACTCTTTAAGAATAAATATTTTCGCAGAAGTATAATAAGATGCTGTATTGCTTATCAGGTTCTTCCCACGCGCTAGATACACACTAAAATGTCTTCAGAGACCTCCGGGAGAGTGTTAAGAAACATAAGGTTTCAAAAATTGGTGCTTTTATTTAGTTTCTGTATACGCATTCCACCTGACATTTGTGCCTCCCTAAGAGTCTACTTTTCGAAGTGACTGTTTGTATCTCATAACACCCAAAATATTGGAGGCGAACCCATGAGTGATGCAATATTACCTCATTCTTTTCAGTGCCAACTCAGTGAGCTAGAAACATCTCACGGGCCATATTTCCCAATATTTCTTCCGCAAGACTAGCCACAAATATTTCAGATGACAACACTAGCCAGTCGCAAGTTTGGATCGCGGACTCACTGCAATCTCCTTATCATTCCATTTTCAATTTACTTATTAGAGAGAATCGCCGGCTGCACTATTACGTGAAAGCTAGGGTTAATAGTTTCCTCCTTTTTTTTTCATGTGAGATACACTCAGCCTTAAAGTCGTTCTGACTCTCTCAGCGCAATCGTTCACTGTACTGCTGCACAATTTACACTTACCTCTTCTGGAAATATCAAACCTCTGTACTGACACAGACAAATAAATGTGTGTAAGCTATGAAATACTGATACTCGGAAGTGGAGAAATACATCACTCAGTTTGAATCTTACTGAATTGTTTTGTCTCAATATTTCTTCCCAAAGTCCGTTAATTGATTACTTCTGTATTCATCGACTAGAACATGATATTGCAAACTCTACTTCAATCTGAGCTCCAACTGGTATCCGGAGCCGAGATGAAATGTTATGGATCTGCCAGTCAAATACTGTATTTTTTGTGTCACAGTTTTAGTTTTCAATTAGGTCTTCGTTTTGGTGAGAGCATATTGTGCTACGTTTTTACGTGCCTGAAGCGCAATTCTGGAACGTACTTCTTCACTGGACTGGCACGGCTTTCTCTGGATATGGGAACCAGTGGAACTTTGACGGTGTCACGTATGCTAAAGATAGTTGATGTTCCAGTAGTGCGTCCTTAAAATCCCACAGCTCTTGTGTTGCAGAGTCATCTCTGTTCGCGGGCGCATTGTCCTGATGAAAATTATTATCTTTTCAGTTCAGGTCTCTCTTTTTCAACCTAGAAAACTTGCACATCTTTCGACAGTTATTGTCTCGTCCTGAGTAATGCGATCAAAATGAAATATCCCATATGCATTCCATACAGCACTTTCATCATATGAAATCGACGTCGTCTATTTTGGTGTAGGTCTACAGGTCATCCACAGATGTGATTGCTTTATCACTTCTAACGCGAACTGCTGGAAGGACATCTTACCTACATTAACAAATCGGCACACAAAATCTGTCGAGTTCGTTTCAAAATGGTCCAAATATTGCAAAGAAAAATCTTTCTCGCAGTTGCCGGCCGGAGTGGCCGTGCGGTTCTAGGCGCTACAGCTGGAACCGAGCGACCGCTACGGCCGCAGGTTCGAATCCTGCCTCGGGCATGGATGTGTGTGATGTACTTAGGTTAGTTAGGTTTAATTAGTTCTAAGTTCTAGGCGACTGATGACCTCAGAAGTTAAGTCGCATAAAGAGCGATTTGAACCATTTTTCTCGCAGTTAATTCGTCATGTAAAGCGCGACGTAGTTTCTCTTCTGATGTACATCAGAGTACAATGAAATTTTGATATTTTGTATTGATGGCAGTCTACAGAGGAGGTTGCACTAGTGCGACCCATCCTCGAATACC
Source organism: Schistocerca piceifrons (assembly GCF_021461385.2). NCBI lineage: Eukaryota > Metazoa > Arthropoda > Insecta > Orthoptera > Acrididae > Schistocerca > Schistocerca piceifrons. The sequence goes on along the minus strand of NC_060149.1, from coordinate 362,235,458 downwards.
AAATAGGATAAACTGAGGATATTCAAAGTATACGAAGAAGGGCGCCAGGAATGGTGACACGTTTGTTTCACCTGTGAGAGACTGTGACGGAGATACTGAGAGATCAGATCTGGCAGACACTGGAAGGTCGACGCAAACTGTTACGTGAAAGACCACTTACAAAGTCTCAAGAACCAACAGGAGGCAACTTGTCCAGAATTAATTCAAATGTCCTTAAAAATTAAACTTCTTCATTTTAAGAATCCTGCACAAACTACATCGCATGAAGTCATACGGTCTCTTACAATGAAGTGACAAAAGCGATGGGCTACCTCCTAATATCTGGTCGGATCATCTTTTGACCGGCGTAGTGCAGCCACTCGACGTGGCATGAACTCAATAAGTCGCTGGTAGTGCCCTGTAGCAATAGTGAGCCATGGTGCCTCTATAGCCGTCCATAATTGCGAAAGCGTTGCTGGTGCAGGCTTCTCTGCACGAACTGACCTCTCGATTATGTCCCATAAATTTTCGATAGGGATCATGTTGGGCGACCGGGGTGAGCATATCACTTGCTCGAACTAACCAGAATGTTCTTCAAACCAATCGCGATCAGTTGCGGCTCGGTGGCATGGCGATTCGTTGTTTGGGAACATGAAGTCCATTAATGGCTTCGAAAGGTCTCCAGGTAGCGGAACATAACAATTTGCAGTCAGTGTTCGGTTCAGTTGAACGAGAGGACCCTAATCCATTCCATGTAAACACAGCCCACATCACTATGGAGCAACCACCAGCTTGAACAGTTCCTTGTTGACAACTTGGATGCATGGCTTCGTGGGGTCTTCGCCACACGAGAACCCTACTATATGCTCTTACCAATTGAAATCAGTACTCATCTGACCAGGCCACGGTTTTCCAGCCGTCTAGGGTCCAATCGATGTGGTCACGGATCCAGGAGATGTGCTGCAGGCGATGAAATGGTTCAAAAATGGTTCAAATGGCTCTGAGCACTATGGGACTTAACATCTGAGGTCATCAGTCCCCTAGAACTTTGAACTACTTAAACCTAACTAACCTAAGGACATCACACACATCCATGCCCGAGGCAGGATTCGAACATGCGACCGTAGCGGTCGCGCGGTTCCAGACTGAAGCGCCTTTAACCGCGTGGCGATGAAATGGTGTTACCAAAGGCACTGGCGTCGATCGTCTGCTGCCGTAGCTCAGTAACGTCAAACTTTGCCACAATGTCCTAACGGATACGTTCGTCGCACGTCCCACGTTGATTTCTGCAGTTATTTCAGGCAGTACTGCTTGTCTGTTAGCACTGACAACTCTACGCAAACGCCACTGCTTTCGGTCGTTAAGTGAAGGCCCTCTGCCACTGCGATCTCTCTGGTGAGAGGTACCGCCTGAAATTTGGTATTGTCGGCACACTCTTGACACTGCGGATCTCGGAATATTGAATTCTCTAACGATTTGCGAAATGAAATGTCCCATGCGTGCAGAATGCTGCTGCATCCATTTTCAGTGAGCTACCACTCGAATTGAAAAATGTTAGAAGTAATCCACGCACTTTCAAATCCAAACTGAAGAGTTTCCTCATGGATCACTCCTTCTATTCTGTCGAGGAGTTCCTTGAAAAGTAGGCTGATTCTTGTTGTATTGTTGACCTTATAGATTGATTTTTTTCGGGTTCATAAACATTTCATTTTTGTCTGTTATTACTTTTATGTTGTAATTTCATGTACTGACACGTCCCATGACCTTGGAGATTTGCTCCTCAGTTTGGTCCTACGGAACTTGACGTGTAAATAAAAAAATACAATAAATAACTCCACCCACCCTATCGCTTAAGTCTGTTAATTCCCGTCGCGCGCCCATAATCATGTGGGACACCTTTTCGCATGAATCACCTGAGTATAGAAGTCAGCTCCGCCAATGCGCTGTTCTTTTTTACGTTGTGTACACGGTACTGTCGTCATTTGTATATGTGGATATCGCTATCCCATGACTTTTTTCACCTCAGTGTATTACTGTATACTTCTTGAGCGTATCGCTTATTCGGTATGAGATAGAATCTGGTCTAAGTTGTGAAGTAAGAGAGTAAAATCCGTAATGGTTGCTCTTTAGAGGCCCCCCTGTCTTCCCAGTTTGCTTTTTCTGACTACTGGTAGCATCAGATTGTTTTCGAGGACTCAAGTCCTCTGTTGCTCTCGCCAAGAAAATCAGTAATACACGTCGCTTCAAAGAGCATTAACTTTTCGAACGACCATACGAGAAACACGAGGGAGGGAAGCTGCTTATTTGTTTTGGCCTTCTTGTTCAAATAACAAATATTACTTTGCAGCTGTAGATGTTCTGCTTACTTTCTGTGACTACATTTCGGTTGGACTGCTCTATCCCACAAATGTTGCAGTAGTCAAGGCAAGATGACATTCGGAACACTATAAAGAGGTGGACTAAATGGTACCTGGTAGACGGAGGCTTCATCTTCGTCTGTAAGCGTACTCGAACGGTTCACGAAGTAATACCGTTGTTCATTTTTATACGTTACTCATTGCCCATTTGTAACATTCTCCTTTAACCATGCCACAATGGTACTTTGAAAGGGAAAAGCCGATTACCTTCCCCAACCTTTCCCTGTTTCGAGCTTGTGCTCCGTCTCTAATGATTTCGTCGTCGTCAGGTCACTAATGCTACCCTTCCTTCTAGTTCCTGTACCCAATGTTTGTGAGTTTCTAGGTGATTGGGAGCCTCTTTTTACACTTAAAAATATCGATTGCGGTTTTTTCTTTTGAATAACCATATTTTTGCCTCAAAGCTATCCATCATTACATTTGTCCCAGGAAGACAGATGTGTCACGTCGTTGTTTCCACTTGTTGATACCGTAACAATCATTTCCAGCTGTGTAGTGGAATCCCTTCTCCTATAAAACTTTAGCTACAACCCCAAATTTGTCGAGTGAAGTTAGATGATACTGAGGGAAATAGTTCAGGAAAGGGACACTGAAAATACACATATCAAAAAAAGTTTTGCATCACCTCAGTTCCGAAAGTTCCGGAACCTGTACAGAAAACTGGAATGGAGACCTACATAAACATCATTTCCACCCTTTTTATTCCTCATGAAAACCACACATTGCAGGTTGTACCACCATACAGCGAGACCTTCAGAGGTGGTGGTCCAGATTGCTGTACATACTGGTACCTCTAATACTCAGTAGCACGTCCTCTTGCATTGATGCATGCCTGTATTCGTCGTGGCATTCAATGAATACGTTCATCAAGCCACTGTTGGTCCATACTGTCCCACTCCTCAACGGTGATTCGGCTTCGGTCCCTCAGAGTGGTTGGTGGTTCACGTCGTCCATAAACAGCACTTTTGAATCTATCCCAGGCATGTCCGACAGGGTTCATGTCTGGAGAACATACTGGCCACTCTAGTCGAGATATGTCGTTATCCTGAAGGAAGTCATTCACAAAATGTGCACGATGGGGGCGCGAATTGTCGTCCATGAAGACGAATCCCTCACCAATACGCTGCCGATATGGTTGCACTATCGGTCGGAGGATGACATTCACGTATCGTACGATCGTTACGGCGCCTTCCATGACCACCAGCAGCGTGCGTAGGCCCCACATAATGCCACCCCAAAACAACAGGGAACCTCCACCTTGCTGCACTCGCTGGACAATGTGCCTAAGACGTTCAGTCTGACTGGGTTGCCTCTAAACACGTCTCCTACGAATGTCTGGTTGAAGGCATATGTAACACTCATCGGTGATGAGAACGTGATGCCAATCCTGAGCGGTCCATTCGGCATGTTGCTGGGCGCGTCTGTACCGGGCTGCATGGTGTAGTGGTTGCAAAGATGGACCGCGCCATGGACGTGCAGTTCCGCATCATGCAGCCTATTGCGTACAGTTTGAGTCGTAACACGACGTCCTGTGGCTGCACGAACACCATTATTCAACATGGTGGTGTTGCTATCAGGGTTCCTCTGAACCATAATTCGAAGGAAGCGGTCATCCACTGCAGTAGTAGCCCTTGGTACAGATCTTTCGTCGAGCGAACGGTTGTATATAATTGTTAAGTATGGAGCTATTGCATCAGCATACTCTGAAAAGAACCGGACTGGTATACTATCTGGACGAGAAGACTTGCTTTTGATTTAAGTTGCTTCACTACACTGGGGATATCTACTTCTTCGTTGCTCATGTTGACAGCTGTTCTTGATTCTAATTCTGGAATATTTATTTCGTCTTCTTTTGTAAAGGCATTTCAGAAGCCTGTGTTTAGTGACTCTGCTTTGGGAGCACTGTCTTAGATAGTATTTCCATTGCTATCACGCAGAGAAGTCATTGATCGTTCATACTTCACATACGATCAAAATATCTTTGGATTTTCTGCTAGGTTTCGAGAGAAAGTTTAGTTGTGGAGACTATTATAAGCATCTTGCATTGAAGTCCGGGCTAAATTTCGAGCTTCACTAAAAGATCGCCAATCTTGTAGATTTTTCGTCTGTTTAAATCTGGCATGTCTTTTTCGTTGTTTCTGCAAGCGTTCGGACCCTTTTTGTGTACCAAGGAGGATCATCTCCGTCTTTTTTTAAATTTTTTCGGTATAAATCTCTCCATTGCAGCCGATTCTATTTCTTTGAATTCAAGCCACATCTACTCTACACTTATATTGTTAATTTGGAAGGAGTTGAGAGTCTTTCTCAGGAAGGCGTGAAGTGAATTTTTATCTGCTTTTTTGAACAGGTATATTTTTCCTTTATTTTTGGAGGAATTGGGGGTTACAATATTTAATCTCACTAGGCTCCTGTGTTCACTATCCCTGTATCCGTTTTGATGCTCGTTATTAACTCAGGATTTATTACGGAAGCACCCACCATAAGAGCACCAACAATTAGCCCAAGGTCGAGTTGACTGAGGTCAGACATAATGCAGTCACAACAACACAGAACTCCGTTCCGACTACGACTGACGCTTGCAACGTGTTAAGGACGTCGCAAAGGTAGCGTTTGTGGTCAGATACAACAACGCAACCTGTAAGCTTGACTACCGTCTGCATTTATATTGCAGCATGCATTTCTCACGGTGGTCCAGTCCTTGTAAAATGTAGACGTGGAACAGTAAGAAGATCTTTTCAGAAAAAGAGAAGTGCGCTGCTGACCTTAAAAGTGTGTCACCGCCGTGGTGGCATGCAATAAAGTCAAACGCGTAAACCTTACTACGTGTTGTATATCAACCCCTGTTATGGAGAAAGCACCTCTCGTTAGCCTTCTGCTTCCTTCTTCTGATCTGGTGGTATTATTTTGATATTCAGGGCAAACACTTAATCTTAAAGACAGAAAATTGAGCAATTGCCTTTTAGATCTTCAGTCTACAGTCGTGTTAACTGTAGTCCATAAGTTCTGCTAACTTAGAATTATTTGCAGATCGCAATCTAATTATCTGCATTCTGTGTCTACCTGGAAACGCAGGCAACTGAAAACGACAGGATCAACATCTTCCTCTTCACATTAACAATTTGAGATGATTTTACTACATCTTACTCGATGCACATGTTCGGGATATGGATAATGGCCTATTAATAGGAACACTACACCTTCAGTAGGGGCAATGTCGCGCAGTTTGAGGCTGTCGCTAATGCTTGGAAATGTGCTGTAAACACGCCTTGCAGTGATTCTAGTTTCCTAGTCATACGCAGGATCATACTGTTCACGCCCGAACCAATACGACGCTGGCCTGTAATGTACCACGACATCCATCGTACTTACACCGAGAATCACCAGTAAACCCTCGACAGGTGTAGTGCGAAAGGCGCCGCTGAGCCTCAGAAATACGCTCCGATGAATTCGTCGCAGTATTGTCGTGTAATTGTTCAGTGGAAGGCGAAGCAAACTATAGCGTTGAAGATAGCTTCACAATATAACCACACAACATGCAACGGTAGTTTATCGTCGGCCGTGTCAGCACGACTATCTTATGCATAGTTTTGGAGGCTTTCTGACTAACGGATTTTACATGTTCTAAAAAGTTCCTTTTCTCTTCTAGAAAAATGTTTAGATGCCTGATAACAGTGCAGCGTTTTATAGGCTCTCATCAAACCTCACGGTGGGATTTCTGACGAGAGAAAGTTTTCCCTTCAAAATTACTTATGACGTTTTATGAATAGCTGTAGTAAGATTGTTGCCTGTGCACCTTCGCGTCATCTGAGCAAGCACATAGAGTCCACTGATGCAACTGCTAGGATGGCATCCGCGTATGCAACACCACCTTAGATAGTATTTGCCTCTTATAACGGACGTAATAGGGGTTCAGTACTAAGATCCGGTAACAATAAACCGCATGTAGGGCCTTGAAGACAAACCTTCGTAATCTTTTCTATTACTTTGCTCTGCCCCACAAGCCACTGTCAACTAGAATAATCGAAAAAGCTCTTGTACAGATATTTGGGGACCCCGAGATCTCCAAGACGTACGAAAATCGCAGGCTATCGAAGATTATCGAATGCGTGGGTGATGTCAATCGTAAGGGCAAGTAACATGGTTGCTAAATGTGTAACGTAGACTTTGAACGGCCGTTAGGGAATTCAATATTCCGAGATCCACAGTATCAAAAGTGTGCCGAGAATACCAAATTTCAGGCATTGCCTCTCACCAAGGCCAACGCAGTGGCCGCGGCTTTCACTTAACGACCGAGAGCATTGGCGTTTGCGCAGAGTTGTCAGTGCTAACAGACGACCAACACTGAGTGAAATAACTGCAGAAATCAATGTGGGATGTGCGACGGACGTATCTGTTAGGACAGTGCAGCGAAACTTGGCGTTTATGGGCTCTGACAGCACACAACCGACGCGATTGCCTTTGTTAACAGCCCGACATCGCTTGCAGCGCCTCTCCTGGCCCCGTGACCATGTCGGCTAGACCCTAGATGACTGGTAAACACTGACCTCTGAGAAGAGTCCAGATTTCTGTTGGTAAGAGCTGATGGTAATGTTCGAGTGTAGCGGAAACCCTACAAAGCCATGGATCCAAGTTGTCAACAACGAACTGTGCAAGATGGTGGTGGTTGCGTAATGGTGTGGGCTGTGTTTACACGGAAGAGATCGGGTTCTCTGGTCCAACTGAACCGATAATTGACTGTAAATTGTTATTTTCGGCTACTCGGGGACCATATGGGGCTATTCCTGGACTTCTTGTTCCCAAACAACGATGCGTCATTTCATAGAGCCACAACTGATCACGACTGGTTTCGAAGAACATTTTGGTCAGTTCGAGCAAGTGATTTGGCCACCCAGATCGCCTGACATGAATCCTATCCAACATTTATGGGACATAATCGAGAGGTCAGTTCGTGCACAAAATCGTGCAACGGCAACACTTTCGCGATTTTTGACAGCTATAGAGGCCCCATGGCTCAATATTTCTGCATGGGACTTGCAGCGACTTGTTGAGTCCCTGCCACGTCGATTGCAAAAGATGATCGGACTCGATTGTAGGAGGTATTCCATGACTTTCATCACCTTCGTTTATGTATAAAGTTTCTCCTTTAAGAGCCGTCTTGTCTGGTGTTTTGACAGATATCTGCAGTTTCGTTTTTGCAATGTGTAGCTGATATCAGCCCAAAGAAATACTGCGCCCTCACGTCTTCCGTGCGACGTCCAGCGTCCACGGAAAGCGTCGGTTTCTTTCTAGATACAATCGAAATGATTTTTAAAGGGGAATTTTACGCCCCCATTCTGTACAGGGGACTTACAGGGTGTTTCAAAAATGACCGGTATATTTGAAACGGCAATAAAAACTAAACGAGCAGCGATAGAAATACACCGTTTGTTGCAATATGCTTGGGACAACAGTACATTTTCAGGCGGACAAACTTCCGAAATTACAGTAGTTACAATTTTCAACAACAGATGGCGCTGCAAGTGATGTGAAAGATATAGAAGACAACGCAGTCTGTGGGTGCGCCATTCTGTACGTCGTCTTTCTGCTGTAAGCGTGTGCTGTTCACAACGTGCAAGTGTGCTGTAGACAACATGGTTTATTCCTTAGAACAGAGAGCATTTTTCTGGTGTTGGAATTCCACCGCCTAGAACACAGCGTTGTTGCAACAAGACGAAGTTTTCAACGGAGGTTTAATGTAACCAAAGGACCGAAAAGCGATACAATAAAGGATCTGTTTGAAAAATTTCAATGGACTGGGAACGTGTCAGATGAATGTGCTGGAAAGGTAGGGCGACCGCGTACGGCAACCACAGAGGGCAACGCGCAGCTAGTGCAGCAGGTGATCCAACAGCGGCCTCGGGTTTCCGTTCGCCGTGTTGCAGCTGCGGTCCAAATGATGCCAACGTCCACGTATCGTCTCATGCGCCAGAGTTTACACCTCTATCCATACAAAATTCAAACGCGGCAACCCCTCAGCGCCGCTACCATTGCTGCACGAGAGACATTCGCTAACGATATAGTGCACAGGATTGATGACGGCGATATGCATGTGGGCAGCATTTGGTTTACTGACGAAGCTTATTTTTACCTGGACGGCTTCGTCAATAAACAGAACTGGCGCATATGGGGAACCGAAAAGCCCCATGTTGCAGTCCCATCGTCCCTGCATCCTCAAAAAGTACTGGTCTAGGCCGCCATTTCTTCCAAAGGAATCATTGGCCCATTTTTCAGATCCGAAACGATTACTGCATCACGCTATCTGGACATTCTTCGTGAATTTGTGGCGGTACAAACTGTCTTAGACGACACTGCGAACACCTCGTGGTTTATGCAAGATGGTGCCCGGCCACATCGCACGGCCGACGTCTTTAATTTCCAGAATGAATATTTCGATGATCGTGTGATTGCTTTGGGCTATCCGAAACATACAGGAGGCGGCGTGGATTGGCCTCCCTATTCGCCAGACATAAACCCCTGTGACTTTTTTCTGTGGGGACACTTGAAAGACCAGGTGTACCGCCAGAATCCAGAAACAATTGAACAGCTGAAGCAGTACATCTCATCTGCATGTGAAGCCATTCCGCCAGACACGTTGTCAAAGATTTCGGGTAATTTCATTCAGAGATTACGCCATATTATTGCTACGCATGATGGATATGTGGAAAATATCGTACTATAGAGTTTCCCAGACCGCAGCGCCATCTGTTGTTGAAAATTGTAACTACTGTAATTTCGAAAGTTTGTCTGCCTGAAAATGTACTGTTGTCCCAAGCATATTGCAACAACTGGTGTATTTCTATCGCTGCTCGTTTAGTTTTTATTGCCGTTTCAAATATACCGGTCATTTTTGAAACACCCTGTATATTACTCTAGTACGATATTCGTTTCATCGGTATGTATTAACAAGGACATTGAAACACGAAGAATAACCAGTAATATAGCAGTGACTGGGCAGTCAACCCAGGCTGGGACGCTGCTGCCGCTGCTGGAGTTCTGAGTGTTGTCCGTATTTTATTGTTGCTGTAAATACAGACCGATAAATCGAATATCGCACTTGACTAATTTGGGAACGCTCTAGCGACTGGGCACATAAAATTCCTCTTTAAGACTCATTTTGTTTGTAACGGGAAACACTCCGACACTTTTCGTTGAAACTGGGCGTCACATGAAAGACGTGATGCGCAGTATTTGTTTGGCTTACTCGAATTACACATTACAAACAAAAAACTGCAGTTATCTGCCGGAACGCTGCAGAAAATTGTCTGACGATTGTTATGAGAAGCACCCGGTATACATATTAATGAAATGCTGTCCATGTATCAGCACGGCTGTAGAAAGCATCGCTCCTGCGAAACGCAACTCGCCCTTTTTTCACATATCTTGCGAACCATGGATGAAGGGTATCAGACGGATGTCATAATCCTTGACTTCCGGAAAGCATTTGACTCGGTGCCCCACTGCAGACTCCTAAGGTACCAGCATATGGGATTGGTTCCCAAATATGTGAGGGGCTCGAAGTCTTCTTGAGTAATAGAACCCAGTACGTTGTCCTCGATGGCGAGTGTTCATCGGAGGTGAGGGTATCATCTGGAGTGCCCCAGGGAAGTGTGGTAGGTCCGCTGTTGTTTTCTATCTACATAAATGATCTTTTGTATAGGGTGGATAGCAATGTGCGGCTGTTTGCTGATGATGCTGTGGTGTACGGGAAGGTGTTGTCGTTGAGTGACTGTAGGAGGATACAAGATGACTTGGACAGGATCTGTGATTGGTGTAAAGAATGGCAGCTAACTCTAAATATAGATAAATGTAAATTAATGCAGATGAATAGGAAAAAGAATCCCGTAATGTTTGAATACTTCATTAGTAGTGTAGCGCTTGACACAGTCACGTCGATTAAATATTTGGGCGTAACACTGCAGAGCGATATGAAGTGGGACAAGCATGTAATGGCAGTTGTGGGGAAGCCGGATAGTCGTTTTCGGTTCATTGGTAGAATTTTTGGAAGATGTGGTTCATCTGTGAAGGAGATCGCTTATAAAACACTAATACGACCTATTCTTGAGTACTGCTCGAGCGTTTGGGATCCCTATCAGGTCGGATTGAGGGAGGACATAGAAGCAATTCAGAGGCGGGCTGCTAGATTTGTTACTGGTAGGTTTGATCATCACGCGAGTGTCACGGAAATGCTTCAGGAACTCGGGTGGGAGTCTCTAGAGAAAAGGAGGCGTTCTTTCCGTGAATCGGTACTGATGAAATTTAGAGAACCAGAATTTGAGGCTGTTATGCAGTACAATTTTACTGCCGCCAACTTATATTTCGCGGAAAGACCACAAAGATAAGATAAGAGAGATTAGGGTTCGTACAGAGGCACATAGGCAGTCATTTTTCCCTCGTTCTGTTTGGGAGTGGAACAGGGAGAGAAGATGCTAGTTGTGGTATGAGGTACCCTCCGCCATGCACCGTATGGTGGATTGCGGAGTATGTATATAGATATAGATGTAGATGTAGAACTTACAACAAAGCCTTAGCAAGTGACAGTGGCGTCGTGTATAGCCAGTTTAAATACTCTCTTGGCGTTTTAAATTTGGTAGCATGTGGCGAGAATAACTGGTAACCCGACAATCGACATGGCACAGAAGTCCAGCGCAGCTAATCGATAAACAAGCATAGATCTCAGAACCTTTCAGCAAAGGAGCACATCGGACACGCGAGCCGCTTCGACTTCTTTGACGGCCCGCCGCAGCGTGAGCCGCTGCTCCCTTTCGCGGAAACATTTTCGTTTCCGCCATCATATTTCTACCTACACTGCAAAGCCGCCCTTGTACTGGGACGTGGCTCTATCTAGCCACATGATCAAGGGAGCTCCCGCTAAAGTCGGAAATGTGGTTTATTCTGTCAAACAAATAAGAACTGTCGGAAATGCGGTTTACTCTGTCAAACAAATAAGAACTATGGTTTCGAGGAAACGACCAATTCCGCGAAACAACATTCGTAAAAAGTCTGATACCTTTACTTTTTTCTTATTACTAGAACATCTTAAGTCATCACGCAGACCTTGCATATGATTTGTCTACGCTGTGGCCTATAACCCAGAACTGATCAACGTGCTATACTTCCCTATATTGATTTCGTTTCTTCTTCCCCTTTTTATTTTCCTTTTCCCTTGTCGTCTGTGCTGGTGGATAATAATTTTATTTCTATTCTGTGAGTATTTTAATACTGTCATTACAGTAAGTGTGAAAGAATGACCGAGAAAAGATTTGCATCATCCGGTCACTGTTTTAGGTTCATGAATTAACCGTTCACTTTATAGCAAAGTATGTGCTGTTTTGAAACTTCTTGGCAGATTAAAACAGTGTGACAGACCAGGACCTGAACCCGGAATTTTGCTTTTTGTCCTCAATTCTTTTACCGACTGAGCTCTCCAGCCAAGACTTACGGCGATCCTCATGCACTTACCTCCGTGAGTACCCTAACTCTTTGTTATAAGAGTATTTCACGTGAATGGCAAGGTACCAGGTTCACGTCCAGGTGCTGCAAACATTTTTAATCCTTCAGGAAGTTATTTCGTTAGCCTTTACTGGTATTTTCGCGCACATCTACTGAAGGAGCATATTTAAATTTAACCTACGTAAATCACGTTTGTGCTCTAATATTTTCTCTCAGTCGTAGCACCTTTTTTCAAAAATGGTTCAAATGGCTCTGAGCACTATGGGACTTAACTGCTAAGGTCATCAGTCCCCTAGAACTTAGAACTACTTTAAACCTAACTAACCTAAGGACATACACACACATCCATGCCCGAGGCAGGATTCGAACCTGCGACGTAGCGGTCGCGCGGTTCCAGACTGTAGCGCCTAGAACCGCTCGGCCACTCTGGCCGGCGCACCTTTTTTATTCTTATTTCTGTGGCTAGGGAAATCATAGCAGAGTACAATGCAAATTCAGCTAGTCAGACGACAGCACAATCATATGTTACATCGGACAGAAACCAGAAGTTACACTCGATTTTTTACATAACTGATCTGCATAATATTTATAGTTGAAAAGCATTCTATTTTGTGAAGTTTTATCGTCGTGATATTCATTAATGCTACAGATCTACCTCACATTACAAGATACTACACACTTCATTTATGCAAGCTACGGCGAAAATAAATTATTGTCAGTTATTATGACATTGATGGACACATTTTTTATGTACATATTCTTGTACGGATACGGGAAATACAGTTTTAATACCTTTCGCGAAATTATTTACAGTCTTTTTTCGTGTATACATAATTCAATAAACGGGTAGTACTGACTCATTTACAACTGTCCTTCTGGATGTCAGTCAGGTGCCCACTGACGATTCTAAGGATACCGATCATTTTCTGGGGGAATCTATTTTATCTGTCACTCTTTTCTGCGTGGGACACTTGTGTCATATAAAAAAGTTTTTGTCTGCACTTAAGCTATTTTCTGCTGGGCTTCTCAAGGCATTTAGACAGTTTTTTTTCGCTAAACGGTTTTAAATGTAGTAGAAACACAGTAAATACTTTTCCCGTACGCTCCACCGAATTTTAAACTGCGTTTTGCACATTATTAACATCTATGTACATTATTTTTTTGTGTTTCCAAAACGCAATCTGCAAGGTTTTCCAAATGTTGAAGAGTTCATAATACTAGCTATTGATGGTACGGGCACAACCAGCCACAGATTTTGCCTCTTGTCTGGTTTCTGAGGTTATACGTGACTCCTTCTGATGACTGGTAGAAAAGATGAAAACAACCAGTCTTGCTCGTGGTTTCTGAGGTTATACGTGACTCCTTCTGATGACTGGTAGAAAAGATGAAAACAACCAGTCTTGCTCGTGGTGTTTCGATGAAGCACACAATCTATAATATAGTTCCCGCGGACTTCCGCTTTTCAGCGGAGAGTAAGGCCTGACTGAGGGACTTTGGCGATTCTGTGGCAACCTAGACTGCGACTTTCTAAATTTTGTTGTAGGGTTGACAGCTGCAGACTCCACAAAAGGGATTAGGATTACATTACACATCTGGGGCGGCTGACAGTGCAGTTGACGGCGTGTAAAATGCATACAAGGTTTTCTATTTGCCACTTTCCATCCACATAAGTTTGAAACTGCTATAGCGTACTCCAAGTACTCGTATCAGACCTCACGAAATGCCAGAAATACATGATAATATCTACATGTAAATGATAAATTGCAGAATCATTTTCAAAAAATGCCAGAATACTAAGCACTATAAAAGGGTGTGAGATCCACTTAATATTCGGCACTTGGAGCTACCTGAGGCCAGAAATTGATGTTAACTAGATATTCAGGACAAACTTGTTCACTGAAAAATTGGGCTCCATGGGATATGAGGTCAGCAGTAGATAAGAATCTTAAATTATCTGAGGTAGACCCTGGGTCTGCGGGCGAAACGGTTTGTGTACGAATAACAATCACGAATGTGATAAAAGTTTTAAATGGCTCTTACCATCGGCCACCAGACTGATCTGCAAAATTAACTCATAATCTCAGAGAGAAATTCCTTTCGGTAGCTACGTTGTAATAGTTGAAGAAAAGTCTTTTCCCCTCTGTTTTGCTTGAGAAAATTACAACATTATTACTGGCGGTTGAGAGAAAATTTACTGCGGAACAGTTATAAAATCTTTCTCTGAAAATTACTTTAAACAACTAGTTTGCCATGATTCCCATGATGGAAATATACTTAACTTATTTATAACAAGCAGATAGATCTGCTCTCTTTAAGGACTTTCATCCAGAGACAGGGATCAGCGACTGTAGCAGCAGTGGGTACCAAGGTACAGTTGACTAGAAAAGTAAGTAGAAATGTCAAATTATACAGCAAAATGGATAATGAGGAGGTTACTTCATTTCACATATGGTAGCTAGAATCATATGATTCAGGGAGTAAATACGTAGAGGAGTTGTGGCTGGAATTCAAACAATAGTCGACCAAGTTCTAGAAAAATATGTACCAAGCAGAACAATTAAAAATCGTTGATTTCCCTCTTGTTAAACAGACATTATGAGGAACCCTCATAATAAATACCACTATATATATATATATATATATATATATATATATATATATATATATATAAGAATAAATTCGCACATAGCTGTAAGTTAACTGTAAACCGCTCTGGTACCAGAAGTACAATGCGTCAAGCCTTCAATGACTTCCGTAGGAATATATTATCACAGGCCTGTTGCACAGTTCTAAGACGTTTCGATCAAATATTATGGTTGTTGGTGGCATAAAAATCACTGCACAGCTACTCGTATAGGAAACAATAACCGAAATAGAAGACAGCAAATAAATGGCGGAAATTATGAATTCTGTGTACAAATGATCCTTTACAAATCACTCAATAGCCATGCCGCTGGTAGGATGAGTGACATAGCAATCGGTGTTAGTTGTCTTGAAGAGCAGCTTAAGTCACTTACACTCAGTAAAACACTATGCCCCGATGGTGATCTCTGTCAAGTTCTATACAGAATTTTCAAGTGAATTACCTCCGCTTTTGAAAATAATTTACCGGAGGTCCCTTCAGCAGAGATATACTCCCAGTGACAAAAAAAAGAGTGCAGGTCACACCCACCTATAAAAAAAGTAAGTAGATATCATACAAAGAAATAGCGCTCTATATCACTCACACTTATTTGTGACAGAATACTAGAATATTTAATGAGTTCACACATTTTGACCTACCTGGGCAAAATACTCTTCCCTGTGAAAAGCTGAAATTCCAGAAATATATATCACGTGAAATTCGCGAGAAACTCACGCTCTCCGCAAATGATATCCTCAGTGCACTGATAGAGAAAATCAAATTTATTCGATGTTTTTTGGCTTTGTAATTTTTTTGATTCAGTACTACATCGATTGTTTCTAAGGGAATTCTTATGGAATATCTAACCAGGTTTACAACTGAACGGAATATTTTCTAACTGGCAAGACGCAGCACGTTATCCTGGCTGGATAAAAGTACAAAAGGAGGTGGGGAGTACTGCGTTGTCAGTAGAAATGCAGTAACAGCAGAATGGGTCGGACAGAAGAGCTCAGTGACTTTGAAAGTGTGCTAATCATTGGACGCCACCTGAGTGGTAGTACGGACCAAGATACGGAAAAGAGCTCGGTAAAAATGGGTGTTAAAATGAATACCTTAAGAGCTTGAACATTTGTTCATCTTCTCTACCGTGAAACACATCTCTTCTACTGCAAGCTCTTTGCTATTCCGAAAGACCTGCAGTAAACAAATGAAGATGCATTCCTCTGTTATTGCCCACGGATACAGCATGCAGGAAACATCAATGTATTAACTGAACGAAACACTTTTTAGCCTTCTTTCACAAACTTTATTATTACTGTACCACATAGATTTCGGGCTATAAACACATTTTCTAGTGTATAAGTGATCTCAAAGATGAGAACCAAACAAATATAGACATGTCGGCTTCTTAAATCTGTCGATTCTTGACTTAAATTGTAAAAGTTATCTTTGTTAATAATTTTGATAAATTACATATAGATTTACAGAATTCATCAGGATAGTATTTACAAAGTTCATTAATACAGCATTTACAATATCTATGATGAAACATACTTTTGAGTAGAGCTATGCACAGTAATGGATTTTTTAACTATGTGCATGAAGGCACCATGGTTTTTCTTATATGTAGGAGTTGCGATATTGTCTAAAATGGGTGAATAACTGAATTGAGTTAGTTCATTCAGTAATAAAAGTGAGGATATACACATGTTTCTTAATATCTGACAAAGTGAGCCTTGCACCCTTTTCCTTTGGTTTGTAGGACTTTTATGTCAATTATGTATTTACATTATGTAAAATAAATTCAGACCTCGACCGTTTGAAATAAATCCATTGGCGACAAGTCAAAATTCGTGCATGACCGGGAGTCGCATCCGGATTTCCCGGTTTACATGAGCGGTTGCCTTAAGCGCTTCGTCCATTCTAGCACGCTTCCCATCCAATTCAAATTCTAAACTTGTCCACCAATACAAATGTAGCTTCCACTGTCTATTATCGTCACTCCTCGCAGCTTCACCTAAATAGCAGTTGGAGCTAGACGCAAGGGACATTCCATTTCGGAAATCCACAGTGTCAAAAGTGTGCCGAGAATACAAAATTTTAGGCATTACCTCTCACCACGGACAACGGAGTGGCCGACGAGCTTCACTTAACGTCGGAGAGCGGCAGCGTTTGTGTAGAGTTGTCAGTGCTGACACAAGTACCACTGCGTGAAATAACCACAGAAATCAATGTGGGACGTACGACGAACGTATCCATTAGGAAATTGGGCGTTAATGGGATATAGCACCTGATAACCGACACGACTGCCTTTGCTAACAGCAGGACATGGCCTGCAGAGCCTCTACTGAGCTGGTGACCAATCGGTAGGACCCCAGACGTTTGGGAAACTGTGGCCCGGTTAGATGCGTCCCGATTTCGGTTGGTAAGGGTAGGGTTCGAGTGTGGCGCAGACCCCACGAGGGCATGGAACCAAATTGTCAACAAGGAACTGCGCAAGCTGGTGATGGCTCCAAAATGGTGCGGGCTGTGTTTACATGGAATGGACTGGATCCTCTGATCCAGATGAACCGATCATTGAACTGAAATTGTTATTTTCGCCTACTTGCAGACCATTTGCTACCGTTCATGGACTTTATGTTCCTAAACAACGATGGAATTTTTATAGATGTCAGTATGTCATTTCATAATGCCACAAACGTTCGCAATTGGTTTGAAGAACATTCTGGACGAATCGAGTGATTTATTTGGCTATCCAGATCGCCCGACATGTATCCCATTAAATATTTGTGTGACGTAATCGATAAGTCAGTTCGCGCTCAAAATCTTGCACCGGCAACACTTTTGCAATCATGGACGGCTTTAGAGGCAGCTTGGCTCAGCGTTTCTGCAGGGGGCTTCCAACGACTTGTTGAATCCATGCCACGTCTAGTTGTTGTAATAAGCTGGGCAAAAGGAGGTCCGACACGATATTACGAGGTATCCCATGACTTTTGTAACCTCTGTGTATTTTTATACACGGTGTTTTCGTTGTTGTTGTTGTTGTGGTCTTCAGTCCTGAGACTGGTTTGATGCAGCTCTCCATGCTACTCTATCCTGTGCAAGCTTCTTCATCTCCCAGTACCTACTGCAACCTACATCCTTCTGAATCTGCTTAGTGTATTGATCTCTTGGTCTCCCACTACGATTTTTACCCTCCAAGCTGCCCCCCAATGCTAAATTTGTGATCCCTTGATGAATCAAAACATGTCCTACCAACCGATCCCTTCTTCTAGTCAAGTTGTGCCACAAACTTCTCTTCTCCCCAATCCTATTCAATACCTCCTCATTAGTTAAGTGATCTACCCACCTTATCTTCAGCATTCTTCTGTAGCACCACATTTCGAAAGCTTCTATTCTCTTCTTGTCCAAACTGGTTATCGTCCATGTTTCACTTCCATACATGGCTACACTCCATACAAATACTTTCAGAAACGACTTCCTGACTCTTAAATCTATACTCGATGTTAACAAATTTCTCTTCTTCAGAAACGATTTCCTTGCCATTGCCAGTCTACATTTTATATCCTCTCTACTTCGACCATCCTCAGTTATTTTGCTCCCTAAATAGCAAAACTCCTTTACTACTTTAAGTGTCTCATTTCCTAATCTAATCCCTTCAGCATCACCCGATTTAATTTGACTACATTCCATTATCCTCGTTTTGCTTTTGTTGATTTTCATCTTATATCCTCCTTTCAAGACACTGTCCATTCCGTTCAACTGCTCTTCCAAGTCCTTTGCTGTCTCTGACAGAATTACAATGTCATCGGCGAACCTCAAAGTTTTTACTTCTTCTCCATGAATTTTAATACCTACTCCGAATTTTTCTTTTGTTTTTCTTTTGTTTTCGTAGGAAAGTGTAAAATTTAACGGGACATAGAGGACGCTCGACTAAACAATGAGGTAGGGGACCAGGGTTCGGAGAAACCAGCTTAAGAGATAATAGGAACTGTGTACCTTTTTCTTCATATTAATTACTGTTAACTGCAAATACCGTCATTGACACAATGAGCATACCATTTGTACTGTATCTTACAAAATGGGCTGCAACTGACGGCTGACAACCTTAACTCAAGCATGACATCGGAGAACTAGAGCCTGACGCAGCCTTATAAATATCCCTGGTGTGTTTCGAATTAGATCACAGGCAGCTACGATTCTGGCAACTAATTCCATCTCCGTATCCGCTGGGGTCTCATCACAAATGACTTTAGATATCCCGATAGGAAATACTCAAGGGGATTTAGTTCAGGTGACCTCACAGGGCATGGAATAGGACCTTCCTTTCTAGTCCAACGACCAGGAAATACGGCACTGAAATAATTGCGGACATCCCCACACTGAAGTGAGGCAGTGCACCTTTGTGTTGTATCCATATCCTCTCACGAATAGCGAAGGGTACGTTCTCCAACAACTCAGATAGAACTCTTTGCACGAACCTTAAGTAAAAAAATCCTGCATCATTACTTCTTACTAATCAGGTTCGTCCTACTTGCAGGAAATAAAGAATGTAAATGTAAATGAACAGCACCATACGTGTAAACTGGTACGCATGTTAGTTGTAAATAAGCTGGAAAACAGTAAGGCTAGACAAAGCGATAGACAAGTTTACTTCCATATCTTCTTAAGCTGGCTTCTCCGACCCCAGGTTCCCTACCTCAAATTGTTTATTGAAGCATTCTCTATGTCTTCTCACGTTTTTGCACGCTCTTACGGAAACACCCTGTATGCGGTTTTCATTTATGCAATGTATGGCAAAAGATGAATCTGGCTTATTTAATCCTTTGTGAACGTTGCTTAAATGAAAACCACAAATATATAACTGATATACAAGTTCTACACCTAGAAGGAAAGGGTGTAAAGCTCTCTTAGAAATTTTAAAAAACAATAAACAGCTGTGTGTCTATCCACATGTATTACTGAATGAACAAACTCAATTCAATTGTTCGCCCCTTTTAGAAAATATCCTACGTAGAAGAAAAACCTTGGTGCCTTCATTCACATAACAAAAAATTAATTCCTGTGCATAGCTCTGCTCCAGCGTATATTTAGTCAGAGTTGTTATAATACTCTACTAATGAATTTCGTAAAATCTGTCCTAATGAATTTTGTAAACAGAGATAACTTTCACAATTTAAGTAAAGAATCGATGTTTAACTATGCTTGGTTGTCATCTTTGGGACCAGTTATGTAGTCTACTAGAAAATGGGCTTATAACGGCAAATCTATGTCATACAATGATAATAAAGTTTGTGAAGCAAGGCTAAAAAAGTGTTATCGAATTGCTAAAAAAGTGTTATCGAATATACAATGTTACATGAACAACCCACAGCTGAATCAAATAAAATGATATGTTAGTAGTGTTAATACTACAAACCGCATCCACAGTTCTGGGGAATGGCACCTCATACATTAGCTGGAATGGAACCAGTTTGTGTTTTCGTAAGCTTTTGAAATGCTTTCACATTGTCGTTTTATCTTTGCACTTACCAGCATAAGTGAAGCCTATCAGTCAACAGGGAAAATGGCAGATACGCTGAAGAGCCAAAACATTATGACCACCTGCTTAATAGCTAGTTTGTCCATTTTTGGGACTAAATAAATCACAGATTCTGCGTATCAGAGACCAACAGTTTGTTGGTAGGTATGTGGATGTATGTGGCATTAGATGTCTACCCACAGGTCATGTATTAAGCGTCAATAACGGGCTGCTGATTAGCGTACGCGGTGATAGCGCCTGATAACTACCCAGTTGGGTTCCATATGATTTATATCAAGCGAATTTGGTCGCCGAGACATCAACATGAATTCACTATAATGTTCCTCATACTATACTACAGCGCGGTTCTGGCTCCGAGACACGGACAGTTATACCGCTGAAACATGACATCGTCCTCGGGGAGGACATCACGCAGATGTTTCGCAGCTGTCAGCGTTTCTTCGCTTACTACCACAGGTCCCATGCAAGTGCAGGAGAATATCTTCCATGGCATCTGTGGAGAGGCATTGCGGGCTTTCAACAATAAAGATGTAACTGCTCCACTGTCCAAGTCCTTCCGCCGTCGCGCCGTACCGTCCCGGACTTCCCATGTCCTGTGCGACTGCCCCCACACCGCACTGCTTAGAACTCCCCCTCCATTCACTTCGCCTCTCTTAGTAACTTGCGCGATTTGGCGATAGCGATTCCGTCATGTCTCCAAGTCAACGCACACTCACACACATTTTGAAACACATTGGAAATACTGGATTTACATTTAAATAACTTGAAATTAAATAGATATCCCTACGGCTGGACCATAAACACCCTCTAACACACATTATTAAATACATAAACCAATTAAATAAACATATATCAAAGGAATAGAAACAAAATTAAACCAGTAGCCTAATGTCTCTGTGCCTTCTAAATTACAGTAAATAATTGACCAATTTCTTCATGAATAGCATATATCAGAAACAAACAAAGACATAGACGAATAAATATATTTATAAGCATGCTGCTACCGTTTTTTCGTGTAAATGGTTCAAATGGCTCTGAGCACTATGGGACTTAACTTCTGAGGTCATCAGTACCCTAGAACTTAGAACTACTTAAACCTAACTAACCTAAGGACATCACACACATCCATGCCCGTGGCAGGATTCGAACCTGCGACTGTAGCGGTCGCGCGGTTCCAGACTGTAGCGCCTAGAACCGCTCGACCACCCCGGCCGGCTTTGTGTAAATGTGGAGTACTTATGGCCTCTCGCGATCGATAGTTATCGTCCACTTTGACCACCAATAACTGGTGTACTATTGAAGTTACATGCCTGTAATTCATACCAATTTAGGTTTAGGCTAGTAGCGACGAACTCGGATGAAGCGTTTAGATTTTGGAAATTTGTTGGTGGGTGTTACTTGTGTAATTTACAGTCAGATACTAAACTTTAAACTAATAAAGAGGTTGAAAATCTGATTACACCATCAGAATCGCCGTGCAAATAATGGTAATGCACATGTTTCTTTTTCGTGATATCATCATTCATCTGGATACTATTGATTTCTGTACGAACTGTGAAATGTCTGCCATTAAGGTTTCACAAAGTCCGCCATCTTAGGCATTCCCGGCGTGTCCCCTTCATCGACACAACGTCACCATGGAATTCCCAGCCACGCGGCCGATGGACCCCAACTAACGTTTGGCACCACGTGGCCGCCGACGAGCCGCGGCCCGCCGAGAGGCCCCAAGCGGCCACGCCAACTCCGAACATAGAATATTTCCAGGGCGCCACAACTCGCCCGTTACCTCACAACATCCACCTAATGTAGCAAAAATGTGATTCACCCGAAGAGCCAACACGTTTCCATTCATCGACTGTCGAATCCCGGTGGTCCCGTGCCCAGTGGAATCATAGCTGACGATGTCGTTGGGTCAACATGTGAACCCGAAGGAGTGGTCTGCTGCGGAGCTCCATGTTTAACAATGTATGATGAGCGGTGTGCTCCTAAACACTTGTGCGTGCACCAGCATTCTGCTCTTTCGGCAGCGATACCACAGATCCCCATCTATCCTACTTTACAGAGCAGACAAGCCTCCGAACCCCACGTTATGTGGGGAGTCGTTGACATCCAACCATTTAGCGCCTCGTGGGTAGTTTCACTGTCCTACCTCTTTCCATAGAAACTCACGAACAGTACGTAAACTGTTGTGTCTAGGCAAGACAGCCTAGACACAATGAGAGGAAGCCGAAAGGCACGCGCTTAAACTCACGCAGGCTGGCGTGAGGTCTGAAACAGGATACGTAATGAATGCTATAAAGAAAAGTACGTAGCTTCTGGAATACTTAACTTTAATCCATAATTGGTGAACATTGGTCTTGTTGATACAGTATTATCATCTCAATATAACTTGGTGATGGCGACTTGCTAGGTCGTAGCAATTGACTTAGCTGAAGGCTATGCTACTAGCCTAAACCTAAATTGGTATGAATTACAGGCATGTAAGTTCAATAGTACACCAGTTATTGGTGGCCAAAGTGGACGATAACTATCGATCGCGAGAGGCCATAAGTACTCCACATTTACACAAAGCCGGCCGGGGTGGTCGAGCGGTTCTAGGCGCTACAATCTGGAACCGCGCGTATTTGTCAGTGATCCCCTTCTGGCAAAGTCGTCTGTACAACTGGGGCGAGTGCTATTACGTCTCTCTAGACCTGCCGTGTGGTGGCGCTCGGTCTGCTATCACTGACAGTGGCGACACGCGGGTACGACGTATACTAATGGACCGCGGCAGATTTAAAGGCTACCACCTAGCAAGTGTGGTGTCTGGCGGTGACAGCACATAAACATTTGACCAGCTTCGCCGTTTTCGACATACTCGTTCACCGGCTCTGCGTAATAATAATCTGGCCTTTGTCAAAGTCGCTTATCTCAATGTATTTCTCCATTTGCAGCCCATATCTTCACTAGGGTGATCCCCCTCTGTGTCTGCTCCGCCTACATACTGTTGTTACCGCGTCACGTGCTCACGACGCCACCGGGCGACATCCATCGTCGCAGTGGGCATTGGTCATAAAGTTTTGCCTTGTCAGTGCACGATCATCTGTTATGCTCTGACAAATGGATGCAACCGTCGTCCCGCGCCTCGCACTCCGACAGCTGTATAATATCCAGGAAGCAAAGTACCATCTGTACAGTTATTCTGCCGTTTTCTCCAGCGACTAGCAGACTCTGGATCAGCAGCTCCAACAACGGCGGCTCGTGGCAGACCTCGTGCCACTCAAACTCGGTTTTGGAGGAGCGAGTATTGGAACGACTGGAAGATGACCCGGAACTTTAGAGGCCCTACTGTTTCGCAGTCACAGGAAGATGTGTCCTCATTTGTTTACTGCATTCTGTATGTCGTTCGTAATAGCAAAGAGCTTGCAGAAGCAGAGATGTCTTTCACAGTAGCGAAGGCGAACGACTGCTCATAGTTTTTAAGGTAGGCACGTTACAGAACCTGTAAACTAGACATTTTCGTCTTTTTTTTTCGTCTGTTCTACCATCCTTCGAGATACTGAATAGTTTTTAAAACATCCTGCATAGCTGATTTTTCTACAATCAGTAAGGCGATACGAGAGAATGTATAAAAGAAGTCTGTGGTTAACGGATTACTCACTTCACTGCACATACACAACACGTGGTTTCTTAATAGGTTTCATTTGAAAGATGTCATCTAGTTCCCCTTATCGGATAAAAATAATAATCTCGGGCTATAACAGCTGCAGGCTTGAGTGCGTCTGTGAGGAACAAATATGTCTTTTCTCAAACATCTGGATAAGGAAGTAAGTAGACAGCCAACTCCCAGAGCACTAAAGATTACGACATGTATTAATCGTTCTCCATATTTGTTCGGCTTTTAGCTAACTACTACCTTATTGCATATTAAGCACGCATCTTTCGAAATCTGAGTTTTGCTATTTAGAGAGAGGGAGAGACTAGCCCGTTTCAACGCCTACGCCATTCAACGTTTCGCAAGCGAATTTTTTACCCGCTCTCATCGCCTGCCACAGTACATCTCCCGATAAACGCTGTCTAGTGAACTTTAATCGCGTTTTTCCGTTTGCAATCCGACACAGTTCTTTTTCCACTACTAACTTTACAGCTGAGATTTATGTTGGTTTGTCATTGTGCATCATCGTATGACAATGGTTTACCATGTGCTTTATATAACAGCTTTTTAAACGCTAATACCCAATGTGGGGTATCACAGAAGCAGCATCTATGTTCGGCGACCCTTTCACTGCTTACTTTATCTCCAGAAATATGCTATTACCTGTAGCTACTGATGTTAGTACAGCCGCGTCTTTGTTGGCTGCAGGCTGTGAAATGTGGAATTGTTGCTCGGTATAGGATAATCGGTCCTAGAAACAACTTTGGAGAATAACTATGAAATGACGACGTACAGGGGATAGGTAAAATAATGTGAACACCTGTACTTACTTGCGAATGGTTTGTTAATAAGGGGTTGGACCCCCATTTGCCCGTAACATGGAATATTGGCATATAATGATTGTTTAGTCTCCAGTGGAATGTTATGCCATTCTTCGACAGAACCTCTTCTAACTCCTGTAATGACGAGGAGGCTACCGCCAACAAGGGTTCAATGATGTACAAGGCCGGGGACTGTGCTTGCCAGCGAAAACGCTGCAGTTCATTTGCTTGTTCCTGTGCTGTCCTGGCTGTGTGGTTCAAAATAGTTCAAATGGCTGTGAGCACTATGGGACTTAACTTCTGAGGTCATCAGTCCCCTACAACTTAGAACTACTTAAACCTAACCAACCTAAGGTCATCACACACATCCATGCCCGAGGCAGGATTCGAACCTGCGACCGTAGCGGTCGCGCGGTTCCAGACCGTAGCGCCCAGAACCACTCGTCCACCTCGGCCGGCTAGGCTGTGTGCATGGGTGCATTATCATCCTGAAATATGGCATCATTGTTGGGGAACAACATTGGAATCATGGGGTGCACCCCTGATGTGAACATTTTAGGCGTAAAATGTTCACATAATCGTTGCCTGTAACACGATCTTTGAGAGTAATGATGGGAGCATCAGAATACCATGAAATGGCTGCCCCCACCATCATACCTCCACCTACATGCTTAACCGTTGGGATTAAGCAATCAGGATTGTAGGCTTCTATTGGCCCATATGATGTGTTAGCGAACGACGATCTCCGTCATTTAGTATTGATTTGCGCCCACTATTACGTTTACACGGTGATATCTCTCCAAGTTTCGTGTTGGCTGTTATGACTGTTGAAACAGTTGCTCTTTAATCATTCAATAAGTTGGCTGTCTTGGTTACTGATGCCCCAGCCAATTGGGCCACCACAACCTTCCCTCTCTGGAAATCTGTTAGGTCTTTCATTGCACGTCGATCTCGGCCTCTGAATGCAAATACGAAGTGTGCACTACTCATAAACAACCTGCACTGATGCCTAGTCCGCTCTGAACATGCACAGTCCAGTGCAACACGTGACTTACTTGAGTTGTTGGCCGTTAAACACAAGCATCCCATTACTACCACTGTTCACATAATGCGGGCGCTGTGGTCGAGCGGTTCTAGGCGCTTCAGTCTAGAACCGCGCTGCTGCTACGGTCGCAGGTTCGAATCCTGCCTCGGTCATGGATGTGTGTGATGTCCTTAGGTTAGTTAGGTTTAAGTAGTTCTACGTCTAGGGGACTGTTGACCTCAGATGTTAAGTCCCATAGTGCTTAGAGCCATTTGAGCAAACTGCTCACATAATTTTGCCTACCCCTTGTATGTTACGTCGCTTCTTTGTTGTATAATGATTTTATAAATCCTTGTATAAGGACTCTCTTATTTGTGCTGTACGAGAGGCAATCAGCATGTCAGTATAAACTCGATTTAATTCACATATTCACGGAATAAATCACTATTGTCATGATTCCTGGAATAATGTAAAATCTCTGGATTATTCTGATTGCTATTTATTCTGATGATAAAGCTGTCCTCAACCCGATAGTTGGTTTGGATCCTGTAGCTCTATACTGAGCATGCCGCATTGGAAACGATACGCCCTTGCTCCCCTTCGACCTGTGATCTGAATTACCCAGCTAGCTGTAGGGGAACTTACAGTTTAAAGTGGACCCCTAACTAGGGTGCAACTGGGATTTTTTCACATATAAAAATAACCAGGTTTGAAAGAAGTAATATACGATGCGAGTTCAATGTGTAATGCAACACATTTATTTTTCTCTGCCAGTTTCGGTTGAAAAAATGCGGAATTTGTTGTGGAACATTGCGACGTATTCCTGCTCCAGCCCCTACACTTCCATGAAGTTCCGATAGGTGGCGGCGCTATACGTAACCATCTGTACAGGAAGTACGTTCCAAGCAGAGAGCTTTCATTGAGTTCCTTTTGGAGGAAAACCACCGCATCGTAGATATTCATAGGCGCTTTCAGAATATCTCAGGAGACCTGGCAGTGAACAAAAGCACGGTGAGTCTTTGGGCGAGGCGTCTGATTATCGCAACAAGGTCATGCAAACCTGTCCGATCACCCGCGTGCCAGCCGGGCGCACACAGCTGTGACACCTACGATGTTGAAACGTGCGGACGTTCTTATTCGAGGTGATCGACGTATCGCAATCAAACACCTTGCTGCACAATTGGACGTCTCTGTTGGTAGTGCTAACACACTAGTCCACCATTGGGGGTAGTCAAAAGTGTGTGCCCCCTGAGCCGGCCGGAGTGGCCGTGCGGTTCTAGGCGCTACAGTCTGGAACCGAGCGACCGCTACGGTCGCAGGTTCGAATCCTGCCTCGGGCATCGATGTGTGTGATGTCCTTAGGTTAGTTAGGTTTAATTAGTTCTGAGTTCTAGGCGACTGATGACCTCAGAAGTTAAGTCGCATAGTGCTCAGAGCCATTTGTGCCCCCTGAATTCCTCGCCGCCCAACAGAAGAACATAAAGAGCGACGAAGGACCACCTGTACGGAATTGCTTGCGCGTCATGAGGCTGATCGTGACAATTTTTTGTCGAACATCGTCAGAGGCGATGAAGCATCGGCTCATCACTTCGAACCGGAAGCAAAATGGCCATCCATGGAGTGGCGCCACACCACCTCTTCTCCGAAGAAAAAGTTCTAAGCTTCACCCCCAGCCAGTAAAATCATGTCAACGGTTTCTTGGGACTCTGAAGAAGTTATTCCGTTTGGTGTACTCCCTCGTGGTGCAACGATCGACTCTGAAGTGTATGAATGATATGTGTTTCTCAGCTTTGAGCATTTTCCACACTTTCGTTAACACTATCTTCTGAAATAATTTTCAGTCTATTTTAAGAAAGATTAATAATGCCATTAACAGCAAAATAGAAGGAAACTACTTTCATTACTGTACATTGAAACTGACATAACCCAAAAAAGTCTCACTGTTTTAGCAGGTGGTAATATAGACTAATTCGAACAAAATATTGCAAGTAACGTTGGTTGCAGAAATAAAGCTGTCCGAATGCAACCCAATCAAATACCCACAGGAGGTGTTAAGCAAAGGCAAATAGTTAAGTTCGAAGGTGATTTTCAAACATTCCACCTTCGACTTTAATGAATTTTCGAATTCTCTTGACAACACCATGTGTAGCTCTACTGAGGTCGTCTTACTGTTCTTTTATGGGGCGAGCATAATCCGAAGAACAAATTTACCTCACGTGTTTATGTTTTCTTTGCAAACTTTTCCCTTCAACCATTCCCAGAGGCAAAGGAACTCCTTGAAAAACAGCCAGCTAATCTTTATCGTGGTAAAGAAAGCCTCTGGATTGTCAATTATTTATGTGGTGCTCTGACATACCAATAATTTCAGAGCCAACATCTATAAGCAGTTCACTAACTTTATCTCTAATACCTCTTATATTTTGGTGAAATATGCTAATTTCTTCTCTATTTGGAAACATAACATCCTCTGAATGTGAGCCCTCAGTTAGAGGGACTTCCTTTAAGCAGGTATACCTATCAGCTGACTTCAATCTAGAAAAGGTGCAGCTCTAACACCAACTACTACAGGAATTTTTCCATGAGTGATCCCACCACCACCCAGTACTCTGTCACCTATGAGCTTTGCCCCTATTGAGGTGCAGGCCACGCCTAGTGAAACCCGACTTACTGATAGACCCAACTGGCACAACTGAAATGTGACCCATGCCCTCTGCATTCAGCGCCCTCACCAGCCCCATGCTAACGCTCCTAACAGCCGCATTAAGATGAGGCCGATCGTGACGCTGAAACAGTTGCACGAAATGCACATTAGTGCCACCAGTTTGATTAGCTATCTTTACCAGGTCACCACCTACATCATATTCCCCGACCCTATCAAGTCTGTTCCCTGATCCACCCACTATCACTACCTGATCCTCCTTCGTAAGATTCCTACAAAACTCACCTATGCTGTCAGTCACCTGAGCCAACCATTCTCTAGGCTTCACAATGCTGGTGACCTGGTACTCACTCCCCAACACTTCCTGCAACTGTTGGCCCACACTTCTACCGTGCGAACTACCTAGCAGCAGAACCGTCTTCTTTCTGTTTGAGGCCGGCCTAGGTGGCCGAGGGGTTCTAGGCGCTACAGTCTGGAACCCCGCGACCGCTACGCTCGCAGGTTCGAATCCTTTCTCGGGCATGGATGTTTGTGATGTTCTTAGGTTAGTTAGGTTTAAGTAGTTCTAAGTTCTAGGGGACTCATGACCTCAGAAGTTAAGTCCCATAGTGCTCAGAGCCATTTGAACTATTTTTTCTGTTAGACTTTGCAAATAACCTAGGCCTCCTAACTGCTGAGGGCTGTTGCATGTTTCCTACATCTACAGCTATATGAGGCTCTCTCCACTGAACTCCGACGGTTGGTCAAACTTATTGTATATACTGAAAGTATGTCTGAATACGTCCTCCTCCTAGCTGCCTTCTTGCCATCTGCCATTTCCCATTCCCCACCACACTTCAGCCTCCTCAACCTATCCGGTTCCTCGTTTGCGCGTTGCAACTGCACCTGAAGGGCGCATATCTTACGCTCCTGCTCCTCTATCAACTTATTTGTACTACAGATTCTGCATTCCCAGGAGAGTGTTTCGCTAGAATGCCCACTGGATTCCCCACTCATCTATGTATCTATTTCAATCAGTCAACACTGGCTCTTTTTCTTTTTAAACCTATGCAACTGTCACTAGGTATTATCTTTTGCGGAACTTTCATTTTCACTTTCGCCTGTGTCAGTGTTTTAATTAATCAACAAATCCGCCATTTACATTTTAAATTATGCAACTGAATATTTGTCTTCTTGTTACGTCACACATTTATTTTGTCAACTGGCGTCTCCAGTTTTAAAATACGTTGTAAAATTTTTACTTTCATATGGTTGAAGAGCGAGTACTTGTATCCGCTCGCATACGGGCGAGGGGAATGAAATGACAAACAAAAACAAGACAAAATTTTTATCACTGTGCTTTTCTCAATTACGCATGGCAATTCATTTTTAATTTAACGACGAAAATGTAGGCACGTATGTTACTAGAGGTAAAAGAGAAAATTTACGACTTAAATTCATTCACTTTAGGTAAACTTTTAACTAACATTCGTACTGCTGTTATTTCTCGGAGGGAACTATAGAGTGTAATGAGCAATTTCCCAAGCAGGTGTCGGAAATGCTTGAACAACGATGGGAGGCACTTCCAGCATCTCCTTGCTTAATGTGCGTGCGTAATTTCCTTTTCAAGTAT
Organism: Schistocerca piceifrons; assembly: GCF_021461385.2. NCBI lineage: Eukaryota > Metazoa > Arthropoda > Insecta > Orthoptera > Acrididae > Schistocerca > Schistocerca piceifrons. Next base: position 362,205,658 of record NC_060149.1, on the reverse strand, counting down.
TTATGTTTTGTATGTTAGAAATAACTGACGCCACAAACCGTGCTACCTGTCACCCTCGTCAAGCAGTAAGATTGAGGCAGTATTCGTTACGTCTTCCAATCGCCTAATGTGCTCGGTTAATTAATGAAGCACTGTGATAACTCAGCAACTTACTGTTTGTTGCCATTTACTACCGCATACCTAGGTTTCTCCTGCAACAAGATTTAAATGTATTCGTGAGATATACATAATGTGAAAGGCTCTAAGGGCTGTTGCTAACATATCTAACCCATTGATGGGAGCCACTGAACCACTGAGCACATTTTGGTTGGTTTGGTGGATAATTGGTTTACCAGTTTTCATCACCAATTAAATCTATGTATTTAAATGGTTCAAGCATTAAAGAGTATGGCGTATGATGCTATTCTGGTCTGTAACATTTACCTTACCTTTTATAAAAGTGAAACCAGGTGCTGAAATTCATTGATCTTTTGTTTTACGAATGCTTAATAGGGCTTATTTTCATCATGAAGACAATCAGCCCTGTTCAGTAATGTGTGTGTGAAATCTTATGAGACTTAACTGCTAAGGTCTTCAGTCCCTAAGCTTACACACTACTTAACCTAAATTATCCTAAGGACAAACACACACACCCATGCCCGAGGGAGGACTCGAACCTCCGCCGGGGCTAGCCGCACAGTCCATGACTGCAGCGCCCCAGACCGCTCGGCTAATCCCGCGCGGCCCTGTTCAGTAGATCATCTACATTTTATCACAAAATGTATTTGATCATCGAGCTAAAACTGAAGCACTTCAGTTCTTGTCATTTAGCAGCTTGTAATCCGGAGTAGGGACATTCATCACCTTTATAGCAGAAAGTCGTTGATCGCACTGATAATGCTTCCACGGAAAACAGAAGTCCATCAGTCAAGGAGCGCTGCAATAATGACAGTTATGGGTTTTTTTTCGTCTATTGCAATGATGGCGGCTCAAACATGCAGTTAATATTCAGCAGCTTGAAATCACGACTCTTGATAAATCTTTCTATTATGTTTAATATTTTGTTCGCATAGCACACGTCTGTGAATTGATTCGGTTAGTATGGATAGGTACTTGTTTTTGCTTATGTGTACAACGATTATTTCCAGTGTCTTCTTCGTACTACATAGCAAGTAAGTGATCATAGATTACGAACAACTTTACGAGCGAAGACACCTCAGTAGTTGTGTACAGCCGTGAGTGTTTACGATGTTAAATATTTCGAACAATGGTTGTTTTGTTTAGTATGTAAAATGCTCTAATTTGCTTCTGAACCACTCCTGGCCGAAAACATTAGTAGAATAAATTATTATATGTCAGGCAATCGCCTGGGCAGAATGTTTTCATTTGATAAATACACTCTGACGATGGTACAAAACAGAATTAAAAAAAGTTATTTGTTAAGATTGTCGACAACTTGTCTGGAAGCTGAGAAGCTGCTCCTAATGATGCTGCAAAGCATTAGACTTTGCGTTTGTCCGGTGTTCGGTTAACAGTGCTGGTTGCCAGATTGCAGTCACCGTGGTAGAATCTACCGCCTGTGTTATCATCGCTGTAGGACAGGTTAAAACATGCTCATTTCATTCTGCTCTCTGAAATGCATTCGTACCGTATGTGAAGATCACAAGAGACTGGGTATAAATATTGACGAAACTAGGTCTGTCCCTTGCAGTGCGTCATCGTCGAAGCTGCAGAGGACAGCCGGCCGAAGTGGCCGAGCGGTTCTAGGCGCTATAGTTTGGAACCGCGCGACCGCTGCGTTCGCAGGTTTGAATCCTGCCTCGGGCATGGATGTGTGTGATGTCCTTAGGTTAGTTAGGTTTAAGTAGTTCTAAGTTCTACGGGACTGATGACCTCAGAAGTTGAGTCCATAGTGCTCAGAGCCATTTGAACCATTTTTTTTTTTTTTTTTTTTTTTTTTTTTTTTTTTTTTTTTTCAGAGGACAGTGTGTCATCGTCGAAGCTACAGAGTCTGTTACGGCTATGTGGCCGATGTAGCACCCATCCTTTGCTGTGGTCTCATTTCATGGTCCACTGCTGACTTGTCGCTGCATACGTATCATAGAGCAGAAGCGTGTCTACAAGAGTCGAAATGTCCGCATTTCCCGGGGATCGATCATTTTGTCCCATTAGAATTCACTCTCGTCCTGATATTGTACTATTTGCTGTTGATGAGATCTACTGCCAGTTGCTTGTGCATTTATGCTTTGCTTGAGGGCTGTTCACCTCTAGAACTTCCCCTTGTCAGTCACATACGAAATGATGATACTGGGTCTATGTCAAAAATGCTCTTTGCCATCATAATCCCTAACGCTGTTGCACTGCTCTACACATGCTACGAGGTTGGATTAAACCCAGCGTTACCATACCAACGAATGCTAGTTACGTATTTTGCTGAGTGTCCAGGACGTCTTTGCTCTTATTATTTTGTATTTCGTCTCCGGCATAAGCGCTGAGCTAAATTTGGAAATTTGTGGAAAGTTCCTGTGGGACCAAACTGCTAAGATCATCGGTCCCTAGGCTTACACACTACTTAAACTAACTTACGCTAAGGGAAACACACACACCCATGCCCGGGGAAGGACTCGAAACTCCGACGGGGGTGGGGGAGCCCCGCGAACCGTGGCAAGGCGCCGCGACCGCGCGGCTACTCCGCACGGCTAAGCGCTGAGCTGCTTAACTTAAAAATGACAAGTAACCAAGCTACCTATGCTCAATTCGGACGTGGAAGGATCGTGGACACAAACCCTGAGACAGTATAATAAATAACAGACATTTATTTAAACCATAAATACAATAATCCAAAAGCTGTAACTACATGTAGGATGCGCTGGATTATAAATTAAGAGCTAGTTTACATTACACTGTTGTAGGTAATATAATATACGGCGTGGCTTTCAGAAAAGAATGGTGCCGTACGGCCTCCCTGTCAGCTGTCTTCACAAATACAATGACAAACAAGGCTCAGGGAATATCTAAAACACACATATTAAAATGGTTGGACACTTGCCGCTAACAAACAAAGCCATCAATCACGCTTCAATATTAAAAGGAGATATCATTTAGTAAATGTCATACTTTCTCGGCGAATACTGTATAATTAAGATAATTAAGAGCTTAAATTTAGCAGCGACTCAGAGGACAGCGGCTGGAAGAGTCCCATCTTTTAAAGAAATCTGCCGGCCGCATTGGTCGAGCGGTTCTAGGCGCTACAGTCTGGAACCGCGCGACCGCTACGGTCGTAGGTTCGAATCCTGCCTCTTGCATGGATGTGTGTGATGTCCTTAGGTTAGTTAGGTTTAAGTAGTTCTAAGTTCTAAGGGACTGATGACCACAGAAGTTAAGTCCAATAGTGTTCATAGCCATTTGAAACATTTTTAAAGAAATCTAATATATTTAACTAGTATCATTTTAAGGAATTAAACTGCACGACAACTACTGCCGTAAATAAAAAACTTGAATTAATTATCGGCCCCCTTATCTGACTTTTCAGCGTGTCTTACTACTATGTAACGGGCACGGGTTCGATTCCCGGCCGGGTCGGAGATTTTCTCCGCTCGGTGACTGGGTGTTGTGTTGTCCTCATAATCAACGACAAGCATATCACCCAATGTGGCATCACCTTTAAAGACTCGCAACTCTGCGGGCGAACTTCCCAAGTGGGGACCCCCGGCCATCAATGCCATACAATCATTTCATTTCATTTTTTCAGTTAACTGAACTCAGCAATGACTAAAGAACCTTGTAAATCTCATGGCGCCTAGAAGAGCCCAATTTTTAAGGAAATTTAAAATTTTTAGCCAGAAAAATGCTAAGAAAGCTTCCTTCACATAAATCTTAAACGAGTAGCGTTACATAAAATAAAAACTTAATGGCCCTCGTCCTTGGCTTACGCCATTCTCTGAATGGAAACCAATCAAAAAAATTTGTCTCTGACCGCTCAGAGGGGTGAGTACCGAAATGTTTACCGCTAACCAAGGAAGTGAACCAACACCTGAAAACCTAAAATCTCACACTAATAATGCAGATTAATCTTTAGACAAGTTTACGAAATAAGCGGGCGCCTGCAACCCTAGAAATCCAGGAAACGTAAAGGTACAGTATATATCACAGTTCCAGTCGCACTAGTAAGGTACTTGCTCAAACGCAATTTAAACCTCTTTGCAAGTGGACACTGTGCTTACCATTTTATGCACTGAAGTGTTGATAAATTTTCATCATTAAACTCCATCAGCCATGTATCAGAAGCATCCACCGTAGGCAACTAGTAGATGAAGGGACTGTGAGCTCCGTCGGTTGCACCACTCGGCCACTCAAAATAACACCAGTTTCACCAGGCCGCATTCGCCAACATACACTACAGCTGCCACGGCCGGCTCTTTCCAAGATGCACCGTCGATCACCAGCGACAACTTCCAGTCCATTAAACAAAGACAGGTCACAGAACACCACACTAGCTCTTGCCTCTAACGTAGTCAACAAGCGCTCATTACACAGAGCATGCACTGCTGTTACCCGACCACGATATTATTGCATTTGGCCTCCCGTGGTCGTTACCGAAAACTCGCGTTGAAGTCGCAAAAAAGTAGAGTGGTGACAGGAAAACGCACTGCATTGTGAACGATGTGAAGACAGTGAACACATGGTGTGCCGTGGGGCGATTACTCTGTTTTTAGGTGAGTGATGATGCCGACCGGTGTTAGGCGAGAGGTGGTAGTTTTATCTGGTGACTTCAGTTTTATATTTTGTGGAAAGAACGACCATGAGAGCAGTTTTTTATTATTTTTTATTGGTTGTGACAATGATTTTCTCAGCTGGTCTGTCTCATATGCCATGATGTCCATATGGTTTTATAAATGTTAATCCACGTTTCAGATCTGATGATGGCACCTTCAGAGTGCTGAAACCGGTCATCTAATAAACGATTGAAGCGATCGTGGCTTTTCAATTATTTGAAAGATGTGAAGACAGTTGTGCATATACTATCAAGTAGTTCAGCGTGTTCTCGGGAAATATTGCGATAAAAAGTCACGACATGCCAACGTAAGCGCCCTCACTCCACGTGCAGTAACATTGTAGCTCACTAGTAGTTTAGCCCAGGGGTGTCCAAGCCGCGTCCCTCGGGTCGTATGCGGCCCAAAGCAAGTATCAGTGCGGCCTAAGAAGTGAACATCTGTCACAAAATCGGAAAAAACTGTAAAATTCCGTCTATGTTAACTTATGAGAAACTGAATATTTTTAATCTGAAACTGAAACCCCCGGCACACGATGCTATACTCTCATTGGTCCGCCCGTTTTTTTTTTTTTTTCCCGGCGGTTTTTGTTAGTGTTAAGTACCGGGTGATCAAAATGTCAGTATAAATTTGAAAACTTAATAAACCACGGAATAATGTAGATAGAGAGGTAAAAATTGACACACATGCTTGGAATGACATGGGGTTTTATTAGAACCAAAAAGAAAAGTATTGCTAGACGCGTGAAAGATCTCTTGCCCTCATCGTTTGGTAATGATCGTATGCTCAGCCGCCACTTTCGTAATGCTTGGCCTCCCAGGTTCCCAGACCTCAGTCCGTGCGATTATTGGCTTTGGGGTTACCTGAAGTTGCAAGTGTATCGTGATCGACTGACACCTCTAGGGATGCTGAAAGACAACATCCGACGCCAATGCCTCACCATAACTCCGGACATGCTTTACAGTGCTGTTCACAACATTATTCCTCCACTACAGCTATTGTTGAGGAATGATGGTGGACATATTGAGCATCTCCTGTAAAGAACATCATCTTTGCTTTGTCTTACTTTGTTACGCTAATTATTGCTATTCTGATCAGATGAAGCGCCATCTGTCGGACATTTTTTGAACTTTTGTATTTTTTTTTTTTTTTTTGTTCTAATAAAACCCCATGTCATTCCAAGCATGTGTGTCAATTTGTACCTCTCTATCTACATTATTCCGAGATTTATTCAGTTTTCAAATTTATACTGACTTTTTGATCACCCGGTATATTATGTGCTGCCCAAAAGTACTCGTCTTCTTCCACTGTGGCCTAGATAAGCTAATAGGTTGGACACTCCTGGTTTAGCCGCTCGTCCACGGACACAGTGCACGGTCTCGCCACCTGAGCTGGGCCGCCGGCTCGCTTTACCATCAGCGCCACGCCCCCTAGGGAGGCGCCGCGGTAGCACCGCTTCGAGCGCGGTCGCAATCTTTGCTAATCGATAGCGGACCGGCTCAAGCACTACTGCAAAATTTAAAAGTTTCAGTGGTGTCTGGGCCCTTCTTTTAGCTACACGGGGTCTTCCTCTTTTGTCTCTTAGCTCCCTAGTCCTGAATCGACATATATCTTAAAGAAATCGGACAGTATAGGTTTGCCAGTTGCTGTGATCAAACTATACTGCTGCTCACAAGTACCCCCAGCGCGAACTGCGTGCTTCCTCTGGTGTGCTGGATTCCGAGTATTTTTTGTGCGCAAACCATTGTTAGAGCAGCTTCATATACATAACTGGAACTTCCCCTAGTTTTACTTTTATGACATCCTAAACAAATTACGTCAATATTATAGCTTTAACTACTTATGTTCCCCGTACGATACAGAAAACTCAGGTCTCATCTCACATATAGGCAGCAATACATCAGGTAAGTAGAAATTATTCACTGTAATTATGAAATAGACTTTTAAAATGCTGTACGTTTACTCAAAAATACTCGTATTCACTGGTCTCTGGTGAATTTCTTTATTGTTCCCTGTCATGATGCGCTTCTGGACTATCCCATCATCTGGTGACTTGATAAATAGACAGAATTTCTTTTTGCATAAGGTAGAAGTTACAAGAGGCTCATATGGCCATTACAATAAAACAACAGTCAAGGATAATAAAATGTAAACCTCCGATAAATACCACGGAGTGCATATGTATAATACGACTTTGACATACCACTCGTTTACCGTCAATTGAAGCTTAACACTGGTATATCAAAGTCGTGTTGCACATTTGTGTTCTTGGTATTTATCGCAGGTTTATATTTTATTATTCTTGACTGTTGTTTTATTGCGATGACCATTATGAGACTCTTGTAACATCTACCATATAGAAACAGAAGTTTTGTTTATTTATCAGCTCATCCTATGATGGGATAATTCCGAAACGCGTAATGACGAGAGACAATAAAGAAATTTTCATAAAATCTGTGAATATTTTTGAGCAACCTTACTGCACTTCTAAAGTCTATTTGATAATTACTGTTATAATGGTTACATTCCTCTTTAAGGATTTCAATTCATTTTAGATTACTCATTGTGATTTCCATAATGCTGTTGTGCAAGTTTCATTTGGTCACCGTTAAGTCCCTTCTGAAAGCGAAAAATAAAAGTGATAAACTATTATTCTTAAACGTATTTTATATGTCCATACTCGAGTTAGTTCCATTCACCCGCCAGGGCAGCCGAGAGCGCTAACGTGCTGATTCCTGGACTCAGGGAGGCACGCCGGCCCCGAATCGAATCCGCCCAGCGGATTAACGACGACGGCCCCCGCCTGGATGTGGTTTTTAGGCGGTTTTCCACATCCTACTAGGTGAATACCGGGCTGGTCCCCACGTCCCCGCTCAGTTACACGACTCGCAGACATCTGAAACACATTCACACTATTTCATGATTTACACTAGACGCAGACAGCGGGGGATCCACTAATTACGCCTGGGGGTTATGGATGGCGGCAGGAAGGGCATCCGGCCACCCCTTAAAATTAACCGTGCCAAATCCGTACTTAGCCCTGCCGACCCTGCGGACAAAGCGGGATAAAGGCAGTAGCAAATGAAAGAACGAATTCGATTTCGTTCCATTCCTTGTTGCCATTTAGTTACAGTAATAGAATTTTCTCTGCTTCAGCTCCATTGTTCGTTGCGATTGCGTGTTTGGACACACCCTATTATTACTTATGGGACTTGCGGCCTCTTTTATCTTGTATACCTATGTTTCTTGGGTACTCGGATGACAACTGCACTTCGAATGCTTGCTGTTTCATCCCCTTTCCTCCTATGTAGGTGATGAGTTTCAAATGGTTCAAATGGCTCTGAGCACTATGGGACTTAACATCTATGGTCATCAGTCCCCTAGAACTTAGAACTACTTAAACCTAACTAACCTAAGGACATCACACAACACCCAAGCATCACGAGGCAGAGAAAATCCCTGACCCCGCCGGGAATCGAACCCGGGAACCCGGGGCGATGAGTTTCATCCTACTTTATGGTACTCTGAGTAATCATTTTTCCTTGTATTCTGCCCAGCTACTCGTTCTTCAGTGAAGTTTTTCATCCGTTTTGAGAATTCTTCACTCCTGAGAACGACATTTTCCATCAGATTGTTTATGAATTTTTTTGTTTTTCACACATGAGAGTTCAAAATTTCCCAGGCAAGTTGCACGTGAGACAATTCGTTGAGCGAATGTATACAGTGTGTTTCGTACGAAATATTGTCTAGATGAGGACGTTTGACGACTGCGCTTCGCACAATTATACATGGTACTCGATTTTTAAATTAATCACGACGATGTAACCATACGTGTTGCTAGAGACACAATTGAGGATGGACGATTCCCGAAAGTGTGAAAAATAAAAAAAGTTCTTACATAGTCTGGTGCAAACATGTCATTCTCCAAATTTATTGAGGCTGTGGGGCCCACGCAGAAGAAAAGAAGTGTCACTCTGTTGCGAGGATTTCAAGGAAATTCGTTTTTTTCAGGCCTTCGTAATGGAACACCGTAGGAATGACTTAACAAATTTCTGTAGGTAACAATTTAATCCATTACGGATTAAGGTGTGAGGACGCGACTGTCAATTAAAACTAAAAACATACAATTCTGCGTCAGATACTGATGCAGAATTACAAATTTTGTCTTACACGAATTAATTAGCATCTGAGTCGTGGCGCAATGTAATTACGCCTCGCGTGTTGTTTCCGCGGCGCTGTATTTATCCAGCATAATCGTGAAGTATTTGGCGATTTTCTTTCAATAAATGTTTCGCTTACCAGGGACATGGGTGCGCGGCAGGCAGGGTCGTTCATGACCCTGCCATGGGCGCAGGCACGGAGGGGAAGCAAAAACTGTCAGAATTAAAGACAGAAAGAACGACGGCTTAAGTATTAACCGGTAGAGGTTGCATCAGTCGTGTTCTTATCTTTCTACACAGTCATTTCATTCGAGTAAGAAAACTACTACTCCCTAACAGGCATCTGTCATTAATATAGTACAACAGTTTGCTTGGTTAACACAGCTGCCGCCTACATAGTTCGCACATGTTCAACAATGGGGTTCTCGCTTTTACTTCGCTACGGTATTGTGGGATCTCAAAGGACGGCGAGCGGGTATTGAATCAGATATTACTCTATTTGAAAGAAAGGTTTCTGATGTTAGCAGATTGTGTCAAACTGTGACAGTTCTTTACAATAATTTAATATCAATACACATATTAAGTAAAATGTGAATGTACTAATAAAGTCAAATAAAAATCTTAAAAGTGTAATTTAAAATTGGCATTTCGCGCCATTGGTCTCTAGGTTGGCAGTACTGTTAACAATGGTGTATGGAATGCCCTACCGGCGGCAGCATAAAACAGACAAGCCATATACGACCACAATACCAATTCAAAATGACTGCCCCTCTTGCAGCATGCACCAGGGAAGAACAGCGTTCTGTCATACGTTTTCTGAGCAGTGAAAGTACGGAACCTACTGAAATCCGTCAGAGAATGAAGATCCAGTAGAGTAATGCATGTCTATCACCGGAGCTTCTGTGACAGACGCTCAGCGCCGGGGCTAGGCACACCGCGTTGTGACACCAGAGTCTACTGCAGCAGTTGAAACCATTTTGATGGAAAATCGCCGTGTAGGTGGATGAAACAACCGCATATCTGAACATTAGTCATGGGTCACACGTAACATCATTCATGGAGTGCTTAACACTCGCAAAGTATCTGCAAGATGGGTGCCACGGCAGCTCAATCCAATACTAAAAGAGCGAGGCATTAGCGTCTGTGAATACTGGCGACGCTTTGAAGCAGAAGGTGACTGCCTGTTCCCAATAATCGTTACAGGAGACAAAACCTGGGTACACTACCACCGACCCGAAACGAAAAGAGCAAGAAAGGAATTGCGCCATTCTTCATCACGAAAACCGAGAAGTTTCGGAAATAGTCATCTACAGGGGAGGTTCTAATGACTCTATTTTGGGGTGAACGAGGCGTTGGCTTGGAACACTGTACGACTGGGGAAACTTCATCACCATCGCATCATACTTAAATAAGTTACAAAATCATCAGCGACCTGCAATAAGGTGTCATTTGGCAAACTGACAATGCTCGGCCTCAAACTGGCCGTGGAACACTTGCAACCATCGATGTCCTGCACTTTGATATTCCGTCACATTCACCATACTCACCACACCTCGCACCGAGTGATTACCCCATGTTTGGACTACTGAAAGAAGAAATGGGAGCCGGCCGTTGTGGTCGAGCGGTTCTAGGCGCTTCAGTCTCGAACCGCACGACTGCTACGGTCGCAGGTTCGAATCCTGCCTCGGGCATGGATGTGTGTGATGTCCTTAGGTCAGTTAGGTTTAAGTAGTTCTAAGTTCTAGGGGACTGATGACCTCAGACGTTAAGTCCCATATGCTCAGAGCCATTTGAAACATTTTTGAGGAAATGGGAGAAAATAAATTTCGTTCCGGTGAAGAGGTGAAGGAGACGGTGCATTAGTGACTGAGCACACGACCATTTTTTTTTTTTTTGGAATCCCAGCACTTCCTACGAGCTGGAGGGAGTGTGTTGAGCCACAGGGAGACTAAGTCGAAAAACAATACACTTGTGTTCCACTTTTGTTTAATTAAAATTTAAAAAAATTATTTGTTTTTCATTTGGCCTTTCTCTCGTAAAATGACTCTTTCCACAATACTACATTACGATTAGTCGTTAACTTCAGGATATGTCCATGAGAGACAAATGGACGACTACAACAGTAACAAGGGCTATGATCATTCTCAAAAAGTCGTATAACTATTTTGTGTGCCATCACGATTTGTGGTAAGATCTATTAATGAAAGTGGGCTGTATTGGCAAATCGCTCTAACGAAAGAGTACTAACGTTGAGGAAGCATCGAAATTGCTGTCTTGCTTGGTTAAAATCACTGAAAACCAAAATCAGGATAGCTGTACGCGCATCCTACCGAGTGTGAGTCCAGTGCGCTAACCACTGTGCCAGCTACATGAAGAATGAGCGCAGAATTTCACAGCCAAAGCCAAAAATATTTGTCATTCTGTATCTGTATAAAGTAGTTTTGCCGTCAAAGGACTGAGGAAGGTGAGCAGCATAGCCTGAGATATGTTTGAATGCGAGGCACACTTAATCTTTGCTGAGAAACTTTTTGTGCTACAGTGCCTCAAAGTATTTGATAGAATAATAAGTGCAATTTAAAACAGTTCTCGCATCTATCACACCATGTCATCTGACTTTTCTGTCAGGAAAATTAAAACAATGGAAAATCCAGGATGGAATGTAACAATAGTATGAGAAGGAAAGGTGCCACTCACCATATAGCGGAGATGCTGAGTCGCAAAAAGGCACAACAAAAAGATTTTCATACTTAAAGCTTTCGACCAATGGCCTTTGTCAACAAGACACACACACACACACACACACACACACACACACACACACACACACACACACAAACGCAACTCACATACACGACTTCAGTCTCAGTCAAGTGCGAGCAGCAGCACCAGTGCATGATGGGAGTGGTGACTGGGAGGGGAAAAGGAGGAGGTTGGGGCAGGGCTGAGGGGGATAGTACGCTTGGGATAGCAGACTGTGAAGTGCTGCAGGTTGGGCAGGGGCAGCGGAGAGGTGGGGAGGAGAGGGGGAAGTAGTGGAAAAGGAGAGAAATAGAGAGAAATAAAATAATAAAAAAAGACTGGGTGTGGGTGGTGGAATGACAAGTGTGTAGTGCTGGAATGGGAGCAGCGAAGGGGCTGGATGGATGAGGACAGCGACTAACGAAGGTTGAGGCCAGGAGGGTTACGAGAAGTAGGATGTATTGCAGGGAAAGTTCCCATCTGCACAATTCAGATCAATATGGCATAGTCTGTCAAGCAGTCATTGAAATGAAGGATATCATGTTTGGCAGCGTGTTCAGCAACAGCGTGGTCCACTTGTTTCTTGGCCACAATTTGTCAGTGGCCATTCATGCGGACAGACAGCTTGTTGGTCGTCATGCCTATATGGAATGCAGCACAGTGGTTGCAGCTTAGTTTGTAGACCATATGACTGGTTTCACAGGTAGCCCTGCCTTTGATAGGATAGCTGATGTAATTGACTGGACTGGAGTAGGTGGTGGTGGATGTATGTATGGGACAGGTCTTGCATCTAGGCCTATTACAGGGGTAAGAGCCATGAGGTAAGGAATTGGGAGCAGGGGTTGTGTAAGGATGCACGAGTATACTGTGTAGGTTTGGTGGACGGCGGAATACCACTGTGGGAGGGGTGGGAAGGATAGTGGGCAGGACATTTCACATTTCAGGGCACGACGAGAGGTAATCAAAAGCCTGTTAGAGAGTGTAATTCAGACGCTCCAGTCATGGGTGGCACCCCTGCCCAACCTGCAGCACTTCACTGTCTACCATCACAACCATACCATCCCCCCTCCCCGCCCCAGCCTCCTCCTTTTCCCCACACAGTCGCCACTCCCATCATGCACTGCTGCTACTGCCCGCAGTGTGGTTTCATTTGCCTGAGACTGCAGTCATGTGCGTGAGTTGCGTTTCCGTGAGTGCGTGTGTGCGTATGTGTGTCTATTGTTGACAAAGACATTGGCCGAAAGCTTTAAGTGTGAAAATCTTTTTGTTGTGCCTATGTATGACTCAGTATCTTTTCTGTCAGGAAGCATTTTATGTGAATACTTTGTATGTTTTGGTGCCAAGTACAGCAGCGACATTGATACAGCAGAGGCGGTTAATGAAATAGCTCCTTTCAAGTTTCAGATGAAAGATCTAGAACAGAATGATCCCCTCCATGGGGGTGGAGGGAGGCGAGGCGACTTTGGCAGCTCTATCAAGGGCGAAGTATCACCTCAATATTGGTCTGGAGTAGGTGTTTTGCTCGGACTGGCGTTCTGACACCCTGGGGGGAGGGGGCGATTTTCTTCTTATTACCAGTGTTTTGTGGACAGTTTAGCTAGCTTTTTCATTTCTCTAGCCAAGGGTGCATCTGGTGAATATAGATGATTCTGTAGTGCATTCAACACTTGTACTGATAGTGTGTGAAACCAGTATACTGTATCGTCATGGTACAATGCCAGCCTCTCGTTACACGTTCTACATCGAGAATCGTTCGATGTGTTGAAATCGTTCGTGTTGTCGAATATCGTGGACCTTAACTCACATTTCTTTTTCTTTTAGCATGAATATAGCAGAATTTTTTTTACTCTTTCGTGATTGAGAGCGTCACGTGACACTTTGTCGAAAACTCTCTCGATATTCAAAAAGAGAGTAGAGAAGCGGTCGGTTATTATTACCCTCCAAGTGCTTTGAGTGTACATCCTCGTATTGGATAAATGGATGTTTCATCCACTCCAAAGATAATTTTAATTTTATACATTATATTTACTTTCTGATTACATTTTGTAAGACTGTATATAATGAATGTCACAAAAAACTTACCAACTGCTGGTTAAAGTGTCTGGAGGTGGTATGATTTTCTTTGTTTAATGAACATAATGGTAACTGTGATAAATCCAAATCCAGGCCGATGTACTGAGTTCGACCTTCACCTCTCCCAGGTAGTTGTTACGTTTTAGTTTAAGAGTAAAATCGGGTTGGAGGTGGCAGAATTACGAAAAACTCACCATCAAGCTGGCTCACGTATTCGAAATCGGCTTCATCCAAACAGTGTATCGGATTTGGTTCAAGCACGTCTGGGAAATGGGTGCTAATGTGTAGTTCCGTCCGGTAGATGTTTGGTTACCGACACTAAACCTAACTGAGCTTGCGTTAGAAAGTGCGCGCGGTTCTACAACACGAGCCAAATGAGTAAGATGCGGTGGAAACCGGTGATGGTCGAGGCATAGCCAAAATAGCTGCCGCAGGGCACGACAGACAGTGGGAACATCTAACTACTGAGCTGAAGAAACGTTTCCTTGTACTTTTTTTGCCATAAATTTCTTTGTATAAACAAGTGTATTGCTTTGGTCGATAAACTGTAATTAACAACGAGTTACAAAGGGAAGGGGAAATATATTCTGTCTTTAAACTTACTTGCACTTAGAATCGAGAATCTTAGTCAGTTTCACACCTGACAGCAGGTAACTGAAGCTAGAAACCCATCACCACAAGTCAGTTACGTTTCCTGCCGGGGAGAGGAAAGGTAGCATCTGTGCCCCTCGTTATGAAACCATTAGACAGTTTTCGCGGACGTGCTTAATGAAGCCACAAATGAGTTATCTTGCCTTTATTAGCGTGGAAAATTTAATGTGAAGAGGCTGTTTAGAGTTATTAGTTTCTTACACTATAGTGGAAACCGTCGGTAAGAGTTATGGATGTACAGAAATTTTAGTGTTTTTCTGTGTTTTTCAACACTAAGGCAGAGGATTTCCATGGTTAACAGAGGTGGTACACTGGTTAAGATGCCTAACTTGTATCGGAGATGGAGGGTTCCAACCTTCCTCTGAAAATTTTGTTTAGATTTTGCACACTTTCCTTAAATCATTTCAGGTGGCAGGCGAGATGTTTCCCTTAATATGGCCACGTGCTATTCCTTTTCCTATTCTTCTAAATTAATGATCTTAGCAGGATGTTGAACTATAAAATATCTTCATTTCTTGCTCCGTATACATACCTCTTTCTTTTTGGTGCGATCTATCCGCTGATTCCGCCAGTATTCTTTAATTTTTTTATGTCCTTATCATATAGTATGTGTTTAGTGTGCGGTACATATCTGTGTGTCAAATTCTGTAGTCATTTTAAATACACGAGTAATTTACAGCGCTTATAATTTCCGCAGGATCTAATTCTAGACACTTCTTGTCAATTCTTTGACTAAAAGATAAATATTAGACACACATTTCTTCCAAAATCTCCACATTATAACGTGCCAAATACGCGTGCTAGTGCACGTTAATGAGATTGCTTTCGGTAATAGATACTCACACCGTAGAACTGGTTATATCGCTTGGTTCTTTCGAATTTCAGAGTAATGCTTTCATGCAAAAGTTCCCTTGATCTTATTCTGCACCAGTACAATATTCACCGTAACTGGCTTTTGGAACGTCTTAGCTACGATTTCACGAATTCTCCATTCACTAAGAAGCGGTTGTCCACTGCTGGCTGTTAAAATTGTAAAATCATAAAGACGGCAAGCAACAAACCTCAAATTGGCATGAAATTTACCACACGCTTGGATATGCAAATAATTTGCATTTCAGCTCAACCGCGCAGGGTGTGTAGGAGTGCCACTATGTACTTCTGTTTACAGGGAAGGATTATGCAACGAATTTCTCGTTTAGCAATCGTACTTGAATGTTGATTGTTTTTGATGTGATTTAATTATGCCTCGTGTAGGAAGCAGAAACGTTGATCAGGAAGTATTGGAATCCACAGCGACAGGATCGTGGCCTATCCAGAATGCAGTTAATTGTTCCGCAACATTGCGTTGGTCGGGATCCCACGACTGTCACGTAAATATGGAGTCGGCGGTTTCAAGAGGATCATACCAACGCGATGCAGAAGCTCAACGACATCACGCATATTGTGCCCTCGGCCGTTTACAGCATGATAAGTACCCACAGACAGTTTGACGCCGGCCGTAGTGGCCGAGCGGTTCTAGGCGCTACAGTTTGGCACCGCGCGACCGCTACGGTCGTGGGTTCGAATCCTGCCTCAGGCATGGATGTGCGTGATGTCCTTAGGTTCGTTAGGTATAAGTTTTTCTAAGTTCTAGGGGACTGATGACCTCAGATGTTAAGTTCCATAGTGCTCAGAGCCATTTGAACAGTTTGACGACGTATGGAGCACCACGGACTGACAGCAAGGCGACCACTGTTTTAGCTACCATTTATGTAGAGGCAGAGATCAGAAGTGAGTCTCCGTGTGTTGAGGCTTTAAGGAGCAAGAATTTAGTTATACTGATTCGTCGTCGTCATACGGTGGCGTTGAGTACGCAAAAAGATCACCTCTGACTCGCATAGCCGGTAATTTAGACAGCACCCGCTACATTGGTTCAAATGGCTCTGAGCACTATGGGACTTAACATCTGTGGTCATCAGTCCCCTAGAACTTAGAACTACTGAAACCTAACTAATCTAAGGACATCACACACATCCATGCCCGAGGCAGGATTCGAACCTGCGACCGTAGCAGTCCCGCGGTTCCGGACTGCGCGCCTAGAACCACTAGACCACCGCGGCCGGCACCCGCTACATTAATTTGGTACTAGGCCGGTGTCTGTATCCTATCTTCAAACTCTCTGTGCCGTTATCTTTCAACATGATAACGCATGACCGCATGTTTCCCATCCTGCCCTGTTCTTGCTCGACACGGAGGGTGTTCAATTTCTTCCTGACCGGAACATTCTCCAGATCTCTCACTCATTCAGCTGCCGAGAGACTGGTACGCCACCACTCGCCAACAACTGCAACTGATGAACTTCAAAATGTTCAAATGTGTGTGAAATCTTATGAGACTTAATTGCTAAGATCATCAGTCCCTAAGCTTACACACTACTTAACCTAAATTATCCTACGGACAAACACACACACCCATGCCCGAGGGAGAACTCGAACCTTCGCCGGGACCAGCCGCATATTCAGTGACTGTAGCGCCTTAGACCGCTCGGCCAGTATGGACTGCCTACCCGTTTATGTCATTCAAGTTCAGCTCGACTCGATGATCATCCGGGCTAAATCCGTTGCTGCCATAGGTGGCAGCTCCGTATACTGAATCTCGTTCCTTCTATACCCACAAATCACTTACGGATTTAATCATATATTAGCGCACTTAATAAAATCTCATTATTTTCTGTGCTACCTGTTGGTGCAATTTCAGTTACCAGTAGTCTATCATGGACAGCTGTTATGTTGGAGTGAAAGAGCTCCTGTCGCCACCAAGAATGGAACAGTTTGGTCGTCCGCATAACTACGGGGTACAGGATGGAAAAGACGCGCGACCTAATCGTGAAAGTCTGATACATGAAACACTCGATCTGCGAGGTCGAAGAGGCAGTAGGCATTTCTCACATCTCCGTGTCAAGTATGAACCGTGATTCCGTAAGAATCCGTCCCCGACAGGGTTAGCTGTCGTGGGCTGCAACGCATTGACAAGCGCGGTCGATGATTATCGCGAGTTAAAACATCGGATAACTGCAGTGCGCCCGACAGTTCAAGAATGTAGACAGCAACAATGAGTGAGCAGCATACCACACAGAGCGACCTCTTCGGTATGGGGTGTTGAAACCACTATTTGGGATGAAATGGGAGAATGTCGTAATCTCTCACCGACGAAAGGTATAGAAACCAACTGCCCCATCATATGAACCGTTTTGTTGGCCTGCAGCACCCAGCATATCTTTAGCAAGGCACACCACGACCCCACTGGTACCGTAGTGTATCGAAATGGACTGAGGACAGCTTCACGGACATAAGAGCGCTTGTGTGGCTCCCTGGTCACCTGACCGCAGTCCTGTTGAATGTATCTGGGGCTCCATGAAGTAGGATTTACGCACTTGGCCTCAGCTCTGACCGGTCTCTGTGACTTGAAGCGACAGTTGGTCAGCCATGGATCAGCAATACAACCCAACGCTTTCCGTGCCCATGGTCCGAAGCATCAATGTCGTAATCAGGGCGAAAGTGATTCTTACTCGCTACTAGACAGGGTGTAACGGGTATAAGTGCAGATATTTTTATATGTGGTACCTTAATGTGTACACAAATTAGTGTATTGGTTGTTTCTTCTCTGCACTGAACAGTCTTCCCACAAAAACGTCACAAACTTTATGAGCTGAAGTTTTGTGCACGGTCGTAGTTGCACCACTAAGTGGACTACGTCTATCAGTACAGACTTACCTTTTCGCGTCCACACATCCACACTTCAACACCTGACCTGCTACCCAGGGGAAAATGAGCATTAATGACTTGCTCTTGCCACATTTACCTGGAGGCACCAACCAACCTAAATACATGCAACTTGTAATAACTATACTTATTAGTCTGCAAATAACGTAAATAGTGATGTAGTGTTGTTCAGTACACCGTCCTCAGTCACCAATAAAAAAATCTACACTTATACAAGTTACATCCGGTATAGCTGTAAGGAAAGAAGATGAACGTTTGATGTGTTGTCGTCGACGAGATTATAAGAGACGGAGTCAGCTGTCTCTGAATAAATTCCTCGTTAGTTATAATGGGTAAACGGCACGATCAATACCTTCTTCAAATTTAGCTGTTTGTATGGTGACTCAAAATACTAATTAATTTACGGTCGACTAATTTTTCTTCCCCTGTTGTGAAAAATTCCCTCAGGAAAAGAACATTTCGTATCTCTAGCATATGTCAAAATGGTTCAAATGGCTCTGAGCACTATGGGACTTAACTGCTGAGGTCATCAGTTTCCTAGAACTTAGAACTACTTACACCTAACTAACCTAAGGACAACACACACGGGCCGCGGTGGCCGTGCGGTTCTAGGCACTTCAGTCCGGAACCGCGTGACTGCTACGGTCGCAGGTTCGAACCCTGCCTCGGGCATGGATGTGTGTGATGTCCTTAGGTTAGTTAGGTTTAAGTAGTTCTAAGTTCTAGGGGACTGATGACCTCAGATGTTGAGTCCCATAGTGCTCAGAGCCATTTGACAACACACACATCCGTGCCCGAGGCAGGATTCGAACCTGCAACCGTAGCGGTCGCGCGGTTCCAGACTGTAGCGCCTAGAACCGCTCGGCCACTCCGACCGACAGTATGTGTCACTATGTCTACATAAGACTAACAAAAAGGAGTATCAATAGACAAGAACACTTGCCGGTTAGGTAAATGGATACTAGCATAACATAAAAGGATTACCAAGTACGAGTGCCATAAATCCAGAGTAGTAGAATTTCAAAAGTGCGGTAAGAAGATAAACTCCGTCCGAAGAGGCCTTGGAAGGCCCAAGGGCACCGACCGGCCGCCGTGTCATCCTCAGCGCACGCGCATCACTGGATGCGGATATGGAGGGGCATGTGGTCAGCACACCGCTCTCCCCGCTTGTCGACAGCGCTCGGAAGACTGGATGGTAACCCATCTAAGTGCTAGCCCAGCCCGACAGCGCTTAACGTCGGAGATCTGACGGGAACCGGTGTTACCACGGCGGCAAGGCCGTTGGCGTAAGAAGATATTTTATAATAGATAACATGTGGACACGCTAATCACTACATTAAACCATGTGTTTTTCCCAGATGTTCAGAACTCTGGCGTACTCATTTCATACATACGAACAAGCAGTGTAAAAAATTTGGAAATTTGTATCAAGTTCCTGTGGGACCAAACTGCTGAGGTCGTCGGTGTCTAGGCTTACACACTACTTAATCTCACTTACACTAACTTACGCTAAGGACAACACACGCACCCATGCCCGAGGGAGGACTCGAACCTCCGACGGGGGAAGCCAAGCGAATCGTGGCAAGGCGCCACAGACCACGCGGTTACCCCGCGCCGCAGTGTGAAAAGATGAATGTATTTACAAATCTCTGGACTTGTCCAGATATCTTTCACACAGCAGATGAATGTCCAGTGGGGTAAGGAATCAGTCTTAAAAGCTTGTAAGGATGTTGCAGAGTAGGTTGTGCTCAGAAATAATTATCAAAAAAATGCGATAGTTTTGGCGGTTTCCGAGTTATTTAGTACGGAAGTTCGTCAATCATCCACGCAAAATCAGTAGGCCCGCCAGATGCAGTTAGTGTCCGTTGTTTTTATAGCGTAGGTTCGGGTTCGATCCTTACCATCGCTCTATGTCCATTTTTCGTATCGTTCTCTTCTTCGGGTTTAGGGAACCAAACGAAGAACACGTTTTGCGACACTATCTCTGGCAGACCGCTTGAATTTGCGCGCTCAGTTTGCCTAACTTCATTGCCGATCAACTCGGAAACGGCCCAATGTATAAAATTATTTTCTTAAGGGTACTAGTACGTGAATAAATGTCAAAAAATCCAATTTAAAATTAATTTGTCTTAAAAAATTTTCTGTTAGTTTTCTGAACAAGAAAATGCTTACTTGAAGGAAGTATGAATGAAGGAAGCCCTAAAATTAATGGAATTTAAAAGTGGCTTCGCACATGACACGTCCCTATGTCACGCTGAAAACTATAAAAAAAAACAGAATTTTGTTCTCACTTGTTTGAGTTTTATAGATTTTTAGTGTGTAATGTTGGTTAACCTGCCAAAGCATCATGGTTGCCTCGTTTTTGTTTATACAGATTGTTTAGTCTTTGTCTTGCCGCTGCTTTGCCACTAACATTTGTGTTTGGGGTGAAGTAACTGTGCGCGTACAAGTTTTCTTCTGTTTCAAAGATATGGGAAGAATTAAAAAGTTTGGTGTTAAACAACGTAAATTCTATGGAAATCGGTTCGCCCAACGGATTAGCTTTGCTAATACTGAAGCAGCACGTGATGTAACACTTGAATCTGCTTCAACTCCATCAAGTGCTTCGAAACAAAAACTGAAATTTATGGAGATTGGGCGTGACAATATTAATTATGATAATGTAGAGGTGGCCACTACTGATTCAGATTGTGTAATTGTTGAAGTCCCTGCTCTATCTAAACTAATTATCAAAGCTTTACAGTGTAAGGAATGTGGTAACAATGGTCTGTAAGTAGTTGAGGAGATAAGTGGTAGGAGAGGTGGTGCATCAAAATCAACAATTATCTCTAATTTTGTTATTTAAATGAGTGTGGTTATTGATATGGGTTAACCAAACAGAGAGTGTATAACACAACTGTTAAATTTGCTTATACTGTGAGATGTGTAGTCTGATGGTACAGAAGTGCACAAATGTTCTGCGCTCGTGTAGACTTACCTCCCCCTACAAGGTTTGACAGGCCAAACAAAATTGTTCTACAGAGCTTAGCAGAAGTAGCAGTTGATAGTATGAGAAATGCTGTTTAGAAAAGTGTAGACATGAATGATGGCAATACATGCGTGTTTTCAGCTGTGGATGCATCTTGGTCACGAAGAGGGCATAGTTCCCTAAATGGTGTAGTGATAGCTACATCCTTGGACGATGGTAAAGTCACTGGTGTGGCATGTACTGCCAAGTAGTGTCATGGCTATAATAATGGACCTATGAATCATGAATGTTTGATAAATTTTAGTGGTTGTAGTGGAGGGATGGAGTCTGAAGGTACTGTGAAGATATTTCGCAGATATGGTGTGGTGTATACATCTTACCTGGGGGATGGAGACTCAAAGGGGTACCAGGAAGTTTGTGAATCCAAACCTTATCGTGAAATAAAAGTTGAAGAAATGGAATGTGTTTGACATGTTCATAGAAGGTTAGGTACAACATTGGGAAATTTTAAGAACAATTTGAAGGGAAAAAAATTAGCTGGTGGTAAGTGTATTAGTGGACGTTGTCAGCTTACACAGGAAGCAATAGGCAGGTTGCAGTATTGTTATGGACAAACCATAAAGAAAAATACAGACAACATTGATTCAATGAAAAAGGCTGTATGGGCTACCTCCTTTCACAAAACATCCGCAGATGACAACCCATTTCTTGCGTTCTGCCCACCTGGCAATGATTCATAGTGTGGCTACCAGAGGGTTGTTGTTCAAGGTAAGACTTACAACCATAAGGGTCTATTGCTATTTGCTACAGAGGAAGTCATAAAACCTATGTATAGGAATCTTAATGACACAAGATTATTAGAGAAGTGTTTGCATGATAGGACTCAAAACCCACATGACAGTTTCAACAACTGTATATGGGAACAGGTACCAAAAACTATTCTGGTAGGACTAAATACTTTGTAATTAGGTGTGTTGGATCTACTGCTATGTTTCACTTATGGTTCAGTGTCAAGGAATAAGGTCATGGAGTTGATAGGAGTGCTCTGGTGGAGCTGGCCGCAGTGGCCGAGCGGTTTTAGGCGCTTCAGTCTGGAACCGCGCAACCGCTACGGTAGCAGGATCGAATCCTGCCTCGGGCATGGATGTGTGTGATATCCTTACGTTAGTTAGGTTTATGTAGTTCTAAGTTCTAGGGGACTGATGACCTCAGATGTTAAGTCCCATAGTGCTCGGAGCCATTTGAACCATTTGAGTGCCTGGTGGACCACTAAACATGCAAAGAGCTTTAGTTGCCACTGATAGCAGGAAACTCTCCGAAGCAAAGAATTCAGTGTTGGAAGCCAGCAAAGAAACAAGAACAAGAAGAACTGAGAAACAGAAGAGGGAGGAAGAACAAAACCAGAAACAAAATGAATACGGACATGAGATGTCTTAGTACTGTGCAGGTTAGAGAGAGAAGCCAACTGTTAATTTGAATTTCCCGTAAG
Source organism: Schistocerca piceifrons (assembly GCF_021461385.2). Lineage (NCBI taxonomy): Eukaryota > Metazoa > Arthropoda > Insecta > Orthoptera > Acrididae > Schistocerca > Schistocerca piceifrons. The sequence goes on along the minus strand of NC_060149.1, from coordinate 362,183,066 downwards.
TTCAATGTTTTTAATGTGCTGGTACACATTGCTTAAAAACTATTAAAGATAAAGGGGTGAAAACTTACACTCCTGGAAATTGAAATAAGAACACCGTGAATTCATTGTCCCAGGAAGGGGAAACTTTATTGACACATTCCTGGGGTCAGATACATCACATGATCACACTGACAGAACCACAGGCACATAGACACAGGCAACAGAGCATGCACAATGTCGGCACTAGTACAGTGTATATCCACCTTTCGCAGCAATGCAGGCTGCTATTCTCCCATGGAGACGATCGTAGAGATGCTGGATGTAGTCCTGTGGAACGGCTTGCCATGCCATTTCCACCTGGCGCCTCAGTTGGACCAGCGTTCGTGCTGGACGTGCAGACCGCGTGAGACGACGCTTCATCCAGTCCCAAACATGCTCAATGGGGGACAGATCCGGAGATCTTGCTGGCCAGGGTAGTTGACTTACACCTTCTAGAGCACGTTGGGTGGCACGGGATACATGCTGACGTGCATTGTCCTGTTGGAACAGCAAGTTCCCTTGCCGGTCTAGGAATGGTAGAACGATGGGTTCGATGACGGTTTGGATGTACCGTGCACTATTCAGTGTCCCCTCGACGATCACCAGTGGTGTACGGCCAGTGTAGGAGATCGCTCCCCACACCATGATGCCGGGTGTTGGCCCTGTGTGCCTCGGTCGTATGCAGTCCTGATTGTGGCGCTCACCTGCACGGCGCCAAACACGCATACGACCATCATTGGCACCAAGGCAGAAGCGACTCTCATCGCTGAAGACGACACGTCTCCATTCGTCCCTCCATTCACGCCTGTCGCGACACCACTGGAGGCGGGCTGCACGATGTTGGGGCGTGAGCGGAAGACGGCCTAACGGTGTGCGGGACCGTAGCGAAGGGGTTAAAAAGGTGTTGCTAACATTATTTTTAAAAATATGTAATTGTGTTCATAAAAATTCAGTAATTAACTCATAGCTTTTCTTTAAGAAAAGTCTTTAATTTCAAAGTTTAAGTCATAAGGATAGTCTACACTCTAGTTAAGTATGTTTTAAGATGGTATATACACTCCTGGAAATGGAAAAAAGAACACATTGACACCGGTGTGTCAGACCCACCATACTTGCTCCGGACACTGCGAGAGGGCTGTACAAGCAATGATCACACGCACGGCACAGCGGACACACCAGGAACCGCGGTGTTGGCCGTCGAATGGCGCTAGCTGCGCAGAATTTGTGCACCGCCGCCGTCAGTGTCAGCCAGTTTGCCGTGGCATACGGAGCTCCATCGCAGTCTTAAACACTGGTAGCATGCCGCGACAGCGTGGACGTGAACCGTATGTGCAGTTGACGGACTTTGAGCGAGGGCGTATAGTGGGCATGCGGGAGGCCGGGTGGACGTACCGCCGAATTGCCCAACACGTGGGGCGTGAGGTCTCCACAGTACATCGATGTTGTCGCCAGTGGTCGGCGGAAGGTGCACGTGCCCGTCGACCTGGGACCGGACCGCAGCGACGCACGGGTGCACGCCAAGACCGTAGGATCCTACGCAGTGCCGTAGGGGACCGCACCGCCACTTCCCAGCAAATTAGGGACACTGTTGCTCCTGGGGTATCGGCGAGGACCATTCGCAACCGTCTCCATGAAGCTGGGCTACGGTCCCGCACACCGTTAGGCCATCTTCCGCTCACGCCCCAACATCGTGCAGCCCGCCTCCAGTGGTGTCGCGACAGGCGTGAATGGAGGGACGAATGGAGACGTGTCGTCTTCAGCGATGAGAGTCGCTTCTGCCTTGGTGCCAATGATGGTCGTATGCGTGTTTGGCGCCGTGCAGGTGAGCGCCACAATCAGGACTGCATACGACCGAGGCACACAGGGCCAACACCCGGCATCATGGTGTGGGGAGCGATCTCCTACACTGGCCGTACACCACTGGTGATCGTCGAGGGGACACTGAATAGTGCACGGTACATCCAAACCGTCATCGAACCCATCGTTCTACCATTCCTAGACCGGCAAGGGAACTTGCTGTTCCAACAGGACAATGCACGTCCGCATGTATCCCGTGCCACCCAACGTGCTCTAGAAGGTGTAAGTCAACTACCCTGGCCAGCAAGATCTCCGGATCTGTCCCCCATTGAGCATGTTTGGGACTGGATGAAGCGTCGTCTCACGCGGTCTGCACGTCCAGTACGAACGCTGGTCCAACTGAGGCGCCAGGCGGAAATGGCATGGCAAGCCGTTCCACAGGACTACATCCAGCATCTCTACGATCGTCTCCATGGGAGAATAGCAGCCTGCATTGCTGCGAAAGGTGGATATACACTGTACTAGTGCCGACATTGTGCATGCTCTGTTGCCTGTGTCTATGTGCCTGTGGTTCTGTCAGTGTGATCATGTGATGTATCTGACCCCAGGAATGTGTCAATAAAGTTTCCCCTTCCTGGGACAATGAATTCACGGTGTTCTTATTTCAATTTCCAGGAGTGTATATACTACACGTCACCTCCAGCCCCCACCCCCTTGGGTGGGGCGGGGGGTGGGGTACAACTTTTAAATCTTAACTGGAAACCCCCATTTTTTATTGCAGATTCGGGTTCTCCCTAAAAAAGTAATCAAGTTTTGTGTGGAATATTTTTTTAAACCATTGACAGATGGAGCTGAATTCGAGAAAAATTAAAATTGGGGAAGAACGCCGATTTGTTTAGAATGATCCGAGAAGGACACATCAAATCGATACAAAATGTGCACCAATTCTTTCATTACACTAAATTAAGCTATTTTTTTTTTACAAAATGTATCCTACCCGCCACAGTTTTTGATGGAGGGAGGCGGAATGGTATTAAAATCTCGTTAGGGAACTCTTCACAATTACATTACTCACCCGACTGTGGCGCTGCCGTGGCCAAACTGCCAACTATGGCTCAGTATAAAGGTCGGTGCAATGCGATCAGACGTCACTTCACTTTCAGATTGTGAACCGTAAACATCAACTGACGAAAGTAAATTATTCTTTTGCGTAGCATGTCTCACTATCCTCCTACAGAGATTGTTGATATGATGTTAATTTTAGGTGAATGCTATAACAATTACGCTGTAGATGCGCAATTGTATGCGGATCGTTTCCCAAACAGACGACATCCAAGCGAAAACATTATTCGAAATTGCACTCAACGAGCTCGGAATGGACACGTGCACCGTCCACCTCGTTATCGCGAATACAATGGAAATGACGCTCGTACCCTTAGCGTTCTCGCCTGTGTTCAACTGGATACCGAAATTAGTAGTCGTGCGATTCTGGGACAAACTGGAATACCGAAATCAACTATTTTGAGGATTTCGAGGGCACATATTTATCATGCGTATCATATCACACTGACACAGGCATTAACGAAGAAAGATTTGCAAATACGCGTGCATTTCTGCCAATGGACCTTGAAAATGATAAGAGGTGACAATGATTTTTTTTAGATACGTTATGTTCACCGATGGGGCCACATTCAAAAGCAGTGGCGAATTAAACCTTCATGATTGTCATTATTGATCCCCTGTCCGCTACAGTCTGGAGCCGAGCGACTGCTACAGTCGCAGGTTCGAATCCTGTCTTGGGCATGGATGTATGTGATGTTCTTAGGTTAGTTAGGTTTAATTATTTCTAAGTTCTAGGCGACTGATGACCTCAGAAGTTAAGTCGCATAGTGCTCAGAGCCATTTGAACCAGTGACCCCCTGTCAATCCACACTGGCACAGACCCGTTGACAATCAACACAAATGGTCGTTAATGGTCTGGTGTGGAGTTTTAAACGGTTACTTGATAGGGCCGTATTTTCTTGACCGAAATGTAACTGGGGAATCTTATTTACAACTTCTTCGCGATGATTTGTTGGAGCTAATGGAAGATGTTGTTTCAGAACGAATGTGGTTCCAACAGGAAGGAGCTGCTCCCCATTGTGCTAAAAATGTGCGGAACGTTTTAAATTTACGGTACCCTGGTCGATGGATAGGACTTGGTGGACCAATTCAGTGGCCTCCACGTTCATCAGACCTAACATCTCCTGATTTTTTCTTATGGGGTTATTTAAAAAATATTGTTAATAAAAGACAGCCCACAACCAGAAACAATATGGAGCAACGCATTTGAAGAGCGTGTCCAACCATACCACGGGATGTGCTGCTAAAAACTGTGGACAACTATCGCAGACGATTGTCTTTATGCATTGAAACAAATGGGGATACTTTTGAACAATTCCTTCGTGCCTAATTTCATTAATTAAGCACCCAAAATTGTGAGAGGCAAGGGGACTCACACTAATGAAGCACCCAACATGTGAGGGGCAAGGGGACTCACACTAATGTAGCACCCCATGGGAACATCATACTACTACGTCCATGTCGTTGTTCCTGGGTAACGCTAAAAATAGGATACAGTACTTTTTGTTCAAAAATAGCTAATTTGGCGTAACGAAAGTCTGGTGCACATTTTGTATCGATTTGATGCGTCTTTCTTGGATAATTCTAAATAAATCAGAGTTCTTCGCCAATTTCACTTTTTTCTCGATTTCAGCGCCATCTGTCAATGGTTTAAAAAATGTTTCAGACAAAACATGATTACTTTTTATGGAGAATCCGAATCTGCAATAAAAATGTGTTTCCATTTAAGATTTAAAAGTTGCCCCCCGCCCTACCCAAGGGGGTGCGGGCTGGAGATCACGTGTAGTATCATTTGATGTCCCCCTTTGAGCTTACGAACTTGTCTTACCCACTATTTTTGCCCGATGTATAGTTTTCGAGATAATCTCATCCGAAACTTCAAATGGACCACCCTGTATATATGCGCCCGCGAAATGGTTAAAAGTCTACTTTAAAGATTGTAGTGTTCAGAACTTTCAGGAAAAAATCAAGCTTCTACTATGCTTTCATGTCGAGATATGTGTACCTATCCTGTACATACATGATTAAAATGCTTTATTTCATTTGCAACACAAAATGCAATTGAGAAAAAAGTCTGAGACCAAAAGCTATGATTTATACATTAAAATGTTCCCAAAAGATCTATTAGAAAACGGTAAGCATTACATGGACTTGCAACTCTTATTCTTTGAGCTACAGTATTTAGAAAACCGACAAAACTTTCAAGATTTCCTCTCTTGTTATTATTTCTGAGCAAAATCTACCCAGCAACGCCCTTACAGCCTTTTCAAAAAGCTTCTGACCGCACTGTATTTCACTTCACAATACGTAACTGCGTGCGCTGGGGCACAGCCATAATAAGTTTTGTGAGTGAATAGAAGCGTTGTGAAGCGTCTCCAAGATATGGGAAATAAGTTTTCTGTCGCTTGAGACGTGCTGCTACGTTATGTGTGAGATCCAGTAGGGGGATGTTCAGACACGTGTCGTCAAAATAACAGTGGAAGCAGCAAAGGTGCGCTAACAAGCGCTGAACCAGTTCGCTGCTTTCAGGAAATAAGAACTTCCGCTTTCCGCTCTCCTAAGCAGACAATGTGAAGAGCCTCTAATGGAACAGGAGTGTCAATTAAATTGTGGCTTGGTTAACTACGTGTAAACAACAGCCATGGAGTTAATAAAGAGAAGGAAGGGAAGAGTTAAATGTCTCGACGACATTCACGTCATTAGAAACGCTACACTGCCTCAGATTGACATTTAAGGCGGAGGGAGGAGAGGGAACGAGGGGTTTTGACTTAGGGAACTGTCATATTTCCCTGTTGTTATTTGCAGAATTTAAGGAATCCGCGGGCAGTATGTATGACAGGATCTGAACTTCACTCCTCCAGACGAGAGTGCAGTGTCGTAATGAAGGCATCATCTAGCATACTTTAACAAATAATAATGGCGGAAGGTGACGCTGGAGATAGGTTCAAGCGTGTAGAGGCAAATACAAATCTAAATCACCAGAAACATGAATCGTGGCGTGCGTTAGCTACATTAAAGGAAATATTCATTTCTCATGGAGGAAGGAAACTAATATTTTTTTGAAGTGCTATTCTAACTCAATAGTTTTGGCACTGTGCTGTGATATTTAGATAAATATGGGAAATACGTTATCAGTCTTAATGTAAGAAATTAAGCAAAGTTGTACGGCATTAACGCCTGCGAGATCCCGAAGGGCAGGTTCAGCCGCCTAATTGGAAAGGCACCTTTCCTTCGCGAAGTATGAGAGCTATATGCGGAAGTGTACCTTTGAAGTGTAAGTGACTGTCTGGATGTGGGTGGAGTGTGGAGTCATGCTCGTGTGGAGATGATGGGAGAAGAGAGAGTGAAACCTGATGCCGGGACATAACCTGCTCCTCTCGAAAGCACCAAGGCCGCTGCCGAACTAAAATCTCTATCAACAGTGTCACATGCCCTCACTTCGTGAGACAATGCGGAGAGGTTTGGAATTAAAACCAGGTCATTGGCGAGGAGACCGGTGATCAGTAACTTTACGCCACCACCTCTCCTCCCTTTGCCGGCCAAATACTGGAGGTGAAAATTTCATCCACCACCAGGAATCGAACCAGCGTACCCCCGACATCCGACTGAGCGAGATGGCGCAGAGGTTAGCACACTGGATTCGCATTCGGGAAGACGACTGTTCAACCCCGGCTACGGTAATACAGGTTTACTTTTTCCGTGATTTCCCAATATCTCTCCAGGCAAATGCCGAGATGGTTCCTGTGGCATCCACCACTATTGAATTGCCGCACCGAGCAGCGGCGCGCTCCATTACGCGCGGCCGAGAAATGTATCGTTGGCCGCACATCTCCTTGCGCGGCCCGCTGCTCGCGCGGCAGGCTGCCTTCGCGCTCGCGCAGTTCAAAACACCCATAACACCCAGCGATTGGACGCCCAGAAAATACAGGTCCAGCCGCCGGCTCCATTAACTATGGAGCCCTATTTAACGCCGCCACTGACGTCTGTCTACAAGCCAGTTCTCATTGTGCTATGTTTCTACTCCACAACTCGGAAGTGCTACGTTGTGTTTCACCCGCTATTCGACGTTGATTCTGCTGCGCTCTGGACACAGAATCCGAATACTATACTGGAACTTGGACTTCAACGTTCACTAGGCTTAGTATGTCATCGGACTTGTGATTTACGCCGGAATTCTGAATTCCGGTGGACCTTCTGGTCATTGGTATAACCATCAACAATTTATATAATTTTTCATGAAGTATCCATCTACAGCTTGGCGCTTGGTAACAGAATTATTTGTATCCCTGTTGTGTCAATAGACCGAGGACGGCGGTATATTTATTGTGTTATTCCTGGTAAATGTAAATGTCGTGTGACTAGGGCATCCCGTCGGGAAGACCGTTCGCCGGGTGCAAGTCTTTCGATTTGACGCAACTTTGGTGAGTTGCGCGTCGATGGGGATGAAATTTTGATGCCGACCGGCGTGGCCCTGCGGTTCTAGGCGCTACAGTCTGGAACCGAGCGACCGCTGCGGTCGCAGGTTCGAATCCTGCCTCGGGCATGGATGTGTGTGATGTCTTTAGGTTAGTTAAGTTTAATTAGTTCTAAGTTCTAGGCGACGGATGACCTCAGAAGTTAAATCGCATAGTGCTCAGAGCCATTTGAACCTTTTTTTTAATGATGATTAGGACAACACAACACCCAGTCCCTGAGCGGAGATAATCTCCGACCCAGCCGGGAATCGAACCTGGGCCCTTAGGATTGACATTCTGTCGTGCTGACCACTCAGCTACCGGGGGCGAACTATTCCTGGTTAAACAATTCCTTTGAAAAGGCACGGCCGATTTCCTTCCCCATTCCTGACACAATCCGAGCTTGTGCTCCGTCTTTAATGATCTTGATGGCGACGGGACATTAAACCCAATCTTCCTTCCTTCCTTTCTCCGACCCCTGAGTCGAGTACCACCGCACACACGTGAGTTAGCGACTTCGGCTAAGGAGGCGGGTAATTTCAATATTATAGCAAAGTGTCAAAAGAGTAGTTTCAGAAATACTGACTTTCTTCCTGATTGAGGTTCAAAAGAATAGTTTCAGACAGCAGTGGCTTTCTTCCTGAATGAGGTTTGACTCTTTCCTTTAATGTAGCCAAGTCGAGCCACAGTTTGTTGAACGTGAACAACATTTGTTTGATTACTGGCCCTTATTGTGAAAAATAGCAACTAACTAAGTAAAACTATAAGACTTGACTATGTCTCATTTGAAAACATGGCATAAATCGAGTAAGGAAATACACACACACACACACACACACACACACACACACACACACAACGACACCTCATAGCCCACATTTTTTTTGTATGCAACACCAAAGCCCTTACCAGCTATCCTAGTCTGGTAAGTAATAGACTATGCAATACGAGTGGAAAATCTGTAAAAGTGCTCATAATGTCGTGCCTTATTTTTTGTTGAATAATTGAAGGGTTGTCACGTTAAAGGAGCTATGTAACAAAATTTACCTTCTAGGTTAGTCAGAATAAACTGTAATCAGATAAGATGAACTTAAATATGCACGAATTCTATGTTGACACTTACTCACTGATTTCAGGAAAACAGGTTATCACTTGGCATGATCCAAAGGTAACTAATAGACACTGACTTTTCTAAATAAATTTGCTCTGAAATACGCAACGGGCTAAGTCCACAAAACAGGTCTTGTAATGTTTCTACCTCTAGTAATCATTTAACTGTTCAGTCTTGGCACAGTTCATTATAAAACTGTTTGTGCACGTGAGGTAGGTATTCCAACATACTTTTAAGGTCTCGTTCCTTCACTGAATACAATCGTTCAACACCAATGATCTCATTGAATGTGATCGTTTTGAAATCTTCACTTCGCCAACCTTTTCTTTTTTTTTTTTCTTCGACAGTCATATACTTTCCCATCCCATAGTTTCATCACATGTCTTTCTTAGCTGAATTACCCCAGGCATGGTGATCATAATCCATGAGTCAGAACTTATATTAACCTTTGTTGTGTTAATGATCATGTCAATCGCTTGCTGAGATTCCATAAAATATGTGCCTTTCATCTGAACAACTTTAAAATGGTTGCTTATTGCGAGCTGTTGCTGTGATGTTCATTACATCATCAGGAACAAAATACTCCCACACCTTTGCTCGCACTTTTCTGTTATTTCCCTTTTCTCACGTATTCATATTTTTTCCACTACCCATTGTACTGCCAATGAAGACGTGCAGGTGATCGGCTGCAGATCGGCAGCAGCAAGCGGATGTGTATAATCTCTACGTAAACTATGGTTAACGTGTGTAAGACATTCTGCACTTACCTCTAGAGCCCTTCGTAGTACCTACATCAGCAATCACTGGAGATAGTCTTTTGGTATGTAAAATCCCCGTTCATGTACCACCTATCGAAGTACAAAACACAATTTATGCAAAACTGGCGCTTAGACCTCAAGCATGATAACCCAACGATTGTCTTATGGTTACCCAATTGATTGACTGAGATACCCTCGTCTTTACACTGGTGTACATGGATATATTTTCACAGTAAATGAAAGCTTGCTTTATAATCTTTCATTCACTAGAGCAAATTTTGTATGGTTACATAGCAACTTTCCTTGAGATCTTACTTACTTGAGTCACATTTCGAGGGGATCCCATTTTATTAGACTGTTAGTTGCTGTTGGGTCTCACGATGCACACGTGAATGAAACTTAAAATTGTTCATACAGGCTGTTGAGAAATTCCCGTTACAAACTTCTGGAGGGGAGTGAGTTGCTAATATTTTGAATTGGAACCCATGTTCGCAAACGTACCGTTTCCATACTGCAACCATTTGAAAACACGTTGGTAACGCGACCACTTTTACAAGTTACTGGTTTGGCGGGACCCAGTACATCACTTGTTTTACTACTCCACTCATTAATAGCCAATGAAATTGCTCGTGTACTCGTTGACGGGGTCTCTTTAACGTGGTACATTGCAGCCTCTTCCAGTTCGGGTGGGTGGCGTGTCCTTGGAGCACCACAGTCATGCCTGCTGACGTTGAAGGTACCCTTTCTCTAAGACTTTGCGTAATTGTGACGAAAAGCGTGTGCAATGGAGTCGGACGTTGTGGAGAACGATCTTGATAAAGGCGACTAGCAGCTCTTCCATTATCGTGGGCTTCGCCATTCAGAAGGATCATGTTAGCGCATTCTACGAGTACAAACGTGTACTCAACCATGTTGCTCTAACACTCACAGACATGTGAACACTTTTATCAACGGTACCTGCTCCGTCCGTCCATAAAGTTCCGAAATGATTTTATTCCCGGCGTATGAGCGACGTCAGCGCAGTAATGACGGTAGCAGCTTGAACTAACAGGTATAAACAAGAGATGTGCATTGGATCAGTGCTAAATAGTGGACGTGCGGGCGTACTACGTCAGCGTTGTATCACAAATTGTAACGGAGCAACAACTCTAAATCTAGTGTTCAAAACATTCTGGAGAATGTCTTGAAGAAGCGAAAAGTGTGTGCACAACTTGACTCCCGAAAAAAAAAAAAAAAACAACGACGCGTGGGCCCTTACTACGACTCGATTGAAATGCAAAAACGAGTACAATTCTTTTCTGAAAAAAAAAAATCATCACGGGTGGCGAGACCCTTCGATCAGTACGAACCTGCCACAAAATGACGAAGTGCAGAGGTTCACATGAGGGGGGTGAAAGCCTTAACGAGATAACCGATATTCAAGCCACTGTTACGTGAATGTTGAACAACCTCCCGATGGAGGATTTTGACAGTTTCACATTGTTGTATAAACGTAGAACACCATCTACCATCTTAACTTTCCTCTATTTTTTTAATCCAGCCTCGAAATTTTTTCGACTGATTTCACTATGTCTAATATGTCCATATCTGTCTCATACTCATAATGGTTCTTGAGGGTAGCGTGACCTAGACAGTGCCTTCACAATGGTCGACTGCCAGCTATGTGAAGATTTTCTTTCTGAGATTTAGAGGAGCTTCCCCCAGCGACGGATTGTCCCCAGAGGTGTGATTTGAGCACTTGCATGGTGGATGGCAGGATCTGACTGTTCCACTGCTATTGTTTCTCACCCCACTTTTCTTTTGTCCTTGTCGGTGGTGAGAAATCCGTTCTTCGGTTAACATCCATAGTTACGAGTGCTACATAGGTAACTTTCGTAAAAATTCTGAGCCTGTTCTGGTAAGTTTGACTAAACTAATGACAATGTTGATAAACATGTGCATGAATTAAGAAGAAGGTACAGTTTATTTGTTAACTAAACTTACTCTCACTCACATTTCAATAGTATCAAGTCTTTTGAAACGTGTCGTGTCACCCACCTTACGCCACTACCCCCCCCCCCCCCCCCCCCCGAGTCGAACACTACGTTTCTGCCGAACCCGTGAAAGAGAATCAGTTCTACAGACAAACATCCTGAAGATGTCTTTAATTTTTCAAAGACTATTGTTAGAATAACGGTTTCAAAGAAATCAAAATGAGAAGAGGAAACAATTAAAAAAGATATAGACATGGTATTGGCTGAAAAATTCAGGATCAGGGAAGTAACAGGCAGATTTCCACTATTCAATTGGAAGATTAGCTAATCATATATTTAAGCATTTAGACAATTGTTTTTGCCACTATATAAAATAGAGTTATGGAATTAGTTTATGACTTAGCAAAACATTTGAAATTGCCACGGAAACAAAAAACTCGAAATTTTTTCGAGGTTTCATGAAGCGGCTTTCTGATTTTTTTCCTTATCGTCTGCCCTATCTACCAGTGTTCAAAGAACACACGGCCTCAACAGAGAACAATGAATTGGTATTTTGATTGTAACAACACTAATATTACTCTCCTATTTAATTTAATTTTTGTGTTCACATTGGCAATGCTATGTTCCTCGTACAGGATATCTGCTGTTTGGAACGAATTGTGAAAGCGTATCATTTTAAACACTTTCTTAAAACGCTTGTAATAACATTAAAAACGACTTACTCTCATTTCCTCTTGTATTTTTTTTAATATGAATATTCTATATTTACACCATAAAAAAGTTCATTCATATCATAATTCCAACTCTCAAAAACGCTTAGATGTCCAACACAAGGGATGACAAAGTGCAGAGATTCACATGAGTGGGGTGAAAGCCTTAACGAGGGATAATTTGAAGGAGGCATCATCACTATAGCGACATTACTATTCAGAGAATGAAATTAACAGTAATTACGTAAAAATACATTAAAAGCCAGCTGTAGCGCAAGGTCTATAAAAAATTACAAAAATTAACTTTTAATATGATGCTCCATGCGAAGTCAAAGGTGTCTGTCATAATGGTCATACGATATCATTTTTATAACATTAGACGTCTTTAGGAAACCTGTGCGGCAAATTAAAGTAAACTGCAGATACTGAACATATGTTGTTCACTCTTATCTTAGGTCCTCAATCACACATTATCCATGATATGATTAGATATCGTACTTCAAAAGTGCGTTTCCTCTTTGGATAGAATAACGATGATATATAAGAGAACTATAGTTAACAATGAAGTAATTATAGTCAGATGGTAATGATATTGTAAGTGGGCTGTACAACATATGACTACTTCTGATGTCTGTGTACTGCGAACTACAATTTTCCGATGGCATCAGCTTTAAAAGTTAGTGCAATACTAAAATGTAAAATACAAAAAGATTTGTGTGTATGTAAAATAGTAATTGAGTGTCTCAGAAAACAGTCTACTGCGCGTCGTAGTCACTATTAGTAATGAAATGGCGAAAAATTTAAGATATTCGAAAAATTGCCGTCCCGTCTGTGGGGGAGATGATGTTTGCAAGGAACAAAAGAAAAAGAAATAGGAAAAAAAACGTAAGAGCCAAAACTGCTTCCAATTCTTTAACTTAGGTTGGCGACTTACGTACGAATTTGGTTTCAAATTAAGTTTAAAAGCCGTATTCTCCAGGTACCCAAAACTCTCCATATTCAGTTTGGTCAGTGACCATTTATTGTAGCTTTCACAGTACACTGCGCGGCCAAGTGTCTGCTTCAGTAGGAGACCTCGGCTTACTGAAACTACTGGTAAAAAGAAACACAGATGTTCTATCTATATGAAAAAAAAATGAATTGCTAAATATGCTGAGGTAAAGTTTCTGCCACAAACTCAAACCCGAAACTGAATTAAAAGATCTAGACCTAAATTTATCCGAGTTATGTGGATGATATCTGCGATTGTCTTACGATTTTTTTTATTTTGATGGTTCAGTCATGTTGGATAACAGTGCATAGCTGGACGAGTGGTGATGGTAGCTTGCTGTCTAAATTCGTCGTACCAAACTAAACGTCGTTCTTAAACATGATTGAAGCAGCTGTATTGTTTGTAGTAGCACTTTGCGGATGCGAGCTTAATTGAAGAACTGTTCTCAAATTTACCGCAATAGTAAGTCAGAAAACCCCCAAAAACCAAATTTTCGTTCATCAATCCAAATACAGTGATATATATTAGTGGTATGATGGAAGGCATGAAAGAGGATGAAACCATCAACATTACGCCTCTAGGAAAATTGCAAGCGAGACGCTGAGATTATTACATCCCTATCCTATGAAAGTATAATCATCGACGGTGTTTTATGGTTATATACCGCAGAAACTGAGTGCAGGATTTGGAGCTGTTCTCTTCTTTTGTCGGCCAAAATAATGCGAGGAACATTTCTCACTATGACGATACTAAAGCTGTTTATGGTCGTGTGTCTTTTCTTCAGCATTATTTTGCGATCTCGTCCATTTAAGATGAATATATAGTATGTGCACACAGTGTACACGATTTTGTTCAGTAAAATAGTTTTCCAATGTAAATACACATAGACGCTGTTCGTTCTCTCTTTTTTTATTTTACCCTTAATTTTCCGTTCTTTTTGTTTGTTAAGTTATTTTTGTTGTGATAGAAAGATTTTGTTCGTAATAATATTTTTACTGCAAAAGTTTGTGTATCTCTTGTAGAAATATTCGGGGTATTTACTCACACTAATGAAATTCATTCTATTTCAGGTACGTGTTGCGCCAGTATCACTTTCGACTTAATGGTAAGTAGTAAATCATATTGAAACGTTTAACTTTTAAAACTTCATACACTTCTGCCAGTAAAGACACACTATTGATATTTCGATTACTCATCACTCTTTCATTAACAGTAACGAATGAAATGTCCAACCAACTTTTGTGAGCAGAGCCTGTTCTAGGAGATCCTAATGCAAACTCATTTCAAACAAATAGCTGAAAATTTAATGTCATTTATTTTCATGAACTAGCAAGACAAACTGTTGTATTCTTTAATTTCAGCATAAACGATATTTCGTTTTGAAAAATGTAAGTGAGAAAGTGACACTAACTGGCAAATAATTGTTATATGAGACTTTATTTAAATTTCAAGCGCAAATCGCCGCCTTTTTGAAGAATATTTCCACTCCTGGCCTAAGCCATAGTTCATATTAATACGTGATAGAGTCACATACAGTTTTATTGACACGGAGAACCAAAATGTGGGTACATACTATATATACGCCATTATATTTCCAGAATAACCGTAGTAGATGCTTTATGAATAAAAGAGAAACTTGTCTGGTGACAATACTCTTTAACTGCACTAAACTTAAGACGTAAAAACAATAATAATTTATTATAACAGCTGCTGCAGAAGGTGGAAACGGAAACAAATATATTAATTTTTATAGATGACGATCATAAAATTTCATAGTAGATTCCAAGTATGTCTACGTGCAACAACCATTGCCTCTTACAGTATATGGTTCTTGATATTGTATTTCATCGTTACTGAAACAACATAAAAAGAAGAACAGCTAACAGTAACAGGATTTCTGCGGTGGGAAACAGATACCAGATAACTGACTGATGTTTCCAATGTGTCTGTACCTTCAAGTGAGCATTTACCAGTTCCCAAACAAGATTAAAGGAGAGAAATTACCAGTGGTAATGAGAAACTTACAGAGACCTAGTACTCCCCAGCGGCATTTAGAGCTCACGTCTTTTGATTAACGCTTGTGTGCAGTGTCAAACAACATTGGCAATGGAACTCCTAGCAGTTAAGAAATATGAACTAATTTGTGAGCGTAGGTCCACAAATTAATTCATAGTTCCTAACCACTTCCAGTCTTCACCACGCACGTGTTCAGCAGCTGAGAACAAATTCACTGACAGCGTTGTTTGACATTGCAAACAAGTGTTAATCAGAAGATGTTGTTGTTGTTGTCGTCTTCAGTCCTGAGACTGGTTTGATGCAGCTCTCCATGCTACTCTATCCTGTGCAAGCTTTTTCATCTCCCAGTACCTATTGCAACTTACATCCTTCTGAATCTGCTTAGTGTATTCATCTCTTGGTCTCCCTCTACGATTTTTACCCTCCACGCTGCCCTCCAATACTAAATTGGTGATCCCTTGATGCCTCAGAACATGTCCTACCAACCGATCCCTTCTTCTGATCAAGTTGTGGCACAAACTTCTCTTCTCCCCAATCCTATTCAATACCTCCTCATTAGTTACGTGATCTACCCACCTTATCTTCAGCATTCTTCTGTAGCACCACATTTCGAAAGCTTCTATTCTCTTCTTGTCCAAACTATTTATCGTCCATGTTTCACTTCCATACATGGCTACACTCCATACGAATACATTCAGAAATGACTTCCTGACACTTAAATCAATACTGGATGTTAACAAATTTCTCTTCTTCAGAAACGCTTTCCTTGCCATTGCCAGCCTACATTTTATATCCTCTCTACTTCGACCATCATCAGTTATTTTGCTCCCCAAATAGCAAAACTCCTTTACTACTTTAAGTGCCTCATTTCCTAATCTAATTCCCTCAGCATCACCCGACTTAATTAGACTACATTCCATTATCCTTGTTTTGCTTTTGTTGATGTTCATCTTATATCCTCCCTTCAAGACACTGCCCATTCCCTTCAACTGCTCTTCCAAGTCCTTTGCTGTCTCTGACAGAATTACAATGTCATCGGCGAACCTCAAAGTTTTCATTTCTTCTCCATGAATTTTAATACCTACTCCGAATTTTTCTTTTGTTTCCTTTACTGCTTGATCAATATACAGATTGAACAACATCGGGGAGAGGCTACAACCCTGTCTTACTCCCTTCCCAACCACTGCTTCCCTTTCATATCCCTCGACTCTTATAACTGCTATCTGGTTTCTGTACAAATTGTAAATAGTCTTTCGCTCCCTGTATTTTACCCCTGCCACCTTTAGAATTTGAAAGAGAGTATTCCAGTCAACATTGTCAAAAGCTTTCTCTAAGTCTACAAATGCTAGAAACGTAGGTTTGCCTTTCCTTAATCTTTCTTCTAAGATAAGTCGTAGGGTCAGTATTGCCTCACGTGTTCCAGTGTTTCTACGGAATCCAAACTGATCTTCCCCGAGGTTGGCTTCTACTAATTTTTCCATTCGTCTGTAAAGAATTTGTGTTAGTATTTTGCAGCTGTGACTTATTAAGCTGATAGTTCGGTAATTTTCACATCTGTCAACACCTGCTTTCTTTGGGATTGGAATTATTATATTCTTCTTGAAGTCTGAGGGTATTTCGCCTGTTTCATACATCTTGCTCACCAGATGGTAGAGTTTTGTCAGGACTGGCTCTCCCACGGCCGTCAGTAGTTCCAATGGAATATTGTCTACTCCGGGGGCCTTGTTTCGACTCAGGTCTTTCAGTGCTCTGTCAAACTCTTCACGCAGTATCATATCTCCCATTTCATCTTCATCTACATTCTCTTCCATTTCCATAATATTGTCCTCAAGTACATCGCCCTTGTATATACCCTCTATATACTCCTTCCACCTTTCTGCTTTCCCTTCTTTGCTTAGAACTGGGTTTCCATCTGAGCTCTTGATATTCATACAAGTCGTTCTCTTATCTCCAAAGGTCTCTTTAATTTTCCTGTAGGCGGTATCTATCTTACCCCTAGTGAGATAGGCCTCTACATCCTTACATTTGTCCTCTAGCCATCCCTGCTTAGCCATTTTGCACTTCCTGTCGATCTCATTTTTGAGACGTTTGTATTCCTTTTTGCCTGTTTTACTTACTGCATTTTTATATTTTCTCCTTTCATCAATTAAATTCAATATCTCTCCTGTTACCCAAGGATTTCTACTAGCCCTCGTCTTTTTACCTACTTGATCCTCTGCTGCCTTCACTACTTCATCCCTCAAAGCTACCCATTCTTCTTCTACTGTATTTATTTCCCCCATTCCTGTCAATTGCTCCCTTATGCTCTCCCTGAATCTCTGTACAACCTCTGGTTCTTTTAGTTTATCCAGGTCCCATCTCCTTAAATTCCCACCTTTTTGCAGTTTCTTCAGTTTTAATCTACAGATCGTAACCAATAGATTGTGGTCGGAGTCCACATCTGCCCCTGGAAATGTCTTACAATTTAAAACCTGGTTCCTAAATCTCTGTCTTACCATTATATAATCTATCTGATACCTTTTAGTATCTCCAGGGTTCTTCCATGTATACAACCTTCTTTCATGATTCTTAAAGATGTGAGCTCTAAATGCCACTGGACGGTGATAGGTCTCTGCAAGTTCCCATTGGTAATTCCTCTTCTTTAATCTTGTTTGGGGACTGGTAAATGTTCACTCGAAAGTACAGACACTACGGAAACATTAGTTATCTGGTATCTGTTTCTCATCGCAGAAATCCTGCTACCGTTAGCTATTCTTCTTTTTACACTGTTTCAGTAACGGAGAAAGCACATTATCTGGGACCTTAGAGGGCTCTCAGTCCATAAACTGAAAGGAGCAATGGTTGTTGCACGTAGACGGAGTTGGAATCTACTGCGCATCTTTATGGTCGTAATCTATAAAATTAATATATTTGTTTGCGTGGCCATCTACTGCAGCAGCTGTTGTAATCAATTATTATTGATTTTTACATCTTAAGCTTACTGCAATTAAAGAGTACTTTTCACCAGACGAGCTTAGCTTTTATTTATAAAGCATCTTCTACGGTCAGTCTGGAAATTTTGTAGCATACATATAGCATTTACTGTATTTTTGAAATTTATAGATTAGAAAAGAAAGTTTCTTTATAAAATTGACACACAATTTACTTACGATGTTTTGTAGCTCTTGTTTACATATCCTGAACTCCACTGCTTCTTCCTTCGTTGTTTGCGAAGACTGAAGTCGGAGAAAACCTGGTTGTACATTCACTCCGCGCATTTCTTCGCCTTTTATGAATTTGCTTTTTCTTACACTGCATTGCTGTTTTTTCCACTTCCCCTCACTTTTGTAAGCCTTAATAAGAAAAGCAGTACTTTAGTTTCACGTGGTACGCATTCACCACAGAGTTGATGTTTATTCGTTTGTTTCCTCTGTGTGCGTGTGTAAGTGTATGTATGTATGTATGTGTGTGTGTGTGTGTGTGTGTGTGTGTGTGTGTGTGAGAGAGAGAGAGAGAGAGAGAGAGAGAGAGAGAGAGAGAGAGAGAGAGAGAGAGAGGAGAGGGAGAGGGAGAGGGAGAGGGAGAGGGAGAGGGAGAGGGAGAGGGAGAGGGGGAGGGGGAGGGGGAGGGGGAGGGGGAGGGGGAGGGGGAGAGGGGGAGAGGGAGAGGGGGAGAGGGAGAGGGGGAGAGGGAGAGGTAGATAAGACAGGGGGGGTTGCCGGAGAAAAGAAGGTTTTTGTGTGGGTGGGTGTTAGTAATTGAGGAATTGTAAATTAGTGAACATGTATCAAATGTTCAGGACAGATGTGAGTGTTTTTGGGGTAGGGAGAGGGGGGGAGGGGGATTAGAGTGGTGGTTCGAGTAGATGAACAGTAACTGGTGTCGAGATAAACTGGCGTCTTTTCTCATTCTTGATCTCTTGACGTTGTGATTTGTAAATGATGTTAATGATAGCTACAAGTAATAGCGAGACATGTATTTTTATTTCACATAGTGAAACCCTGATTCGTATAACGAAGAAAACATTATCGTAAAGCACTAGTTGCCAGGGACTCCACTCACCAACGTATTTTTTACTATCGTATTTTCTCGTGGTCGTGAGGAACTTTGCTTCTACATGTAGCTAGCTAGATAAAGGAATTTTATTTTATACACGAAAAACATCGACGAAACTAGCCGTTTTTATATTTCGAGAGTTTCAATAGTCTTGGTTTTATGAACGCTAATCCATCCTTAGTTCCACAAGCAAATATAAAATGTGTTTCTTCTACACTATAGTAATTTCTAAATGTTGGATTCTATTTTATGTAACCCATAATATGTTTACCGTAATGAATATAATGTAAAAATATAGGATGCCTGGTTAGATGTAAGAAAGAGACTGACAGCCCCAAAGTTTCCAGGTTAAGTAAATTCTCTTTCAGACAACTCCTACGAATCATTCTCGGTACCACCAACAGCTTCATTATGTTGCGTCACCTCCTCTACATATATGAATGATGCTTTGTTGGGAGGCGGGATGAATCATGAATCGCCTCATCCGTTTTTCGACTGATTCGTACTTAGCTGCCGACGCTTAACAACGTGTACCGTGACGTACCGATCCAGGCGATCTTTTCCCTCCTTCGAGCAGTGTTCAGGCACCCACGATAATCTCTGTAACATGTGACACGAAGTGGATAGAGGTGCACGTTTTGTGGCTGTCACCTTTCTAAAAAGGAAAGAAACCTAACTTAAATTCTCGTTATGAAGTGGCTTTCTGTGCTTCCTACATGTAATTACTTTTATACACTATTTCTACTCATAGAACGCGGGTTATGTATCGTCTTCCTATTTCTCAGTAGTGATGCTCTCGAAGTCTGCGACCGATCTGGGCCCGACCAGCGATGGGCAGCTGGTTAAGTCAGCGTTGGCAGGGGGCGCTGCGTACTTCATGCTTTCGGACTGCACACTAATTGCCTGTACAAGGTTTGAAGACGTCTCAGTCACATGACACGCGAACAGTACCTTTCACTGTGGCCACATAAACGCTCTCTCTGTCAGGAATGCAGTACCTATCCCTTACTGAAATTGCTCATATGTGTAAATCGCCATTAAAGACACATATCGCCGAGTTATTCGTCACGTTTGCTGTTAACTGTAGAAGATCACTTGCCTGCAATAGCTTCACTTGTACAACAAATTCCTTTGAATAGGTTTTCCGCACACATGAACTCTAAACGTTTATGTAAATTAGATATATCAAGTGAATTACATAATATGATCAAGTCGTATAGACTCACTGTTCTTGGTGTCGTTCTTACTAATTAACTTGTTACCCTAGTGTACTGGTTGAATGTTGTTTTCATTTACTGACAAGCTCATTTACACACTACTTGAACAAAATAACCATGTGCTGTCAGTTTGGAACTGCACACGTGGTCTTGTCGCATTTATTTCCTATACTACAATTTGAAGCCATATTAACTTTTAATCGACCGTGACTTTCAAAAATATGAAAAGGTTTTTCAAATACTGCTGCCAGTCAGTATTTTGTTGACTACTTAACTTATTTAATTAGCGTATTGTTTCGAGTTTAGACGTCATCATCACACTACAGAGGGAGCACAGCAGCTTTTAACACAAGTGCACATAGATATTAAAGCTTTTTCTATGGTCTTGGTACGTGCTGTGATCATCCTGTGAAGAAAGAGCAGGATAGCCTAACAAGAGGCGATGTCTCTTTGTATTTTGTTCTGCTGTTCACATGATTTTTTTTAAAGAATCACTCTTTTTGTCCTTGTGAAGTGGCTGTCTTCTTATGATGTGTTCTGGTGCCTCCGTTTCTATGGCTCTTTTGAACTTGTCAGCTATTGTTCGCAAACTTCTAAAGATAACTTGAATCACGATATCACGAGCAACTCAACAATGCAGGAAAGTAATATGGTGGCCGAAACATCTATATGTCGATCTTGATGTAGTCAGTCCCTTGCAGCGCTTTCTGCACGTTTTGATGTCACATCACAGACGTTGTTCGACCAGATATATATCAAAATGAGAGACTGTGATAATTTTGTATAAAAAGTATTGAAGTTACTGAATAGATACGAGTTCTTAAACTCCGTCACTTCATTTAGGATCTCGTTTTTCCACTTTTAGTCATGGATGAATATTTACATTTCCTCTAAGACGTCCATTTCCCAGCTCTTTTCTAAAGTATGCATTATTCGAACGTTGTCTGTTGCAACACTGTTCCCTGTTTCGTCTGTATGTTTCGCTGTAGCTGACTTGTTAGCATTTCAAGTCTGAAACAGTCAATGTGTTCTCTAAAATGGGTTTTAAAATGTCTGCCCTTTGGCCAATGTAGTATATGTTGCGCTGACTGCATGTAACTTTATAAATTCCTGATTCGTTCAGTGCCTCTCTTGATAATGAGATGTCATGAACCAGTTTCTTCCTGAAGTTGCTGTTGATGTCGCAAGTAATCCTGATATGTGTGTTTAAACAGCTTAGCTATTTTGTCTGAAATAATTACTAAATATGGTATCGTTATATATCTAAGTTTTTGTATGTATTTGGATTGTGGCTTCGTCAGTTTGTTTGCTTTTGTTTTTTGTTATGAGTTGTGATAGTGCATCTATTTCATGTTCATGATAGACTCTGTTGTGTGCAGTGTATTTTATTGTGTTTATTTCTGTCTCATGGTCAGCAGCATTAAGTGGGAATTTCTGTGCTCTGTTCAAAAATGTTCATATTGACGTTCAAGGGTCTGGCATGTATAGATTATTGTCACGTCTAAAAAAACTATTTTGTTATCATTTTGGTGTTCTATGCTGAACTCGATGTTTTTGTGTAAGTTACTGAATCTCCTTAACAATATTTATATTTTTTCTTCATCTCTATTAATATTGTGAATCTGTCATCCACATGTCTGCAGTAGTCCACAATTTTCTGGGTGTTGTTGTTCTTGTTGTTCAGAAGTTTATTTTCAATGTGATTAATGAAAATTTATGGAATGATACCGCTGAGTGGACTAACCATTGCAAGGCGTTCGTCCTGATTATACGTTTTACCACTGACTGAGAAATAGTTGTGGGAGTAGTTCAGTTATTTCAGCTGTGGACATAGTCTGACATTTTAATAAATTCTATTTAATTATATCTATGGATTCCTTGACAGATATGCTGCTCTATAATTTTAATGTATGTATGGAAATAAGCTTTGCACTGACTAGGATCCGAAGTTCTTTGATGCCTTAAATTGCTTGGTAACTATTTTTCACTGAATAGCAGGTTTGAAATTTGTATTAGTTTTGTAAAATTGAGTGTAACTTTCTCATCACTTTGTAGCCTGGATATTTCATAGTATTAACAAAATGTCTGACAAGTACATTAGCTTTATGGATTTCTGGTTGGGCCCATAGCTTCTGAGCTGTTGAGATTATTGGTATTGATCTCTGAGTTTCCTCCCTTGTTAATAATAATTATGTTTTATTCAACTGTTTCTTTAAAAATGTTAAACTTCTGTTTGGGGTCATATGAGATTTCTTGTATGCGGTTATTCTGAGTTCTGATACCAAGGGTCTTATCTACGTATTCACATTTGTTCATAATCACTACTGTAGAACGATCATTAGATTTCACTGCCAGTGCATTGCCCTCGTTGAGCTTCCTGTTGATGTTTTTAAGCAACTAGCTCTCCTCATAGCAAATTATTATTGGATATTTGTTTAGGTGTTTCTCTATTAATTTATTTGCTTCTTGACTGTCCATTTTTATGTGGTTTGGTCACATCAGCAGACATTTTTACTGAGAAAACGATGCCCTTGATGTTATTATTGTTAAGTTCTGGTTTAAGATTGCTTTAGGCCTTTTTTTAGTGGAACATGTTCACTGTTATTGAAATTATGTTTGTGGAATAGACTGCTCTTGTGACTGGGAGCCGTATTTAAAAAACCTTTTCATATTCCCTATATGCTCGCATTACTTGAGAGTTTATTTTTTTTCTTCGTTTTCCTGGCGTGGTTCCGTTTACCGCGCTCCACTCATATATGCATTCGCTCATTTTGGATTTAACTTTTATTTCTGTGCACCCTTGCCCCTTGCCACCATGGAATTGCTTAATCTGTGCTGTGGTGTGAGGGAGGGAAGGTCGTGTTACGGCTCTTTGCATATTTGAACTATTTTTATACGTGATATCTGAGGCGAAAATGAGGAAATAGCGAACTTTTATCTGAATGGGAAAGTGAAAAACATTCTGAATAGCACACATCTGCTGGCTAGTGTACCAGACTAATCACTGCTTATGGGACAAAGACTGACTTCGAAACAATCTTACAAACTAACGTCCTACGAGTTGCACACAATCACGTAATTTTTCAATGATAGTAATGTCCAGTTGAATGATCTAGCGAAGCCTTAGGCCTGTATTTGATCCGAGATCGCTACATCTGTGTAACAAGAAAGCATTAGGAAAATTAACTTATTCGGTTTTCTAAACTTGATTCCGTAAAGTACGAGGCCAGTTGGTGTGTTGCTTTAGCTGAGACGTACCTCCTTCTCTGAAGTCAGCACGGCGCGAAATAGGGTAGCGATTTGAACACTTGAAACACAAACAGGAGGAGTTGGGTTCAACGCTCCAACCGACCATCTACGATCGTAATTTCCATGGTTTCTTGTCTCTTAGGTTAATGCCGAAATCATCGCGTCTGTTGTTTTCACACATCTTTGCCCATCTTAGCAAGTGCTCACTGAAAGTAAAGTCATGTATTCGCAACCATGAAAGAGGGGTGCGACATTTATTTCCTTAGCTGAAACTAAAAGTTTAGATAGTAAATACGTAAAAATATACAGGAGTAATATAGCAAAAACATTTTTGTCTGTTGAGTATCTGTATGCATCACACCTAGCGTTTTACAAGTCCAAAACAATAATTCATTCTTACGGATTAGTTTAGCTGAATTTTACGATTCGCATTCTTCTGTTATTTTTCCCTTTTTTGTTTGAAAAAATTGAGCTTTTATCGTGTTTTGAAAGATACACTGTGTCTTTAAACAGTTAATTTGAACTGTTCCATATTAGCTTCATCCAAATGGCACTTGGTGAGGGTGAAATGCCAAATATTTCACAGCATTAGTAAATGATGTTCCCAATTCGTTGTTCTATAGTTGTTCAGCCGCTTCTCTTATTACGCATAGACATACAAAGGAAGTAATTGTTGTATTTGTGCGAATTAACTTCTAAATCAAAGGTCCTATAGCGACGTGTTGCAATTTCTCACTGTCTTAGTGTCTTAGCATTCAAGTCTTAAGCAAGAAAGGACTCATTGATGGCAACTTTCAGTTACAATTTTTTAAAATTTCTGTCTAGGAAATAATATTTTAATGTGAGAGTACTGTCCAGTGGAATTGTGCTGGGTAACTAGTCTCGCTGTTCGTCTAGGTAAATGAAGGCAACTTAGTTCACATTTTTTTCGCTCCCCTCAAGAGTCCTCATAAACAGAAGAAAGAGGTGAATTAGATACACCTCCGTAGGAGCGTATAGTTTCGTTTACACCCATATCTCTCTCAACAGCATTGAGTAGTCATCCCACGGACTTCACAACTCATTGAGAGTGGTTAGGAATCACGCTATCACCGCTATACAGCCTTCCACAGCCTACAGATGTAGTAGTAGTAGCATTAGTATTAGTAGTTTTCTTCATCCGTAGAACAGTTTGGTAAGGATAGTGGGTATGTCATGGTATTACAGTTCAAGAACAGCAAAAGTAATGTAATTCACATGTACAGGCATTTACATAATTACAGGTCTAGTTTGACAAGGATGGGACCGGTAGTCGACCGTGGACTTATATTAGGAACCATTCCGGCATTTGCCTGAAGTAATTTAGAGAAATGATGGGAAAAATAAATCGCGATGGTCAGACGAAGATAGGAGCTTCCACGCGCAAGTCTCTTTAAAACAGTGTTGCCTCATTCGGTTTATCCCTAGCGTACAATACTGTTTTACTCCCAGACACTGCATATACTATACACATATTGTTTCATAACTATACACTACACACGCTACCACATCGATGGCCCACGGCACTCACATCATTCAAGGTAGCTCTAGCGGTCTCCGCTCTATTGAGGGTCACACAAGGAAGTATTTGGTAGTAATTGTATGGTGACTTCTGTACCTAAACTTGCAAAGGCAACATTCCTCACAGGGAGGAAACAAACAGCGCCATGAAATGTGGTACGCTGATGTGAGAGCTCCATTGCGTTTTGTACTTTTCAACGAAACAGTATTCGCAAGTGTCGTAATACATTGGTCCAGGCGACTTTCAAACGTTCACTGGTGGCATTTCGTGATGCTCTGTGCACACTGTAACATACGGATTACAGAGGCAGTGGTACGGAAAGGTGATACCGAGAAGATAGCTTCGGATGATGATGTTGTTCCCGTGTTGTTGTTGTTGTTGCTGTTGTTGCCGTTGCCCAGCACTGAAATCGCGAATGATCTATAACACAGTAGCCTATTTGTTCACTAATTTTTTGGCATACAACCGGATCTAGGTGTCCAAGGGGTACTGTACTTTCGAAACAATCGCGTTGTCATCATCAGATCATCAGGTGTGCTGATAAACTGGCTATCGATGGGCGAGTGCTGGTCATTTGTCTACTTATCCTCCCATTTGCGTCCTGGTGCCTCTCCAGTCTTAAGCCCAAGGTTGTGGTGGCGTATGGTAAGCAGCGTATCAGTTGCTGTTCTGTCTTCATCGTAACAATTCAATTTTGCTGTTGTCATTGTTTCTGTTGTGTATATCTCACAAATCTTTGGTAGCTGCTGATTATCTCTCAGACAGTTGAGTCTGGTAGCTACGCTTTTCGCTATCAGAATCGAGAAATTCATGGTTACGCTCTTGCCATGGAGACTCGTAACAGTTCTAATTCCTGGACGACTTTGGATATGGAGTGGCCCATCTGTGTCTTTCAAAATGTGACCCACTGTCACTTGATACGAATAGTACGCGGCCTGGTAGTGATAGAGTAATACTCCACGCCGATATTTGTGAACGCAAAAAGAGCTGCAAGGAGAAGAAGAACCACTGGGCCTTTACCTAATTACTTTTGTTTTCTTGTGTGTATGCCTGTCCTAGACTTTGATAATATGCCACAATTTACGTGACCTGGTTCACAAACTGACATCACAGAAAAAGCTTGTAGTGTCAGTATCGACTTTTAAAAAGGTGGTGTTAGCAATTTCATGAGCAAACAGTCCAGTAGGCGCTATACTTTATGTAGAATATCGATATAGATTATCACTGTTTGCAGACGCCTGTCAGAAGTATTCGCTAATTAGCCCACACTCTAGACTATGCCAGAAACCATAAAGACTCAGTGCAAGTAATGAGTCACAGGTAAGTTTTAATGCTATAGCTAGAACAGTACGCAAAAAGTATTGATACGGACAGTCGTGGTGTAAGGACGTAAGTGAGCCAGACGAGGTCCTGGCACGACTCCGCGACAGGAAGCATAAATTCGCAGTGTCATTCAGAGGTTAAACAATAAAGTGAAGTAGAATATACTGATTTCTTTTAAAATGAATTTTACTTAATCTATGAAGAAATTATCTCGTGGAAATATAGGTTAACAGGAATCAGATTTTACCGTAATGTTACTCCGGCTCGCGAAAACATTTTTAGAACGTTTCATACGCTAATTACTAAACGTTCAGAGGAACATTGCCCTCGTGCGTTTCCGACGAACAATGCTTTGGGCGGGGGCGCTGCGATACGGTGCCCTGCTTCCGTAGCGGAGACTCGTCTCAGGGAGGCAGCAGAGGCCGAGGTTACGCAACGGCCTGACTCAGGCGGGCTTTTTCTGATGTCGCGGTGGCGGTCGCGAGCCGCCGCTTCTTGGGTGTCGCCTGCAGCTGTCTCCTGCGCGCTCGCCAGCCAGGCATTAGTCTAGCGCAGGGGTGGGCAACAGATTTGGCTCGGGGGCCACTTTGCGGGCACAAAGGTTAGCGGAGGGTCGCTCATTTTCAAATGTTTACATGCATTAGTTAACTTTGCATTATAGAAAAGGTGTCAATTGTTACATAAATACTCTGACGATTAGCGGGCCACATGTCGCCAGCAAGCCGCTGGTCTAGTTGGTCTGTACTCACACCTGCGGCTAGTACAGCATGTGTTTGGCCCAGTGCTGTATCAATATACTCTGAGTCTGTGATACGTGCATCTGAAGTGGTAAAGGCTAGCTACACTGGTGTGGAAAACTTAAGAACGAAAGTAACTTTCGCGGGATGTGTCACAGCTCGATGAAAATTGGGCCATACACAGAAAGAACTGCTGCAGTATAGTGGAGAAGGCAGCTGAAAAAAATACGCAATGGGACGAACAGAAATGATATTTCTTATTCAAAGACAATAATCACACTGAAGTCACGGCGATTCGTCATAGTCCCTTGGACATCACAAAGGGCGAGACATGGTTCTTAACCTCTTGCGTGCTTTGACGCGTCCGACGTCTGAAACTAATGCGGTCCCACAGGAAACACCATTAATCACATTCCTCGGAACAAAAGTCGGGCCATTTTTGTGTGTGTCGGGTCTGGCTCTATTCAGTACGTACATTATATAAAAAAACTGTACGCTGTCAAAGAAAGGAAACATATGCTGACCACTGAATAAATATAGCGGAGGTAATGTTAAAAAGGTTCAGTTGCCGGACTACTTGAAGCGTGGAAAGCCATCACTAGGTGAAACACCTCTTCAACTCCAAGTGTAATATTCGGCCCATTTCAGAAACATATCGAACCGACGCCTAAAAAAACAAAAGTGCAAAGATTGCATGAAACACAGAGTACAAAGCGAAACGACGAGGGAATTGTGAATGCACGGAGTGTAAAGTAGCGTTATATCTACTACAAACCTTTCGTAACCACTATGCTATGTAGGGCTACTAATTTTTAGTGTTGTACATATTTTCCTATGTACGTTTTGTTCCTATGTACGTTTTGTTCGAGGGGAGCATTTCTTCTTGTAAGTACATCTTTTGTTGACACTATCTACGTTTAGGCGTTATGTTACTACATGCTTTCTGAATAAGTCACTACTGAAGATGTCCACACAGATTACAATTTCTATTAAAGTGCTGTTTATGTGTTAAATTTATATTTTGAGATATTTCTTGAAATATACAACCGTACATGGAGTTATGTGCTACGTAGCTACACGTTTATTTGTTTAACGTGATACTGCTCTTCTAGACATTAAACACCAATTTAATTCTTGTTCCTTTTATATACAAGGTGTTTCAGAAGTGATAGTCAATATTCAGGGACATGACAGGAATGATCATTCGAAACAAAAAAGGCAAATGTGGGCTCTAAAACGCATACCTTAAAAGCTATAAGCAATTCTTGATCTTTGATACTGTGAAACAAATCTCGTGAACTGCAAGATCTTTGCTTTCCATATTTTCGGAAGTGGTAGTATGGACCAAAACAAGAAAAAAATTAACAGTAAACATGTGCTCTAAAATGCGTACCGTAAGAGCTATGAGCACTTGTTCATCTCCGTTACTTACTTTCGCCACACCATAAGAACTGCACCACCAAAACGATCATGTTCGGCAGTTTGTTAGAGGACATCTTGTAGACACCTTGAGCGGTACATGAAATGTTTATTAGCCAAACTGGTACTCAAGTGTATAACTTATCGTCAGTAGCATCTGATACAGAGGAACAAACAGCTCTATATACATAAATTCCAACTTGACAAATGTATATATAATATCATAAACATAAATTAATTTACATTATGTATCTCACAGTACACGCGTGTTACTCCTGTCAGATCTTAGACAGTACAATTCTTGATCATGTCTGACATAATTCTCATATAGTGTACACATGGAACTGACAGGTGAAAGAGTCTGTATTACCTGTCTTCTGTTATTTCTAAAATCATATTTGTATACATCTGTGACATGCATTCATATATGTGAAGTACCAACTTTGGCCTATTGGTATATGAGGGCAGCATATACGGAAGGTATAAAATATCGAAATAAGACAATTTTTCATGCTGGATATGGAGATACTCCAAATCGAACTTACTGGCAGATAAACATTTCAGGTGCAGCTCATGGTGTACAGAAGACGGTCTTTAACAAACATGTAAAACTCGTGGGAACTAAGGAGTCAAGATTTTATGTTCGATAACGTTCGTGGCTGCATTACGTGTTCCCACCTCTCGCCACATGAGGGTGCGTCCTGAATCACTACACAGGCGGAATCTGTTCTCATCCGTGGAGAGCACGCGACCTCATTCCTCGTTGGCCAGTCCCTATGCTCTGGCACCATCAGACTGTGCCACCGATGTGCGGGTGTGAGGGCAACACAATGTACTGGTTGTCGGGGAAAGAGACCATCCACATTCAGTCGCCGTGCCGCTGTGGAGCGCGAGATTGTATCCTGCTAAGTGTGACTGCAATTGCACCCGCTGTTTAACGTTGCTTCCTTCTTGCCTGCTGCACAACGTGTATGGGTCATGTGCTGATGTAGTTGACCGTGGGTGGCCACCCCATCTTCTTCGGCAGCAATGCCTGTGGTTCACAACGCTCCCCACACAAGTGAAATAGTGCTTTGTGTAGTATCAAACTCCTGGGCTACATTCTTCACACTTCGTCCTTCTTCCAGTTTCCGAATGATTCTTCCCCGTGTGAAGCCATCCATATGTTGTCTCCGGGCCATGTTGTAACGAAGAACACCAACACCGCGCACAGTAACTGCTCGCTGATTGATACACACACTGTTTTTTTTCCGTTCCTTCAACTGTCTCGTGTTGCGGGGCCAGCGCTTTTTGACGCTGTTGTCACGCTGACCCCGCGCCATGTGACACCCAACGTTCTGTGCACGAGTGGGAGACCTCTGGCAACATGCTCTCGCACTTTTCTTCATTTCCACCGAGTAGTTAGCATGTTACGTTACTTGATCTGCTTCGTCCTAAAGTTTCGAGGGCAGTATATTACGGTATTCCCCTAAATGGGGGAGCTTGAGAATAGTCAGTTTATATCATCTCCTGAGTGTATAGGTTTCAGACTATAATTCCAAAGGTGTGAGGTTCACAGTCACAGTTCTTGATCACGTCTAACATAACTATCATATAGTGTACACATGGAACTGACAGGTCAAAGAGCCTGTGATTTTTTTTTCTATCGATTACCGCTTCTTTCAGCTTTGGAATTCATTTGTTTAAAAAGTTACTCTAAATGATGGATCCATTTTCAAAACTTCGTATTTATTCAAGTACAAATCCAAAATGAACAAGCTTTATGCCAATGAAAAGAGGAAGTTTCAAACTTTTTTTCATAATTTTTGATACCAATTTAATAATTTTAATAACATGTAATAATTTGTAATTGATTAGTTTTTAATAATTATTTAATAATTAGAAATGTGATAACTGTTATAAATGTTCAATTTGGCCACCGTTGGCTGAACAGCAAAAATCGACGCGGTGGCCAAATTCGCCCCACACACGCGAAAGCGTATCTGCTATTACTGAGTGCACGGCAGCAGTGATCCGGTTCCGCAGATCGTTCAGAGTGGTTGGTAGAGACGGGACCTAAACAGCTTCCTTCACATAACCCCATAAGAAATACTCGCAGGGTGTGAGATTAGATCTCGGTGGCCATAAATGCAGAAATAGGTCCTCAAGTCCCCTGTGACCTATCCAGCGCTGAGAAAGGGAGTCATTCAAAAAGCCTCGTTCACCACTGTGTCAATAGGGCGGAGCTTCATCCTATTGTAAAATGAAGTCTTGGGAATCTTCCATAACTTGAGGGAACAGCCATTGTTCCAACATGTCCAGGTACATGATTCCTGTTACAGTTGTTTCCGCGAAGAAAAATGGTCAATAGACCTATATACGGGATACGGCACATAACACATTGATCTTTGGCGAGTCTCTTTCGTGTTGCAATGGTGAATGTGGATTTTCCAAAACCCATATGCGAACAATGTGCCTGTTGACCTTTCCACTAAGGTGTAACGTCGCTTCATCGCTAAAAATTACACGCTGTAGAAATGCGTCATCCTCTATCTTTGCTAGCGCATAACCACAAAATGCGAGACGCTTCTCTTTGTCATTCAAACGCCGTCTCAGAACTTTCCATACAGTTGGTTGGGGTATTCCGAGTTCTCGACTGGCTATTTTGGTAGACTTACTGGGACTGCGCGCAAAACTTTCTTGAATCCGTCGGAAATCATCCTATGACACACGCGGTCGGCCTGTGCTTTTTCCTTTGCACACACTCCCAGTCTGTTTAAATTGCTGAAACCAACCGCTAATGCTTTTGCGAGTTCGTGGTTGAATACCGAATTTGGTACAAAATGCCAGCTGCACTGCAATTTGCGACTCACTTTTCGAGAACTCAAGAACGCAAAAAACCTAGTGCTCCACATTCGCCATCTCACTCACAACTGACAGTGAAACGGGATGACGGCCCTACTGCCGTGCTATCTCTACCTGCCGCTTCTGAACCCATCACCGCCCGCCCGGCGGCGCCCACCAACAACTTTGAAACTTCCCCATTTAATTGGTATAAAGTTTGTTCATTTTGGATTTGTACTTGAATACATACGAATTTAAAAATGGGTCCATCATTTAGAATAACCCTGTACAATGTGGAGAAAACCGACCATCGAATCGAGCAAAATTTTCCAAACTTTCTCCAGCATGTTACACTAAAGGGCGCAGTTACTAGTCACACTGGCTGAAGTTAATAGTATCAGCTGAACAGTCAAACCTAGGTGAACTCTAAGTTCCTACACGAATTTTCTGTGATGTTTTCTGTTTAAAGTTTGGCTATTAAACTACGTTAGAAGTACCGTAATGAAACTAATTTGTTAAGATAATTAACTGCCCTACAGTAAGAGCAATGCAGTAAGATGGTCGGCTTGTAATACTGTAAGGTACAATGTTATTATAATAAAATCAAAAGGTCACATATTTTAGCTATTGAGAATGTACAGAGAGCATAGATGAACTACTACTCGAACTGAATGTGTTCCATGCGGTATGAGCAGAACTCAGTGAGGGCCGCTAGATGACACTACTACATCTGTGAGCGCTAGCAGGGCCACGCCTACATTGCCAGCCAGTTTGTGCTCGTAATCACATAAAGCTGGCCGCACTGTAACTCTGCCTTCGTACCAGGGAAGGCATCGATAGAACGGTGGAGTATTTGACAGGACATGGTTTAAAGCTTCAACGTTGTCTTCAACTGCCCTCGTGCGGAACAGGCTGCGACGGTACTTCTCCCTCCTTTATTGCAAGAGCTCAGGGGGAGGTCCGCCAAGAGCCACGGTTCACACGCGTAGCGAAGTCCGAACTCACGTCTAGAAGTTATGTAACAACGAGGCATCGGGACCTGAAACATTAGCAACGTACAACTGAAACGACTGCCTCCTAAATCCACTGTTCTGTTGACACGGATTTACAACGCGTTTATGACTCGGTTATTTTCCAGCCAAATGGAAAGAAGCGAAAGTGGTGCCCATACCCAAACCAAGGAAGCACCTGACACGACCAGACAACCACCGTTCGGTAAGTCTTCTCAGCAGCCCGGGAAAGACCTTCGAAAAAATTATCAAAACTCGACTTCATGAATCTCTTGCGCACGACGAAACAATCGGGCATAAGCAGTTCTGGATATTGAAACCGCCTATGACAAGGTCTGAAAGGCAAATCTTGTGCGCAAAATTCGAGAAGATACCACGATCTACGATCGTAATGCCGATAGCGAGCTTTTTGGATAACAGACGAATAAGGGTGAAGGAGGGCGTGGTACGGTCGGATGTGAAAACAGCCACGGCAGGAATACAGCAGGGTCCCTTACTCTCGCCCTCGTTGTTCACTATCTACGTTAATGACACTCCAGCTGTAGCTCACGTGTACTTGGCTCAGTTTTCCGACCACGACGACGACGCTGCGTTCTTCGCGAGCGGACGGCGCCACGGCACAAATATTCGGAAGCTGCAGGCACGACTCGATGCCACACCTTGGACCCAGTAGTCAAGTCACCTGACTTTCGACGCACAGTTATTCTTTCGTCGACATGTACAGGATCGCCGGCGAAAGGCTTGTGGCATGGCCAGGGAGCTGATGGCGTTCTTCCTTGGCAAGGAAATGACCATCTTGACGAAGGTTGGGCTCTACGTATCTACTGCCCTCACAAAAAGTCCTCTGCAGCAACACGTCGTGGGGCCTCGCCAGCAAGATCCAACGGCACAATCTGCATGTCGTCTAGAACAGAGTCTTGAGGTAGATACCTCCCACACCACGATACACACGTATTACCATATTTCATCAAGAGACGAATGTCCAGTCGCTAGTCGAACTCATCAAATGACGTTCTGAACAGTTACCCACGAAACTGGACCAACTGCACTTCACAGTTAGTCATATCCACGATGTGGGCATCACTGAGGTAGAGTAGTGGCCGGGCAGTCAGTCTGTGCTAGCCCATTCAGTTATTCCCGGTTCTTGTCAGATTCCTATCACAATAGTTTGCAACAATACAGAAATTTCACACACGCAAGACTAAAAAGTAGAAAATGATTACTTAAGTAAAAATAAATTTTTAATATAATACGTTTATAAATCGAACTAAAAAGTATGAAATAATTTCTTCTAGCCCCCTACGGATTCCTAACTCCATACAGATAGTTCTGAAAATTTGTGATTGTGAATTTTTTTAGCTATGAAATTACTTGAAAAACTTACAACAAAAACATGGGACACGTGCAATAGGTAATGTTTAGCAGGCGAACTGTTCGTGCATCAGTTACACATATATTTCATGTGCCCGATATTTTTCGTTATAAATTTTATCAGTATTTTTAAAGCGAGTAAAAATTTACAGTCGAAAATTTTCGGAATATCTGTATATTGTTAGAAATCTGTTTGGGGCTAGGAATAATTATTTTCTACTTTTTAGTCCAATGTAAAACGTCCTATGTTAAAAATTTATTTTTCTTTAAGTAATTTGTGGAGTGTAGCTGGGTGTAATGAGTGCGTGTATAGTGTAGTGTTAATTTGTGTTGTATCATGATAAGGAGCAAAGGGAGAGACTGAAAACGACATAGCACTCTCCTCTCGAATCTTACCAAGGGAGCTGCCAAACTTAACGTCCCCCATCCAACACAATCTAGAGTGTCACAAATCCTCTCTCGGAGGACGCTCCACAGAGGTTTGGAATTTAATCCAGGATATTGGTGCAAAGATTGGTGATCAATGACCTTACACCATCACCTCACGTTTCCTTGCCGGCCAAATACTGGCAGTGAACATTTCACATTTACCTCCAACTCCAGCGCTACTGCACTGGCCTGCGTTAGCTACCGCGGCTACTTTTTTTCAAATTCATTTCTTTTCCTTTTAACCCATCTTTACTCCTCACTCTATTATCATATTCTACCTACGCCAGTACAGTATCTACACAGGCAGGTGCAACAAGCAACCATTAACGATGGGATGCATCAGGGGTGCAGTTCACCTCTCTTGCAGTTTAACGTGTATGGTGAGGAGGAAATGATGCTGTGACAGGAAATCTCTAAACAAGGAGAAATTGTACTGTTGCTGAGATTTATGTGTGGCATTGTTCTTCTAGGTCATAGGACGGAAGACGTGTACAAACCAGCTGATGAAATGAATTCTTAGATTATCTGGTTGCGATGGAGATTCAGCTTAATGATAACCACAGAAAACAGGGTTAATAATAATCCGCAGCAAAAAACAGCTACATGTTTAATATTAATCTTCAGTAAATTTTGTGGAAGAATACAAGGTGAAGAGGGAACTTTAACGCTCCATCGACGAGGTAGTTACAGGTGACGAACCACTTACTGATATGGTCAACATTGGTTGCCTTTTGCAAGGAGGCCATGGTAACCTTCGAACACAAATGTTTTCTTTCTGGGTGGGTGACACACCGATTAAGTTGCTGGAATTGCATCTTGGAGGAGCAGAACTCTAATCTACCCGCCAGCCCAAAATATTCCGAGGCTAGATTATAAAAAAAAAAGCTAGAGAAAATTTAAAATAGCTGTTTTTAATGTGTTCTACATAGTCTCCTCACACTTGAGCACTATGCGCAGAACTTTTATACTCGTATAACCATGTCGAACAATCAGGAAGTCCTTCTTTCGGTTGTTGTTCAACTCACGCGTCACATTTGCACCTTCCTCGATCTCAGTGAACTGTCAGAGACTCATACTCCACTCTGTCGTTTAGTGGTAGGTTCGTATTGATAGCTTCAAGTTTCATTACCCGTGATATTTCTTTCCACGTAAGAACTGGCGGCGTTTCCACGTCAGTCAAGTCATCTCAGGCGTACACGTGAGGATGATTTGTTTGGGGTGTCAAGGTGCACGGGACCAACTTTGCACACACTTTTCTCTCCTTCAAAACATTCGGGAGATCGTCTTGAACGTTTGCTTTCGAGATGTTGCTCTACTGCGATTTGTGACGCAACAACGTTGACTCACTACGGTCGCACGACCACTACTTAAAGGTACGTTGTCCAAGACGCGACGCACACTAGCGACCAAAGAGCTTGTAAAAAATAACTAGACTCACTGATGGCGCTGCAGTCGCGGGATAATTTGAACCTTCGGCTGGACGCCATTATAGTGGTTGTAGTCTGATGTGTTTTGTAGTATTGTTGTTTATGAAGACCCTGATTCAACGATGTATATTTGTTGGGGCGTACATACAGTATTTGTTACTCGTAATTCTACTGTCTGTACGCTCCAATCAAGAGAAGTACAATGGTGAAGAGTTGTGCAGCGATTAATTGTACAAATAAATTCGAGAAAGGAACGAATATTACATTTCACAGGTATGTGTATATTTTAAGTTTTTTTGTATGTCAGTGCACTTGCTTAATAAATGTTTTTGTAACATGGTATTAGCATAATGTCTGTGCATCTATTTGCAGGTTTCCTTTTTCAAAACCACAGCTATTACAAAAATGGTTACACGCTGTCAGGAGGCAAGATTTCCGACTGACAGAATACCATTTTATACGTTCTGATCATTTTGAAGAAAGTTGGCTGATCGGTAGTGTTTTCATGGCCTAGGTTAGGTTGAAACTTGATAATTGGTCGTGAGTTGCCAAAGCACCATGCCATATATATAACGCACTTCTCGTCATAAAATCTAAAGCAAGGTAGAGTCAGAAAATATCTGTTAATATATTGGGCAAATCTTCGAGTATTTTGATGCATTTTGCGTACATCTATCGTAAATGAACTACGAAAAATGCTAGGGGTCCAGTACATAACCTTTAGCTACGACAGATTCCATGTAGTACTAAGATAAATTCGTAAACAGTGACTAGTTGCTTCAAAAATGGCTCTGAGCACTATGCGACGTAACTGCTGAGGTCATTAGTCGCCTAGAACTTAGAACTAATTAAACCTAACTAACCTAAGGACATCACGCACATCCATGCCCGAGGCAGGATTCGAACCTGCGACCGTAGCGGTCGCCCGGCTCCAGACTGTAGCGCCTAGAACCGCACGGCCACTCTGGCCGGCGACTAGTTGCTGTTTGTTCATAAATTAAATGGTATATTGTAGTAACGTATTTAAATGAGGCATTATGTTTGTGACCTAACACAAGGAAAGGCATTTCATAACCAAAAGCGATGTATAAACATTCGAACTCCGCGCGTCAGTTTACCACTCTAATGGCCGCCGCCCAGCTTTTCAATTTGTCCGCTCTTCACAGTCGACCACTCGTGCGGTTGTGGGGGCCTGCTAGCGACTGCGACGGGTCGCTACGTGACGTCAGAAGTTGCCTGCTGGCGCATGCGCAGTTCGAGTTTGG
The DNA here is from genome assembly GCF_021461385.2 of Schistocerca piceifrons. Taxonomy (NCBI): domain Eukaryota; kingdom Metazoa; phylum Arthropoda; class Insecta; order Orthoptera; family Acrididae; genus Schistocerca; species Schistocerca piceifrons. The sequence goes on along the minus strand of NC_060149.1, from coordinate 362,146,271 downwards.
GATGCGACGCGCGACTGTTGCGGCAGCTGCCGCAGCACTGCACCAGTGAGCAGTGTTGCGACGGAAGTCGGACGACACAAAGACGTGCGGCTGCCAGAAAGATGTCGAGCCAGTCAAGGAAAACTGAAATGAGCCACTCACAGGATGTGATGGTCTGTGAGCTGGTCTCGCAACATCCTTGCCTTTACGATTTGAAGAACCCTAAATATAGAGACACTATGTTCAGAGACAGAATTTGGGAAGAAATTGGTGCACAGTTGAAACTGGCAGGTGAGTGAAATGTATAATATTTTCCCATTAATGCAAATTTTTCAGGCCTGTTATGAAAATCAGTATAATCCATGCAGATGTAGAATTAGAATGATTAAAATGAACTTGAAGGTCAATTTTCGCATTACTCTTTTTTGTGACGATAAAAATTGAAAACGGCAAGTACATTATAAAATAAACAATCTAAAGTACAACGAGAAAGTTACGTTTTACAATACCTTCACTTTGAAAGTAAACGGTAGATTGGTGTCTTGATGATACCTTCTAGTTGTGAAAAACCACCACCAGCTTGTTGTACAGCTTTCTGTAATCAATAGATGTTCGTTTTTGAGGAAGGCGTTTCTCAACAGATTGCGCAAACAGTATGCTGCAATAAGTAATTTGTCACATTCACTTCAATTCATTGGTAGAAGATGGTGCTCAAAAAACTTGTGCCAAAAGTGCACTACTATTTTACAAGGCCCTTCTCGTCTGACACAGTTCACTATTGAAATTCGTCTTTTGTAAATCCTGGAGTCATCTTTTGAGTGCAGCTTGGCAAGATTAAATGTTCATGTCATCCATAACGATGTATGCTGTCAGAATATAAGAATAGGGAAGTTCATTTGGATGGGAATAAAGAGTCAGTCGGCTATGAAAGTTGCCTTAGCTTGTTCCAAAAGTTTCTGCATGGGAGAAACTGACAAGTATAATTTGGAGAAATTTTGTGAACAAGCACGGACATTATTTCTTCCACATTTCTGCCAGTGTATACTGTAGACGTTCAGAATGAAAATTCTAGAGATGTTTAAGGTGTAACCCTATCTTGTTGTCAAGAACTTGAAACAATGCAATGACGCTAGCGTGCGCTTATTGTTAATAAACTTATCTTTCATTGGAATTTTAGGTGAAATGTGCAAAATAAACGATAAAGAAAGCTTGGAACAGGTTCAGATGCCTCAGCAAAACCAAGAAAATGGGTTCTGCTTGATCACTTGGCTTTAAGAAACCTACATTTCGTGGCATTTTAGATGAAATTGTCAAGAGCATATGGAGAAATATTAGTAACTCGTAGCGGAGAAATATATGACATAAAATGGTTTCATTAGGTCCAAATGTGTCCGAAACAAAACAAATGCATTCTCTATCGTGTGATGACCACACGATTCTCGTTGCGCGTCGACAGAACTGGCGGCTAGTCGCGACGCTCCCGGAGATATATAAGCCCAAATCTCGGTAACGGAGATCGATATCATTCTGATCTCAACTTTAAAAATAATTTCGATATGTTAGCTTCTTTTCATCGGCAACGATGTATGACCTAACGTGAACCATACATAAAGTAGCCAGCGACCACATTTTTCACTGTACACAATTCAAATTTTATGCAGTAGGTTACAGGTAAATTAAGTGTCGGAATAACTGTGACGAATATCGGAAAAATAGACTCCTCATTATCAAGCTGTGATGTGAAACTGTAAGGTACGCAAACATCAATTTTTTGTGCCTTTTACTTTCCCCACAATTGATAGAGAAGTAATATACAGCGAAAAAAAAAACACGCAAAACCGGAAGAGATACTTTTCAATTTTTTAAAGTAAAAGGAGAATCTGTATCGAAAAACTAACTCTGGGAGCCGATGTAACTTTGTTGCATTAACATACAGTATTTTTTACAGCAAGAAAATCGGAATTCTTATTTTTCTTATGTATTTGAATCCGCCGCCGCCGACCGGAGCTTGGGAAACAGCGACGACTCCAGTCGTGTTGCGGCCGTGTCGCCTTCTGCCAGGGTGGGAAAAGAGGAGGGGGCAGCGCCGCAGTCGCAGCCAACTGTCGCGTCTTGCACAACGTAACTTAACACTGCCTGGTCACAACTGATTGGTCGAATGCAGCTTCGTTGCTTACAAGTACTATCTCGCCAGGAGGAAAGCCAGTCTCTGAACATTTTGGACGGACGGCGTATGTCCTCCCATCCTAATTTCGGTTTTCCGTGAGTGCCCAAAATGCGTTGGGAAAGATCCAGCCGACTTCCTTCCTCATCGTTGTATAATCTGATCCTATCCGAGTTGTGATTCTCCTTGAATGATTTCATCGTTGTCTGGACATTAAACCCTAATCTGCTTTCCTTCATTTCCTTGCGAATAGCGGTCGAGTGTGTTCACTACTGACACACCTACATTGCACGTCAGTCCACTGATGGTGGCGGTAGTACGCGGTGGCATCGCGTGGTCGCTTCGCGCTTTGTTGCTTGCTTTGCCTGACAGGTAGAGTTTGTGAGTACTGACTTTACAGGCACTCGATGGGCGTGTAAATTACAGGAATGTTTGGATAACTGTTTCTTTCCGTATGCATTAAACTTCCAAAAGTGTTCGAAATAGTCGATTAGTTTTACAATAACATTGGTTTGAGTCGTGAGGAAGTCGTTGGTTAAACTTAAGATTTTCCCGATAATGCTGTGTATGCAAAGCCGGGAAATGGCAAGGATACAAACCCTTTAAAGCTGACAATAGTGTCAGAAAAGTTAAAAATCGATTTAAGGAAACATGTGATTTCTTTTCTCACGATTCAGTGCCTCAAACCCCTCGTGGTATACGACGGGCAATCGCGGGCGTGCGTCATTTGCGGCTCACGTGACATCTAAAGAGCAGATGCCTGGGTATCAAATAGCAACGTCAAGACCAACACAATGAAGTAGGAAGAATAACATAGGCACAAATGCATGTAGATCTCCATCGCCAGGCGCAGAGATGTCAGGGCCGAGTGCAATGGGGCCAGCCGTACTCGGCGCGGAGTTGAACAGCACAGCAGGGCGAGCGAGCTGGCTGCCTCTAGCCGAAGTACCTTATAAGTAGGGTGACCAGACGTCCGGATTAACCGAACATGTCCTCCTTTTTAGCTCTTTGTCCGGGGTCCTGGCGGATTTTTACACTGTCCGGCTTTTTCGCAAAGCTGAGCGTAATACAGTTAAATTTACAATTCGTTCCGTTCTATTGCTCTTTTCTTAAATACGTTAACTATTGACACAGCCTTCGTAATAAACACGCACGAAGGCGGTGTTAGTAGGTGGCACCAGGATCGTCGATGTTATCGTTGATCTACCTATAAGCGATTACAAATATCGATTATTTAAAATTTTCGTTTCGTATCTTCGCTTTGTATTGGCTTGGCTTCCTGTAGTGCACGTGTGATTTGTGAGTGTAATTTTTAACCGAGTGAGTTACGTAAAATATGCCTAAACGAAAGTGTACATTTTCTGATGTCCTTTCCTGCAAATACACGGCTTTAAGAAAAGGAGAAATGAATTTGAAGCGGAATGTAAGATATGTGGAGCTGGAACGTACGTCTCAGTGGCCAATGAAGGTAAGAAATAACTCAACAGATTAACTGTCATGGTTGTATTTCATTGTTTCATAGTCATTCAGTTTATTTGTATTCGGAAGGTTAAAGTGCAGTTTACATGTCGTCAGCTGCTGCTTGAATTGTAGATGTTGGTAGTGGTGCGTCGAATGAAGGAAGGTGAATGGTCTTACGTTTTTCGCTTAAGCCGGCCGAGGTGACCGAGCGGTTCTAGGCGCTACAGTCTGGAACCGCGCGACCGCTGCGGTCGCAGGTTCGAATCCTGCCTCGGGCATGGATGTGTGTGATGTCCCTAGGTTAGTTAGGTTTAAGTAGTTCTAAGTCCTAGGGGACTGATGACCTCAGATGTTAAGTCCCATAGTGCTCAGAGCCATTTGAACTTTTTTCGCTTTGTAAACAATTCCGTGTTGTTGACATAACAAAACAATTGACGCCACACTGTCACCACAATCAATGTTTATAATTTTTTTATATTGCTCAGTTAACCACCACCTGACCATCAGTAACAATTAACTACTAGTTTTACCGGTAATTCCCGGCAGTCACGCGACTTGTCCAAAGCTGACGGGTGGTATCGTCATCTGCAGTTGACCCGTTTGATGTGTTCTCTTTTTTTTCATCCTTTGCCCTCCTTTTTGAAGCTGTTTGTCCTCCTTTTTAAACAACTGCATCTGGTCACCCTAAGTATAAGCAGACAGATGGACGACTTCGACAAGCAGAAACTTGGTATTGAAGACTAAGGAGACAGGCCTGCAACAGACTGTGCGAAGATCTCCGAGCAGACGGACGTTATTCGTACTCAGAGCAATAGTACCATTGAGACACTGAGTGCTCATGGGACAATGGAGATAGCAGTCCGGTCAAGTATAATTGCCTGTCCCGAAGAAGGTGGCAAAGAGATCAAAAACGACAACATATCAATAGGACTGTTGACAACAGATAAGCATCATCGCAGCCAGCAGCCCGCGAACACGGAAGCACAAGCTCGATAAACACAGGAATTACGAGGAAACTGGAGCACACAAAGAAAATACTTAAGAAAGACGACACAGGAGGTTTCGACGTGGAAAGTGTAAGCAAAAGACAATGCCACACCGCTGGGAAGATCAATACCCTAATTTTAATTTCTGTGAAGAATTGAGTGTCTTATCAATTTGAATGTTATCTCGTGCCTGACGACCTCGCCACTGACGTCCAGTACGAGTTAACTCGTGAGAAATGAGTTTCTGCATAAAGTCAGATAGGAAAACATTCGTAGCAAATGTGTGCGATTTATAGCTGAAGGCGGCCAGGGACAGGTATAGTAAATCATCTAGGCGCGGTGGAACAGAATTTTTATTTTCACACTTGGAATAAGCCAATAGAAAAGTGCATACAAAATTGCATACGAATATTTTAGCTTAAACGTAAAATGTGTCCTTTGATTCATGAATGGTAATGAAAATGAAGTTTTCTTATTGATGATACGTCTTGAAGCATGCTTCCATGCAAAGACCCGGCGTTTCTTCACAAATGGGACAAACGTATCACGATTCAAGGCGTTTCTATTGTTGCGTGCTTTCTCTGCAGGCTTTGTTGGCCGCACTTTTTTCTCGGTGGCATATATTTCCTCTGAATACTGAAAGTTGCCATCTGCCTTGATTTTATTCTGGGTGTCTGGCATCTTATACCCAATCAATGCCTTAATAAATTTTCCTCTAAAAGCTAGAAACTCGACACTCCTTTCTGCTGTTTCATTATAGAACCGATGGGCATTGTGCAGATAAATTTCCATTTGATGTACAGCAAGCTTTCCAGCCACTTGATAGTTTTTGGCAGTGCTAAATAATACGATATCATTTGATATGACTGATCAACACCTTCCATTCCATTGTACCTACATCTAAATGAACAGGGAGGATTAAATGGCCAGTACTCCCAAATAAGTGTCCAGGGTCTTATTTGACTATCCATCTTACTTGTTCAGTCCTCTATGGTTCTGAAACATGGACAGTAAAACATTGTGGACGTAGGACGTTGAATATATTGTAGAAAAAGTTCTAAAAGTAAATAGATATACAAAATAATGAGTAATTGTATATGCTGAAAAATATCCTTGGAGGAGTACTGCGTTATTGTTATAAGCTTTAAGGCAACGCGTAACACAATGAGCAGTAGGAAGTCATAAGTTCAGGAGAATGCACAGAACGAGATAATTACAAGTTAACTGTTGTCAGTATGCAGATATCGGAACATTAGGCCACTATTCGAAGTAATGGATGACTAATCACGAATAAATAGACCTGAGCGTAACCACCAAAACATTTTCGGACATGGTATTCACAACTAACAAAAACTATGTTTGGTTTCAAGGCAACAATGGAATGGCATCTTTGCCGTTTCGATTGCGGACTTCCATCATTTCGGCACGGTGCATATTAGAAATGGTGAGGCCTTCCCTTTTGTCCTTCCATTTGCAAACAACAACATTGTCATTTCTTTTCCACGGCATCTGACCTTTGTTCAGTTTCATGATAGCTAACTATTTTGCTTTTTCCTTTCTGTTGTCGCGTAATGTTTCGCACATGTTTGTTTTTTAAGTTGACAATCGTTTTTAAGTGAGACAGAATTATAAAAATTATCCATACGAAACATACTTTGTTCAAGAAAGCTTCCATGAGGTGTAAAACAATTTACATATTCATGACCCATCTCGGCCTTCTCCTGTGACTTACCGCAGCAGATTTTTGTTTTGGGAACCACACCATCAGATTTACAGAGTTCATAAAGTTTACACCATACCTGTGTTTCCTGTTCTCGATATACTGCTGGAAAACAGACGGCCGCGCTACAAAACCATTGATTCGTCAATGCAGAGAGTCTTGTCCGGAACGTCATATGGCTCGTGATACTACTGAAACGGTCCAAAACTGGTCTAAATTTGTAGAGTCGGTCATTGGATTGCAATGAGTTATCTGATAAGTGTAGATATATCAGTAACAGCTGAAATCTGTTTTTGCTCATAACAGATCTCCAGAACGTGACATTATAAAAAGGATTTGTGCTCCAGTAATGTTCTGTCGGCGGAAAACAACAATGTCCCATATGCAGCTACGGTCCCGGAAACACTTTCCTTTCCAGAGCATCTGTATTCTTCCATCTCTAGAACATGGTTGATCTTCTCCTCCCATGTTTTTCTGCGTCCTGTCTCACATGTAGAATTGTTTGTTCACATAATGATATTAGGAGCTCTTTGGAAAAAAAAAATCAACAATTGCATTGATGCCAAAATTGTGTAACTCTAATTTCAGTCCCACATCTTCGTTGAACGCATATACGGGTTGATCTTGAGGAATGTCACCCCCTCGTCACTGTTATTCGTGGTACTTGCTACTGGACCAACTTGCTCATCTTCTTCATTGTATTTACTGTTGACTCCATCTGAATCCTCACTTGAATGCTCAAGTGAAGGTGGTTCTTGGTGACTTCCACCATACGAAAATTCCTCGACGAACTCGTCCCATTCCTATTCGTTCATGTTAGTTGGCTATTCAAGTGCTACATCGCTCAATTTCCCTTATTAGTAGCTATTTTACAGGAAAAATTGAGAACAGATAACGGTAAACGTGGGGGAACCATTTACAACGAAGACTGAATAACTGATACCTCAGTTACAACGAAGACATGGATCGTACTGTCGAACCTATTTCGAAACATGCAGGCTGGTGAGTGATTACTGACAGCGAGTTATCGTGTAGTTGGCGTCTGAGTTGAACGTTCTACTCCGTACGCCAACTACGAGATAACTCGGAGGCTCTATTTTCCAGCGAAGAAAAAAGTTCTTTAAGTTTCGATGATAAAGTTGGACTACAAATAAGATGACCAATCAGATTGTGTGAACCGTTTAACATGGCTTCTGTGAACAGTTTACTAATATTTACCGTGGCAGTCAACGTGTTGTATAAGATGGGTATACCATGCAAAGTACAATCTATACTCGAAACTGGCAGAGGGATTGCGGCAAAAATACACAACTTGCTCTTAGTAAATATTTATGTCCCGACTGCCTCCACAGGTAAACGCGGATGAAGCGCTTTGTCTCGTGACGAAATAGTGAATCTACTTACAGATATTTGAGCTAATGTAATTTTAGGAGGAGATGTTAGTTGTGTTTTGCGTTGGGAAGATGAATGCCGTAATTTTAATTTCTTTGATGAGTTGAATGTCTTAACGACCAGATTAGACTAAACAGACACACGATCTAAGACCATACGTATGTCAGTAGCACCTCCACAAGTAGACTAGACAAGGATTTACGCCACTAAAGATTTTGTACATAATGTGATTGACTGCGAGATATGGCTAATTAATTTTTGAAACCACTGTGCCTATCACATCACGCCGCACAACATCAAACAGCAATGCTTCCTGGGCTGGGGCGAGATGTCTGGCAACTAAGCCTTTCGCTCCTGAATGATAAGGAACTGCATCAAGCAATCACAGAGACATGGGCACGATGCTTCCGATGCCAGCCGAGATGCGTATTGTCTGGTGGATTCAAACTGCAAAACCGCAAATAAGGAAATGTACTATTCAAATTGCCCGAATAAAAGCCTACTGGCGGAAACAGTCGCAAGAATACTGTTTTTTTATACCTACGACTCTTTTACAATGAACCAACGAATTTGGCAGCAAGTAGCCTGCGAATAAAACGCACCAAAGAGAAAATTGCTACTTTGATACGGCAGTCTTTCGAAGGCAAAAAAGTGCAAGAGCAGATCGGAACAGATATCAGTCAAGAAAATATTTCGGTATATCACATGATAAGGGAATCCAAAAGAGGCAAACAGTAAATCATTTAACACCCGCGCGGTAAACAAGGAAATAGCTGCGATGACCGAAGTGCAATTAAGCAGTATATTGTACGATACTTCATTGATCTCTATTCTGAATCAGTGGCAGACCCGACAACGACGAAATCTTCCTCTCCAGTATACGACCAACAGTAAATACCGAGGATAACGAAGAGCTTCTAGAAAACATAGCGGAAGAAGAAAGAAAAACAACAATTACGGTGTCTGCACGGAACAAAGCAGCGGGAACAGGTGGCATACCAGTCGAGTTTTATGCAATATTTTGGAACGTTACTGGCCACGATCTAACAATAACGTATACCGAACTGTTGGAGGACGATGGCTTTCCGACAGAATTCACTGAAGGCATGGTCGTACTCATTGGCACAGAACACCACGATGAGAGACTTTCGACCGATAACTCTGCCTACTTCTGACTTCAAAATTTTCACGTGTGTGTTAAATGCCAATATGAAACCACTCCTCGGAAAGATATTAGGACCATTTCACACGGGAGCTGGCACTGGAACATAGATGCACATGTCAAATTGCACTGATGTTTTTACTTTTTAATAAAGCTTTTGATAGAATTAACCACAAATGTTTTTAAGTGTGATGCGTAGAATGGAATTTAATGCTCGGTTCTCACATTTGATTGATAAATGCATTGTCGGAACACAGTCCAGAATGAAGATCAGTGGTCAGTTAATGAACCTCGTGCCGATCAATCAATCTATTCGACAAGGCTGAACTTTATCTATGACCCTGTACAGTATAGCTGTTGATCCGCTACTTTTCTACCAGCACTTAAATCTAAACGGAGTAGAATTTTTCAACGTCAAAACGGTCTGCCACGCGAATGCGGATGATGTAAGCGTTCTTGTCAACACGAGTCAAGAGATCGAAACAATTCGAAAGACTGTTACGGCTTATGCCAACACCTGCTGTGTGATGTTAAATCATCACAAATCCAAGATTTAGCCATACGAACAGCGATCATATGGAAACAACCTGGCTACAAGGAACTGACAAAGTGAACTGGTTAGGAATGGTATTGACACCGAATCTGCATGACATGCTTACGTTGAACTGGGAGCATAAGCTCAATGCGTTAAGAGCTACGCTGAAAGAGAACACAAACCGATCACTAAATAGTTTTCAAAGAGTGCTATTTGTAAATATTTATATTCTCAGCAAGACATAACACACGAGGGCTGTACTAGCAATTACTTCTGACATTGCACAAACGATTTTGGCAGTCGTGTACTGCTATGTGTGGAGAGGAACATACTGAAAGCCTCACTCCGAACGACGACTTTGGCTCGCAGTGACGACGGTTTAGGTGTTAAGGATGTCCGTTCTCAGTGTACTGTAATGTTTATAAAACAAACTTCTAAAATGCTGCAGAGCGACCACAATGGCATGATCAAATACCTGTTGACTACCTTCGCCCCTAAAGACCACAGGGCGCCAATAAACGTGGGACACTAATGTAGAACTGGCGTATGTTCGTAAATATTATACGGAATTGAGTTACGTACAAGATGCCCCTCGCCGGTATGCCACTTCCAAGTTATACAGCTCACTGACTAGGAGACAAACACAAAACCCTATAGAGATGAAATGGCTAACCAAAATTTGGAAAAATATCTAGAAGGACATAAACAACAATATCCTCACGTCAGATCTGAAATCTCTATGGTACGATATTGTCAATGAAAAGATCGTAACGTGAGAAAAACTGTACAAGATTAAACTGAAGCCTCACACCCTCCACTGCCATCACACCAGCACATACCTTTGTCTGCAAAAATCACATTAAAATCTGGAACAGGACACGAAGAAAATAAGGAAAAACTAGCGGTTATCAACAGGACGTCAGAAACTGCAATATCCATTCAGGAGGTGTTCTATCCAGACTGGATCTTATACCCTATCATGAAACACAACAGTTATGCTTAACTGCTTGAAAATTTGGCGAACTATATTATTAAAAACTAACGTTGCAACGTTAGATGTTTTTATGATTCATATGGCAGAAGAATATTTTAAGTTAAAAAGAAATTCCATAAAGGTACACAGTCTTATCAAAACTTCCATCTTTATACTTTGCCATGAGAATGTGTATAACTCGCCATCACTTGGGATAGCAGAAACATGTTCAGCTCATGTTCAAAAGTTTTACTTTAATAATACGTCACCTGGTCTCTCCAGGAATATAGGAACAGACGTCTGACGAAAAAACATAATATTTTATTTCACTTCTGTTTTTAAGAAGAACTCTGTTACGTTCAAGAAGCTTACTTTATTTGCATCCCACTTTATATACCACTTCTTGCCACGTCTGAACGACACGATAGCGAAAGCTTTTCAAGCCACTTAAAAGAGAGAGAGAGAGAGAGAGAGAGAGAGAGAGAGAGAGAGAGAGAGAGAGAGAGAGAGAGAGAGAGAGAGAGAGGGGGGGGGGCAGCTGAGTTCACTCATAAATTACGCTTCTGAAGGAATATACACTGAGGTGACAAAAGTCACAGGATACCGCCTAATATTGTGACAGACCTCTTTTTCCCGGCATAGTTGCAGCAACACGACGTGGCTTGTACTCAAGTCGTTGTCATTGGAAGTCCATGCTGCTCCAACCACCTTGGACCCATAATTGAGAAAGTGACGTCGATGCAGGATTTTGTGCACGAACTGTCCTCTCGATTATGTCCCATGGATGAGATTCAAGTCAGGCCAAATCATCTGCTCGAATTGTCCAGAATGTTCTTCAAACCAATCGCGAACTGTTGTCGCCAGGTGACATGGCACCTTGTCCTCTATAAAAATTCCATCGCTATTTGGGAACAAAATGTCAATGAATGGCTTAAAGTGATCTCTAAAGTAGCCCAGCATAACAAGAGAACCCAATGCACTTCGTGTAAACACAGCCCACACCACTATCGAATCACCACCAGCTTGCACAGTGCCTTGTTGACATTTTGGTTCCATGGTTTCGTGGGGTCCTACCATCAGCTCGTACTAACTAAAACTGGTACTCATCTGAGCAGGCCACGGTTTTCCAGTCGTCTTGGGTCCAACCGTAATGGTCACGAACCCAGTAGATGCGCTGCAGGCGATGTCGTGCAGTTAGCAAAGACACTCGCGTCGGTCGTCTGCTGCCACAGCCCCTTAATGCCACATTTGGCCCCACTGTCCTAAAGGATACGTTTGTCGTACGTCCAACACTGATTTCAGCGGTTATTTCACGCAGTTTTGCTTGTCTGTTAGCACTGACAACTGTAAGCAAACGCAACTGCTCTCGGTCATTAAATGAAGGCCGTCGGCCGCTGTGTTATTCGAGGTGAGAGGTAGTGCCTCTAATTTGATGTTCTCGGCACACTCTTGACACTGTGGATCTCGGAGTATTGAGTGCCCTAACGATTTCCGAAATGGAATGTTCCTTGCGCCTAGCTCCAACAACTATTCCGCGTTCGAAGTCTTTTAATTCTCGCCGTGTGGCCGGAAAGCTTTTCACATGAACCACCTGAGTACAAACGAAAGTTCGGCCAATGCCCATTTATAACTCGTGTACGCGATACTACTGCCATCTGTTTGTGTGCGTATCTCTGTCCCATGACCTTTATCACCGCGGTGTAAGCTTTAGTTCATTTCCAGAAAAAGAGTTTTGTTAATTCAAGAATTTACGAATATAGGTGACTAAAGCTAGCAGATGTTGGTACAGTCTGGCGAGCATAAGGACGGAAAAAGTTAAAAAAAAAACAAAGGAAAAATAAAAATGAAATAAAAATAGCCGAAATCGCTAAAGTACGCCCTCGACTTGGCGGTAAGCCGGTTCTAATCCTCGTGGTGGAAAATTTCCCCTGCCAGTATTTGGCCTTGCCGCAGTCTCTCATGAAGTGGGGGCATGTGAAACTGTCGGTGGTCATCCGTCTGTCGGATGGGGACGTTAAGTTCAGCGCCCCTCTAGGTACAGTTTGAGAGGAGTAGGCGATGTGTAGACACGGGGTTTCCCCCTCATCCTTCTCTATACCCAGAACAACACAAAGCCAACATTACACTGCACCATCACTCATTACAGTCATAAAATCGACACAGATACACACTTGACACTTCATAGAAGGTCGGACGATGGTAACAGCAAACCACCTCCATTAGGACCTTGCCCAGAGGGTCGATGCAGAATTTCTGCATCTGATCCGCTACGCTCATCCCCTGTGTAGGGGATTACACTGACGCTGAGCTAAGCACTTTGTGACAGTGAACCGTCGAGAAGTGCACCACTATCCTGTTTAATAAAAGAAACAATACAAGTTGGCCAAAGAATATATTCAAACTTTGTTGGTCACTAAGGTTGGCTGCATCACTATACTACGCATGCGGGCGATACAAACTTTCCTTTCTGAGTCCTTCGAGCACACATATCCACGCTGTTACAGGAGATCCTGCAGTCTAATATGACTTGAGCACCACGGGTCATGCCGGTCGCGGTGGTCTCGCGGTTCTAGGCGCTCAGTCCGGAACCGCGCGACTGCTACGGTCGCAGGTTCGATTCCTGCCTCGGGCATGGATGTGTGTGATGTCCTTAGGATAGTTAGTTTTCAGTAGTTCTAAGTTCTAGGGGACTGATGACCACAGATGTTAAGTCCCATAGTGCTCAGAGCCATTTGAACCATGGGTCAACCTAGCATTTTTCATACGTTTTAGGTGTTGATCATGCTGTTTGGCAGAAATAACTGTCGGAATGGACCAGAAACGGTTGCCAAACCTTTGAACTACATACACGTGGTGTAACATTTACTCGGAAAAATATCTGTGTAATATTGGCCTGCAGTTTAGTAAAAAGGTTTTGAAATATCAGTGTGGTGCGCAGTCCTATACGAAAGGAACAAGAAAGATTGGTGTTTAGTTTTCATTCAACGACGAGGTTATTAAGGACGGGGCACCAGCCAGGGTCGAGAAAGGATGGATAATGGAATCGTGTCCTTTTCACAGAAACCAACATTTGCTTTAAGCTTCCAAGTTATTTACCAGCTCCGCCTTGAGACGGGTCGCCGTTTCGTCCTCTGCCAATGGCGTCATTCGGATGCGTTACAAAGGGGCATGGGGTCTGTAGTCAGCACCGCACTCTCTCGGCCGTTGTCAGTTTTCCAGACCTTGGAGCCGCTACTTCCGACACAAGGAGCTCCTCAATTGGCAGCTCGAGACTGAGGGCACCCCCTTTCAGTCCTTACACCAAAGCATCATCCCTGGCAGTAGCGGGAATTAGATCTGGGTCGTTTGCATTGCAGTCAGACATACTGACCACGCAGCTGCGGAGGACGACTTCTTAAGAGATTTAGGGAGACCTACATCTAAATGAACAGGGAGGATTAGATGGCCAGTACTCCCAAATAAGTGTCCAAGGTCTTATTTGACTCTCCATATTACTTGTTCAGTCCTGTATGGTTCTGAAACATGGACAGTAAAACATTCTGGACGTAGGAAGTTGAACATATTGCAGAAAAAGTTCTAAAAGTAAATAGGAGTACTACGTTCTTGTTATAAGCTTTAAGGCAACGCGTAACACAGTGAGCAGTAGGAAGTCATAAGTTCAGGAGAATGCACGGAACGAGATAATTGCACAAGTTAACTGTTGTCAGCATGCAGGTATCGGAACATTAACCCACTAGAAGAAGTAATGGATGACTAATCACGAATAAATAGAACTGAGCGTAACCACCAAAGCATATTCGGACGTGATGTTCACAACTAATAAAAATCCCCACATTACATTATCTGTTTTGCCTATTCTTTTGTACGTCTGAAGGGTGTGTCAGATAGAAGAGCTCTTAGTTGAAAAATTCTGTTATTAGAAAAAGGAATTGTAAATATTCTCTCCTTACACTTCAGGTTCATCAAGGACCAAAATAAATGATTGTTCCAATAGGTAATCAAATATATTAGAAGTTGTGTTATAGTTTTTAGATTTGATTAGTTTTGGAGCGACCTCTCTGCCTTTTTGATGCTTCTTGTTCCTCTCTTGTTTCCAAAAAATATTCTTTCTGACACGTAATATTTTTTGCAGTTCTGAAATGTTAATATTTATCTTGAAATATGCATTGCCATGTAACGCACGCTGGAAGGGTTCCTTGTGTCATTCGTGCTGCGTTTGTTAATAGATGGTGTTATTTTCGACTCTATAACCACGGCCAGCCTTGCCAGAAAGGGATAAAACTTCATTTTAGCTTAAACAGGATGCGGCCTCGTCGGTCCGTCAGCGCTCTTGCTTTCCCAACTCAGTTAAAATAGCTTCTAGTCAAATTAGCGGTCGAAACGTCGGAAATTAAGTTTTCCTTTCAGTGCCTGAATGTCCAGCCTCTCTCAGTTATGTACGTTCGACCGTGTCTTCAGTTTACTACTGTTCTGACAGGAAAAAATAGCACAAACTAAAATTAAAATATGATTTATGGACATCGCAAAAATATTTACACTATTCAAATAATGTTGAATGCGTAATAACGCATCCGTTTACAAGTAATTACCTACTATAGAATACTGAAGAAAAGGAACTCTAATTACAACGACGAATCAAATAGTTGCTAATGACGACATTTACTACTGTAAATCAAACGTACTTTAAATATAAGTCTAAGTACTATAGTACAGCAACTTCAATCTTCAGTGTTGCAGGACAACTTTAAACACAACCTTTAGTATTGTCAACAATATGTAGAGTGTATATTTTGATGATGCTGTTGTTCATATGAAGAGTGAAGCCGGTAAATAAAAATACTAACAAGGGAAACTCAACATTGCACCCCCCTCAGATTTAGTCTTAAGATCTGAACACAGATCAAGCATGAAAACAAGAAGAAGGTGTAATAAAATGTGAAAAAAAGGCAAAACAGAAACAACGAACGGTCCGAATACAAGACATACAGAAATGAGCATACTTCCGTAGCTGCGGCGTCGTCGTTATGCGGTTGCAGTATTGGGCTACGACGGGGGAGATCCATGCTCAAATCTCGCTCATGCCCCAGGTTTTCTTTTTTCACAAAATTATGAATTATCCGAGCCAGGTGTAAGAAAGGGACCTCCAGACGTACGTACCTCCCATTTGTTATACACAAGTGCCATATCCTGTGACCCTAGCGTTGCATTTTGCAAGTTCTGACTTTTAGATTCCTTTGTTGCAACGTAGTTCACATCCGCTTATTTGTTGTTTTCATTTCTGTGAAAGGTCGATGTGGCATTTCGCCTGCTCTCACTATTCATCACATTTACATGCGACGGTAATGTATTCTTACCACATGACATATTCTATAACAAATGTATTGTATGACAATTATCAAGGCAACAGAAGGAGAAGACACTTCAGTGAGCGGACGGAAAGTTCATAATTTTGTGAAAAAAGAATTGTGGTACGAGCGAGATTTGAACACAGGTCTCCTCCTGCAAAGTCCAACACCGTTACCACGTAACCACGACGCGATACCTGCTACAAAACGCCATTCGTTGCTGCACATCTAGAGCTTAGACCGTTCACTGTTTCTATTTTGTTTCTATTTTCACCGTTCAGTAAACCTTCTTCCTGTTTTCATGCTTGATCTGCGTTCAGTTTTAGACGGGCTATCCACTGGCCATCTTACTACTAAATCTGAAGGCAGTGCGATACGGAGTTTTCCTTGTAAGTGCGATTTGCAGCTGTTTTCAAAAACTTTTTTGTTGTATTGTACAGCTGTCAGCCTATTAACGACCTACCGCTGTCGTTCAGGTCTTCGTATCCAGCACGAATGTTTTTATATCTGTCTAATAAACACGTCCAGCAGTCGCGTTAGTGTCTCTCATGTTTGCTTACTTTCTCTGTGTGCAGTACGTAATGTTGGTTCAACACCCTGCTATCGTACTGTAAGTATTACATCACTCTTACTGCATAAATTTATGTTATTTATTTCATTGTCAGTCGGCATAATGTCTACCTGCGGTACTAGATTCTAAGTGTTTCAGTTTTCTTTTCCTTATCCAGTTTTGCATTGTCGTACATTCCAGTCACAAATTTTCTGTATACGTTCCTTTATTGTTGGATCATTAACTGGTGTTTCTAGGGTTTTCGAATTATAATTTTACTTACTTATATATTTCTGAATTCGTCAGTTGTGTGAGGATTCATCAGAAACAGTAAAACTATTGCAACTGTAAATTGTACCTTGCTCCAGGATTAAAGGTGTCTGCCCTGCCACCTACCTTGGTACGTGAAGCTATAATTCCTATAAATGTCCTCTCTCTTCGTCTTAAAAATCAAAATGTTATGGTATGACACCCCATACTCACCAGTATACAAACTACACCTTCATATACGATACAATGTTCACCATCACGGTATGCGATGAAAATCGCATCAAGAGCCAATACAGTCGTAATTTCGATTCACAGTTCGCAACTGTGATATATTTTCCTTTTCATATGTTTCACTAAATTCCTTCTTTTCTCAAATATTCTTCTCTTTCAGTTTACATCGACTTAAACTAATAGGCACACAGTTACAGCAATATCTAACTACAACACACGGATGCTCTATAGATCGCGCCAAAGTAATCCTCATCCTTTAGACAATTTGTAAATTTCTGCCAAGACACGAACATCTACACTATGTGATAAAAAGTATTCGGACCCTCCCCCCCCCCCCCCCCAAAAAAAAAAGACATACGTTTTTCATATTAGGTGCATTGTGCCGCCACTTCATATCAGCGACCTCATTATTCATTAGACATCCTGAGAGAGCAGAACAGGGCGCTCCGAGGAACTCACGGACTTCGAACGACGCCTCGCTTGGTGTAAGGAGCATAGACATTGGACGACTGAACAGTGGAAAAACGTGTGTGGAGTAACGAATTACGGTACACAATGTGGCGATCCGATGGCAGGGTGTGGGTATGGCGAATGCCCAGTGAACATCTGCCAGCGTGTGTAGTGCCAACAGTAAAATTCTGAGGCGATGGTGTTATGGTGTGGTCGTGTTTTTCATGGAGGAGGCTTGCACCCCTTGTTGTTTTGCGTGGCACTATCACAGCACAGACCTACATTGATGTTTTAAGCACCTTCTTGCTTCCCACTGTTGAAGAGCAATTCGGGGATGGCGATTACATCTTTCAACACGTTCGAGCACCTGTTCATAACGCACTGCCGTGGCAGAGTGGTTACACGACAATAACATACCTGTAATGGACTGGCCTGCACAAAGTCCTGACCTGAATTCTCAAGAACACCTTTGGTATGTTTTGGAACGTCGACTTCGTACCAGGCCTCACCGACCGACATCGATACGTCTCCTCAGTGCAGCACTTCGTGAAGAATGGGCTGCCATTCCCCAAGAAAACTTCCATAACCTGACTGAACGTATGCCTACGAGAGCGGAAGCTGTCATCAAGGCTAAGGGTGGGCCAACACCATGTTGAATTCCAGCACCACGAACTTCATTTAAGTCATTTTCAGCCAGGTGTCCGGATACCTTTTATCACATAGTGTATATCAAACAAAGCTCTACTGGATCGTTGCAAATTTTACTAAATTATACAAGAAAGGGAAGTTTTTTTGGAAAACTTTACATAAGTATTTTGGAAGGAAATGATCTTTGATTTTTGTCTTTAATAGAATAAAATAAATTAGGAGTTAATATTTCAACGACATAGAAGTCGTTATATAGTGAGAAACTAGCTTTGCTCCAGAAATATAGGGGAGTGGATCGGCAGAGCACTTGTCTGACGAAACCATCGCGGCATAGGTCAGATATACTACAGAGAAGCCGCAATAGAATTTTCACCCTAACCCTCCACAATACAAATCCAGTGTGAAACATCACACCGTACATTGTTTTTATCAAAATTGTTAGTCGTGTTGTTGTTGCACATGTCTTAACACCTGACGGAGTTTGCTGGTGTATGTTTTTTAAGGGGGATTTGCTTAAAGAAGAAATTTTCTCTTGCGTGTAGTAAATGTATTTGCCAGTACCAGGTCTTTCCTTCACACTGACTGCTCTTCATAGAAGTTTCAAATCAGCCTTGTGACCCATAATGATTCACGTTTAGAGATCAAAATGTTAGATTCCCATCGTTCGATTAGAGGTTATTCCGTTTTTGCTGTGCCATTCCGTAAGCTAACATTCATAGCTGAGTGGCTGCTTTTCAAGGAAAGGAGCATCATGTTAGTGATAATACTTTGTGTAAAAAAGGAAGTTCCGGAATGCCTTGTCTGAGTGGTCAGCGTTCTGACCGCAATGAAGACGCCTCGGTTTCAATTCCCAATATTGCCAGGGATTTTTTCTTGATGCGAACACTATAGCTGGGTGCATACAGTCTCGTTAGTCCAACTGAGGTGGTACTTAAATGAGAAGTAGCAGCACCAAGGTACGGAAAGCTGACAACGGTCGGGAGAGCAGTCTGTTGACCCAGTCCTTGCCGCTCCATGTGGCATCGCATCCAGATGATATGTGGAAGAAGATGGCACGGAGGCCGGTCAGTATCCTGTGGTCCTCTGGGCCTGATCGCCGAGTTATTTTTACCTTTTTCCCGTAATGCCTTAAATAGAATGCACTTCACCAGAATCCTAGAGAAATATTAGTTTTTACGTTTTGTCTGTGGTGAAGATAAATTGTCTACAAAGAGAATTTTGTGCAAAACCCATCCTGCCACATTCCTTAATCGATTTTGGGAAATCGTAGAAAACCTAAGTTTGGATGGCAAGACGGGGATTTGAACTATCTTTCACCCAAATGTGACATCATCTTCGGGGGAGACATATTCTGAATGCTGATTGAATTAGATACAGTGAAATGACATATGTGAAGTCACCGAAGACGAAATCAGCGAAATAAAATGACTTACAGTGAAGTCGGTGAAATCCGTTCAAAAATTCTGAACCTATAGTGAATATACTGAAACAGTTGAAAATTTTTGTCTGACTGGCACTCGAAATCACGTCTCTTGCTTGTCGGGAAAGGAGTAAGCAACGGACTCTCATCACGTCATCCGTTGCTCTTGCACTAATCTTCCCGAAAGGAGAAACTCCGACGGTTTGTCGGGAAAAAAAGGAGGTAAAGATAAGTGACATTGAATTTTTGAGTCGGCCATAGAGGATACTCGGATAGATTAACTGGTTGAGGTGACTTCTGCCGATAAACCGGATATCTGATATGGTAATAAATTTCCGTTGTTCTAATGTACTGATTAGGTTTTAATCAATTCCGTTGCATGAGATTACACTACCTGTCGGAAGTTCACGATCACCCATGATCAAAACTATACACGTTATTCCAATGTGCAGACACATAGCACCAACTAAATAGACCAACAAAATAAATATTCTCTCTCTCTACCATTAAGCAAAATACAATATGGTTTAGATTTTAACTTCTTTAAAGTAGCCATCCTTTGCCCTAAAAACAGCTTGCACATACAAGAGCGCGGAGAGAACTGCCTGCGGCCGTAACACATACGGTATATATACAGTTACAGAACATTCCAGTACAATTATTCTTGATATTTGTGGATACGTCTAGAATCTCCTCGAATCGAATATAGAAATTAAAATTTTACAGTCCAGGTGAGTTTTGAACAAAGGACCCTCCATGCAACAGTCTAGTATCATAATCGCTACATGACAGTGACAATGTTACTGAAATTCTTCTGCGACATTGCTCCCTCCTTAAGTGAACAGCGTCTCTGTGTTACGTCGTCCGCGTTCGGAACTAGGTATCGGTCCTGCGTACTCCGTCTCCCGATGACTGATGTTCGCCCTGCCGGTGATCTTTTTACAAGGGTACCTCCCCATCGCACCCCTCTCAGATTTAGTTATAAGTTGGCACAGTGCATAGGCCTTGAAAAACTGAACACAGATCAATCGAGAAAACAGGAAGAAGTTGTGTGGAACTATGAAAAAAATAAGCAAAATATACAAACTGAGTAGTCCATGAGCGACATATGCAACATCAAGGAGAATGTATGCATTGGAGCACCGTGGTCCCGTGGTTAGCGTGAACAGCTGCGAAATGAGAGGTCCTCGGTTCAAGTCTTCCCTGGAATCAAAAGTTTAATTTTTTATTTTCAGACAATTATTATCTGACGTGTTTTCCTGTGGAGGAATCGATTGACCTATGACCTCGCGATCAAATGTTTTCGGTTCCCATTGGAGAGGCACGTCCTTTCGTCTACTAATCGCACGGTTTTGCGGTGCGGTCGCAAAACACAGACACTAAACTTATTACAGTGAACAGAGACGTCAATGAACGAACGGACAGATCATAATTTTGCAAAAATAAAGAAAGTAAACTTTTCACTCAAGGGAAGACTTGAACCAAGGCCCTCTCGTTCCGCAGCTGCTCACGCTAACCACTGGACCACGGCGCTCCTGAGCGCACATTGTCTTTGATGTTGCCTATCTTGCCATTGAATTACTCAGTTTGTATATTTTGCTTATTTTTTCGTAGTTCCATACAACTTCTTCCTGTTTTCTCGATTGATCTGTGTTCAGTTTGTCAAAGCCTATCCACTGTGCCAACTTCTAACTAAATCTGAGGGGGGCTGCGATGGGGAGGTTCCCTTGTTAGAACTTCCTTTGCTGCTACTCTCTTCGTCACCCCTCCGCTTATTACCTGTCGCTGGAACTTCGAATTTACCATGCGTTGCAGGATCCTTATAGGGCTTCATTCGAAGCACGTTGACCATATCTCTGATCTTTCGTCTTCTTGTGTCGGGGTCAAAATCTTCAACTTCGTAAGTAACATCAGGCAACTGTTTTACAACCTTATAACGTCCAAAGTAGCGCCTCAGGAGCTTCTCAGAGAGACCAACCTTCCGAACAGGAGTGAAGATCCAGAAGAGGTCAACAGGCTGGTAGGCAACAGGGAGGTGGCTCGCACCATACCTTCGGCGTTCGTTTTCTTGAGGCTGCAGAGTGCGGAGTCGACCTAAGAGCCGAGCTTCCTCAGCTCTGGTTAACACCTGGCCGATGTAGTCGTCGTCCACGTCATCAGGATGTAACGGAAACACAGTATCCATCGCCGTAATCGCTTCACGCCCATGCACCAGGAAAAATGGCGTAAATCCTTTGCTGTCTTGTTTGGCGGTGTTGTAGGCAAACGCCACGAAAGGTAGCACCTCATCCCAGTTGCTCTGTTCAACACTGACGAACAATGATAGCACGTCGGCCAAGATCTTATTAAGGCGTTCAGTAAGCCCGTTTGTTTGCAAATGGTAGGCAGTCGTCATGTGATGAGTAATGTTGGACCGACGATTTATCTCTGTCTCAAGATTCGATTGAAAAACTTCCCCTTGATCCGTAATTAACGACCTTGGAGCACCGTGTGTTAATACAATGTCTTCCCCGATGAGTTTGGCTACCTCGAATGCTTCGGCTGTTTTCACGGCTTTTCTAATGGGGAAGCATGTCAGATAATCAGTGCAAACAATAACCCATCTATTGCCACTAGCAGACGTTGGAAATCGTCCGAGGAGGTCTATCGCAGCACGCTGGCAAGACGTTGGTACGAGTCGGCCAGGTCGTTTCAGGGGAACTGCCTTTCTCCTGTGGCACTCTCGACAGTGCGACACATAGTGACGGACACTCCTAAATAAACCCGGCCAGAGAAATCTCTTGTGGATCCTATCGTATGTCTTAATAAATTCTAAATGTCCAGCCTCAGGTGTGTCATGGAATTTCTGTTGAACATCTAAGCGCATGTGTTTAGGAATCACTGGTAGCCACCTCTTTCCAAACGGATCAAAGTTTTTCTTGCAAAGTAATCAGTTAACTATATTAAATTAGCCTTTCACATCCTCTGACCGATATAAGGCAAGCGTAATTTGAGATATCTTGGCGTCCTCCTTCTGCTCAACAGAGAGATCCTGAGCTGCAGCGAGACAGTCACTATCTTCATCAAAGTCTTGATGGTCTTGCACAGGGTTTCTTGAGAGACAGTCGGCATCTTGGTGTTTTCTTTCACTTTTGTACACTACGGTAATGTCATGCTCTTGAAGACGTAGTGCCCACCTCGCAAGTCGTCCTGTTGGATCCTTAAGACCTGTCAACCAACAAAGTGAATGACGGTCTGTAACAACTGTCTATCTCAGTTTGGTTATATAGTGTTAGTACAATAAACCTACGACGTAATACTATACATCCTGTACAAATCTAACAGCAAGAGTGGACAAAAAAGAATAGCTACAGTTATGTACAACTATGTTTAACACTAATGTGTGTAATTCGACATATAATCCTCATGTTTATTTATGATGTTTTAAAAACAAGTTACATAAGATTTTATGTACAACGATGTATAACCCTTGTGTATGTAATTCGATGTGTAATCCTCACGTTTATCTATGATGGTTTAAGAATAAGTCACGTAGGATTTTATAGTAGACTTCATAATTGTGCAACGAGGGCCTACTCTTTGCTTCCTAGTACAGTCGTTGGACTGCAATGGCTCTCCACACATGGCAAAACAATATCTGTAATCCATTTACACGCCAAAACGGTTATTAGTAGCCTGCAAATAGTAGTCTGCAGCTGTGCTCAAATGCATTTGTGACTAGTTATGGGTTAATGAATATGTGCACTTACAGATTATGTTGTTTTACGATGTTTGAATACGTATGTAACAACGTCACGAATGTATTTAACAGTATTGACAACGACATACAAGTGTGGCAGATTACATTACGTTGACATGGCTTAAAGCCATAATATGTAAATAACATGGCTACATAGTGAAAATGTCTTGTATAATCTGCACAACTTCGGGGTACATAATAAATCTGTAAAATAGTTTTTTAAACATTCTATATTTTTCAGCAGTACTTGATAATGACCTAAGGCCGAAATTGCAATAGTGTAATAAAAACTTATAACAGTCACTGGCGTGAAGATGATGTACTTCAAAAACTGTGAATGGCCTTCCATAGAGATACTGCCGAAATTTCCACATGGCCCTGATCACAGCAAGACATTCTTTTTCTGTAGTTGAGTAGTTTGTCTCGGCTGTTGTGAGTGTCCTAGAAGCACAGGCTATAACCTTCTCTTTTCCATCCGAAATCTGCACCATAACAGTGCCGATCCCATACCCGCTGGCAACTGTGTGTAGTTCTGTACGTGCTTTCTCATCATACAGACCAAGTACAGGGTCAGTCGTCAGAGTTTTTCGTAGCACATGGAAAGAACCTTGTTGAGCACCACCCCAGATAAATTTAGCATCAGCTTTTAACAACTCTTGGAGTGGCCTGGCTTTGATGCAAAAGTCTTTGATAAAGCGACGGTAATAAGAACATAATCCGAGAAAGCTTCTCACATGGTTCAAAATGGTTCAAAATGGCTCTGAGCACTATGGGACTTAACTTCTGAGGTCATCAGTCCCCTACAACTTAGAACTACTTAAACCTAACTAACCTAAGAACATCACACACATCCATGCCCGAGGCAGGATTCGAATCTTCGACCGTAGCGGTCGCGCGGTTCCAGACTGTAGCGCGTAGAACCGTTCGATCACCCCGACCAGCGCTTCTCACATCTCTAATACTTTTAGGAATAGGGAATTCCGTTATAGATCTCACCTTTTCTGGGTCTGGCCGCACACCTTCATTTGACATAAGGTGTCCAAGTATTTTGATTTCTCTTGCTCCAAAGAGACACTTTCTTGGATTAAGTTTCATTCCACCTTGTTGGAGATACTTAAGAACGGCCCTCAGTCTTTTTATATGTTCATCAAATGTCTCTGAGTACACTATAATGTCATCTAAATAGCAAAGACACATCGTCGACTTTAGATAACTTAGAAAATTATCCATCATCTGTTCAAAAGTTGCTGGTCCGTTACGCAAACCAAACGGCATTACCTCACACTCATACACGCCCTCAGTGGTGATGAATGCAGTTTTCTCACGATCAGCCTCATCTGCTTTAATTTGCCTGTACCCCGAGTACATGTCCATGGTTGAGAAAAACTTAGCCCCCCTCCGACAATCTGTTGTATCGTCAATTTGTGGAAGTAGGTAAACGTCCTTTTTAGTTATCTTATTAACTTCCTGTGTGGCCGTGCGGTTAAAGGCGCTTCAGTCTGAAACCGCATGACCGCTACGGTCGCAGGTTCGAATCCTGCCTCGGGCATGGATGTGTGTGATGTCCTTAGGTTAGTTAGGTTTAATTAGTTCTAAGTTCTAGGCGACTGATGATCTCAGAAGTTAAGTCGCATAGTGCTCAGAGCCAGCCATTAACTTCCTGTAATCAACACAAAAGCGCCGACTGCCATCCTCCTTCCTGACGAGAACCACTGGTGACTGCCATAGGCTCTGCAAATGCTGAATGATGTCATTCTTCATCATTTTCTCTACCTCGTCGCGAATTATTCGACATCCCGTTGCTGACACACGGTATGCTCTCTGGCTTATCGGTTGATGGTCTCCAGTGCTAATCCGGTGCTTTACTGTCGATTTGTCTAATTTGCTCTTCACCTGTGGATTGAAGCATTCAGAGAACTCTTGAAGAATGGCAGGTAGCTTCTTCTGTTGTTCCTTAGTGAGGTCTGGTGATAGTCGAGCTAGAAGATCTTATCTCGTAGTGGTAGCGCTAATTTCACCCACAGACTCGGCATGGGAAATTTCTATGACGCTCAGCTGTTCTGCAATTAACGGCTCAGCGTTTTCTACGCACATGCATCTTGAAAGGATCTGCGGTTCTCGGCGACAGTTAACTATCCACAATCCACCGAATGCGTTCTTAAACGAGACGACAGAGGCTGGAAGGACCAAGTTATTCTTCAGTGGCATGCTTCTCTTACACTCGACTGCGAGATCCATGGGCTGATGCATGGCATGACAGATGACAGCTACCTTTCTAGCGCTGACTGCAGGAATGATCACTTCATCCAGCACATATAGTCTCCACATAGTCAAATACGCATCTTCCTGTCCACAATATCTCATCTCGTCTAGCATAATCTTCGAGCGACCACAATTTATAATTGCTTGAGAATCTTTCAAAAAGTCCCATCCGAGAATGACGTCATGATTACACTCTTGTAAGACGATGAATTCTAAGGGCTGTGTATGGCCACTTATACCCACACGAATCACACATCTTCCTGTAGGTTTTACATATTTCCCATTAGCCATATTCAGCACAGATGTTTTGTTGTTGACGAATACGGTTTTCTGCAACTGGCGATGGTACTTCTCCGAAATGACTGATTATGATGCTCCAGAGCCCACAAGAGCTTGGGCTGGTCGGCCATCCATGAGGATATCGACGTAGTTTCCTATCATTTTTTGTAGTGATCGACGGCGGAGAATTTTTCTGTTCGGCAGCCTCACCTCCAAGGAAGGTCACGCCATTTAGTTTTCCAGGTTGCGACGGCTAGGTGATCGGCTGGAGCTTCTAAACGGCGATGGAGACCTTGATCGGCGTGTTGGGGAGCGTCCTCTCCAGCGGCTAGCTTGCGGCGATGGTGACCTACATCGTCCTGCGCCCACATCTTCTTGTTCATCTTCGTCGTTCCGGAGTTGGCGGCTAATATCGGTCTGCTGTCTTCTGGCGCGGCTGTCATCAGATATCCGCCGCCTTTCTCGACAATAGCGCACTACATGTCCCGGGTCCGCAGCTCGTGGTCGTGCGGTAGCGTTCTCGCCTCCCGCGCCCGTGTTCCCCGGTTCGATTCCCGGCGGGGTCAGGGATTTTCCCTGCCCCGTGATGACTGGGTGTTGTGTGATGTCGTTAGGTTAGTTAGGTTTAAGTAGTTCTAAGTTCTAGGGGACTGATGACCATAGATGTTAAGTCCCATAGTGCTCAGAGCCATTTGAACCATTTTGAACATGTCCCGGTCGTCCGCAGTGGAAACATACTGGTTGGTTATCCCGAGTCCCGCAGACGTCAGTCTTCCTTGGTGCCCAAACAGGTTCCTCATGCGGCGTTGCAGGAACGGAACTTCGCCTGGGTCTCGGACTTTTTCACCGTTTTAAAGGGAAATGAAGGACGAGAGATTGGGTTCGATGTTTGTTCCAATTCCTCCCTTATGACCTCCTGAAGCGTCTCGGTTTTTCCAAGTGCCTTCTGAACTTGCCCTCTCACTATCTGACGAAGAACACTTGAGAAATCAGTTTCTTCCTCCACCACAGACGTAGATACGACGTTTGGAAGTCGTTCAAACTTCTTGCGTGCAATTCTTTTTTGATGCATTGTCTCGATATGCTGGCACCATTTTATGAATTCATCTGCTGTCGAAACCTCCTTCAGGAGTAGGACCCGATGCATGTCCTCAGCAACACCCTTCATGAAATGTACAACTTTATCTTCCTCCTTTATTCTAGGATCCACTGTTTTACACAGCTCCAAGACGTCTTTAATTTAGGATGCTGTAGTTTCAAGTGGCAGACTCTGCAAGAGAGGCGCTCTGCATCGCGGTGCAGCTTGGTCGCCAGGTTTCGAGAGGGTGCGTTTCTGAATGAGGTATCGAATATATTGCTTCTCCCTACTTATACCTCCCGAGGAGATCACGAATGTAAAATTAGAGAGATTCGAGCGCGCACGGAGGCTTTCAGACAGTCGTTCTTCCCTCGAACCATACGCGACTGGAACAGAAAAGGGAGGTAATGACAGTGGCACGTAAAGTGCCGTCCGCCACACACCGTTGGGTGGCTTGCGGAGTATAAATGTAGATGTAGATGACGCTGTGCCCTGCACTTTAATTTATCTTCAACCTTGCACTTCTGTCGTTGTGTGTCGCCGAAATACTTGCGCAGTTCCACCTGGAATACTTCCTAGCTTGTGAACTTCTCCTTGTTGTTCTCATACCATTGCTTGGCAGTGCCCTCCAAGTTGAAAAATACGTTAGCCAAACAGGCGGTGTCATCACATTTGTCAAACCTGGCTATACGCTCATATACCTTCAGCCACTTGTTTGGATGTTGGCCATCGTCACCAAAGAACCCGGAAGGATGTCTCATGTGGTGGCACACAGTTGCTGTCTTCGTAACGTCTTCTTCTTTTGTCTCCGATAGGTTGCAATCTGTTGAATATAGCTCGAACTCGGGTTTCTCGCCACGTAAACGGCGGCTCTGTCATGGCCTGATGGTAGCTACTGACAGTTACAGACCATTCCAGGACAATGATTCTTGATATTTGTGAATACTTCTAGAATGTCCTCGAACAGGATTAGGAAATTGGAATTTTACAGGTCAGGTGAGTTTTGAACTCACGACCCTCCACGCAACAGTCTAGTATCAAAACCGCTACACCACAGTGACCGTGCTACTCAGCTTCTTCTGCGACAATATTGTTCTCTGGAACAGAGGGAGTTGATCAGAAGGAATATTTTTAGGTTACGTTCAAATTTAGCTATGCTGTCTGTCGTGCGTATCATATCGTGATGTATTTGATCATAAGTCTTGGTACCAGCATTATTCACCTCTCTCTTAGATAAAGTCAAGTTTAGTGAAAGGAAATGAAAGTCTTTTCTCTGTTGTACAAATGACGTTATTGCTACTGCACTGTAGTGGTTTACTTACAGAGAAAAAATGAATAGTATGGCTCTGTACTTAAAACACCAAAGTCATTAATAATTTGCAGCAAAGAATCATAGGTAAGCGACAGATATTATTGGTACACCATTCTTTTGTACAATAAAATATATAATACCGTGCGACGTTACTGAATGAAAATAAGTGAAGTATAGTGTGATTCAAAAAGATGGTCACAATTTCAGTTGGCTATATTTCCTGAAATATGTGTTGTATTTTAATTCCGCAAATTACATTTGATTATACTTACACGGAAATTTACAGATGCTGCACGGACAACATCTAGACGGTAGTTGAATTCATCTCACACTCGATGACGAATGTCTTTCGTGACTGAGTTCACCGAATCTGTGATACGTTTTCTTAGCTCATTCAAATCTGTGGGCAGATATGGTACGTAAATTGCATCTTTCACGGATCCCCACGAGAAAAAATCGCAGAGGATGATATCACGAGATCTCAGTGGCCAGAAGTGAAGTGCTAATTCTTCCCTCCCCAAGCGACCCATTCGACGTTGAGGTAGAGATTCATTCAGGAAATGTCGAACCTTCAGGTGCCACTGCGGTGGAGCTCCACATTGCTGGAAAACGTAATCTCTTAAATCTTCATTCACTTTAGGAACAAGACAGTTTTGCAGCATTCTGAGACACGTTACTCCAGCAAACGTATTGCCGTCAAAAAAAGAAAGGCGCATAAATCTTTGGTAACGATACGACGCGAAAACACATTAACTTTGGAGTTGTCACGCTCATGTTCCAGTGTTGCATGGGGCTATTGTAGCCCCCATATCCGAAATTGTGCCCGTTGATTTACCCTTTAGGCGAAACTTAGCTTCGTCACTAAAAATTACACTTAGTTGAAACAGGTCACGTAATTCTACACGCCTTACCTCATCGTTTGCACGAAGAGCCTGTACCAGTTCTGTCTGGTGCATTTTAACAGTATTCCATTTCATAACAAAAGCAAATTCTTTATTGCTTCTTGTTGACATCCATATTCATTTGGTCGGTTACTAAAAACTCTAGTGTCCTTCCTTGTTAGTTTCTTGGGAAAGGTACTCGTATTTTTAAATGATAAGAGAATCGTATTGTTAAATACCTAAAATGTCAAATGGAAATAGCAGTAAATTACAATCCGATTCTCCATTCACTTATTTCGTGCATGTATGACGTACTTGCGATCACTGCAAAAAAGTAGAACAACTTCGGACTATTTAAGAAACGTTGTGTTAAATATAGCTTTTCGATTTTTGCACCTCTTCTAAATTATTAGAGTTCTTCTCGACGGATTCTTCCAGTAAACTGCATTATGAAAGTTTCCATTCGCTGTTAATACTACATCGTTCGTAATTTTCAAGATTTCATGTGATTTCTGTTAACATATTTTGTGTGCACACCAGCTTTAGAGTGCTCATAAATTAGCCTGATACACCCTTAACACCATACAAGATTTTTAACGTGTTTCACATTGTGTAATTTGAATATTGGGTAATACCCGTTGAACAATATGGTAGGTTTCTCTGAGTTACGCTACATATATGAAAAATTTGCTTAACAACGCACTTGTTCGGCTTCAAGACCTTTCTAAATAATGAGAAATACCCTCAGTCAGTTTTCTCAGAATAGAGTGTTGCATAATACGCTCGAAGTGGTCTAATACGCTGGAAGTGGTCTGTAAGTCTGCCTAACTTCCTGGAAAATCGCGGGAGATTTTCAGCTTAAGCCATCTCATACAACAGCAGCAGACGAGAATATATTTTGCGTCAGGGGTGCTAATGTTCTTATACCGGCGTCCCATCTTCGTGAAAATTATATTTTTGCTGCGGCCTTCCTTGCACTACTTAATTGTTTAAGTGGAATAAATATATTCTGGAGGAAAGTACGTTATCGACCGGAACCAAAAAATGTAGCTCGCTCTCGCGGTTCTAGGCGCGCAGTCCGGAACCGTGCGACTGCTACGTCGCAGGTTCGAATCCTGCCTCGGGCATGGATGTGTGTGATGTCCTTAGGTTAGTTAGGTTTAAGTAGTTCTAAATTCTAGGGCACTGATGACCACAGCTGTTAAGTCCCATAGCGCTCAGAGCCATTTGAACCATTTGTAGCTCGCTTACTTATAACAGAATATGTGGTTAAGGGAAGATTTAAAACAACTGCGCTTGCAGCTAGGGTTTTACGAGATTTCGCGGAGTACTCTACGTACTGACATGTCGTAGATACAATACATTGTACTCCACAGTTGATAAGTTACAGTTTGCTCTCTACGTACGGCTCTTGCCACAGTGACGTACAAATTCTCCTACGGTAATGAGTAAACTGTACAGTCATCCTCGATCACACAAAATAGCATTTAAAAAAAGCTAAAATGAGAAAACAAAATAGACACTAAATGCACAGCCCCAATCACTGTCTAAACGAAGTAGTCAATCGGACGCAGCAAGTTTCACTTCAGTATACACTATACTACTGAGTTTTAGATTCGATGTGGGCCTGTCCTTAGGAGATGGATAAGGCATTCTGCAACACATGATAATTCGTAGAGTATGGGCTGTAGTTCTGCAGAAATATCACTATAATCTTACCACATTTGGAAATAAAAAAAGTAGATAACAGTGGTAGAGTGAAATCTTAAATGCGTGTATGAGGCAAATTTAAGTGACCCAGGGGTTGACAGACTTCCTACCAAAAGTAAGATCACGTTTCGCCTCTTATCCGGTACATAGCGTCAGTGTGTCAAGAAGGTTCTTCCATTTGAGATAAGTTGTATCTAGGAACAACAGCAAACTGCCTTCAATACGGTACTGGAAGAATACATGTACGAACTTCCGGCGCTTTACTTTTAGGAAGCTTTCACGTTGGTCCTGAGGATAAAAGGCTACTTCGATATTTCAGGACATTATTGCTTTTATTACATCCTTATATTAGGTATTAGACATCTGGTTTTCTACGCACAGTGTACTACGGTGTTTGGCATACTTACTGCATACACGTGTAGTCTGTGTGATGTATCACTTTGTCTATACTGTTTTCGCGGTAAACCGACAAACTGAAAGCCCGAACGTGAAAGGTGCCGCCACCAGAGGCCTGTGTAAGATAAACAATGGAACACAGCAAACTTTTCCCGCCGATGAGCTGCAGACTGACGGCCGAGGTTACCACTGCACGTAACATATCCCAGTGTTACTGCTGACCGATTGAGGACCTATGAAAATCAGACTAGAAGTCCACATTTGCATTTACATGGCTACTATGCAAATCACACTGAAGTGCCTGGCAGAGGGTTCATTGAACTATCTTCACAATTACTGTCTGTTATTCCACTCTCGAACAGCGCGCGGAATAAACGAACACCTATATCTTTCCGAAGGAACTCAGATTTCCCTTATTTTATTATGATGATAATTTCTCCCTATGTAGGTTGGCGTCAACAAAATATTTTCGTATTCGAAGAAGTTAGTTGGTGATTGAAATGTCGTGAGAAGATCCCGCTGCTACGAGAAACTCCTGTGTTTTAATGATGTCCAACGGGAATCCTTATCATGCCCGCGGCGCTCTCTCCCCTATTTCTCAATAATACAAAACATGCTGCCCTTCTTTGAACTTTCTGAATGTACACAGTGAATCCTATCTAAATTATGTGATCAAAAGTATCCGGACACCTAGCTGAAAATGACTTAAAAATTCGTGGTGCCCTCCATCGGTAATGCTGGAATTCAATATGGTGTTGGCCCACCCTTAGCCTTGATGACAGCTTCCACTCTCGCAGGCATACGTTCAATCAGGTGCTGGAAAGTTTCTTAAGTAATGACAGCCCATTCTTCACGAAGTACTGCACTGAGGACAGGTATCCATGTCGGTCGGTGAGGCCTGGCACGAAGTCGGCATTCCAAAACATCCCGAAGGTGACCTATAGGATTCGGGTCAGGACTGTGTGCAGGCAGTCCATTACAGGGATGTTATTGTCGTGTAACCACTTTGCCACAGGCTGTGCACAATGAACAGGTGCTTGATCGTGTTGAAAGATGCAGTAGCAGTGCTCTTCAACAGTGGGAAGGAAGACGGTGCATAAAACATCAGTATAGGCCTTTACTGTGATAGTGCCACGCAAAACAACTAGGGGTGCAATCCCCCTCCATGAAAAACACGATCACACCATAACACCACAGCCTCCGAATTTTACTGTTCATTCGCCATACCCACACTCTCTCATCGGATCGCCACATTATGTACCGCGATTCGTCACTCCACACAACGTTTCTCCACTGTTAAATCGTCCAATGTTTACGCTCTTTACACCAAGCGAGGCGTCGTTTGGCATTTACGGCGTGATGTGTGACTTATGAGCAGCCGCTCGAGCATGAAAGCCAAGTTTTCTTACCTCCCGCCTAACTGTCATAGTTCTTGCAGTGGATCCTGATGCAGTCTGGAATTACTTTGTGATGGCCTGGATAGATGTCTGCCTATTACACATTACGACCCTCTACAAGTGTCGGCGGTCTCTGTCAGTCAACAGACGAGGTCGGCCTTTACGCTTTTGTGGTGTAGGCGTCCCTTCACGTTTCCACTTCACTATCACATCGGAAGCAGTGGACCTAGGGATGTTTAGAAATGTGGAAATCTCGAGTAATGACGTATGACACAAGTGACACCCATTCACCTGACCACGTTCGAAGTCCGTGAGTTCCACGGAGCGCGCGATTCTGCTCTCTCACGATGTCTAATGACTACTGAGGTCGCTGATATGGAGTAACTCGCAGTAGCTGGCAACACAATTCACCTAATATGAAAATCGGTTTTTTCTGGGTGTGTCCGGATACTTTTGATCACGTAGTGTTGTAAAGATCCCACACCGCACAGCAGTACTTCAAAAGAAGACGGACAAGTGTAGTGTAGGCAGTGTCTTTCGTAGATCTGTTGCATCTTCTAAGTATTCTGTCAGTAAAACGCAGTTTTTGGTTCGCCTTCAGCAGAACATTTTCTACGTGTTCTTTCCAATTTAAGTTGTTCGTAATTGTAATTCCTAGGTTTTAGCTGAATTTACGGCCTTTAGATTTGACTGATTTATCGTGTAACCTAAGTTTAACGGATTCCTTTTAGCACTCATGTGGATGACCTCGTAATTTTCATTATTTAGGGTCAACTGCTAATTTTCGTTCCATATATATATCTTTCCTAAATCGTTTTGCAATTGTTTTTGATCTTCTGATGACTTTACTACACGATAAGCGACAACGTCATCTGCAAACAACCTAAGACGGCTGCTCAGATTGTCTCCTAAATCGCTTTTGCAGATGAGGAATAACAGGATGCCTATAACACTACCTTGGTGAACGCCAGAAATCATTTCTGTTTTACTCGATGTCTTTCCGTCAATTACTTCGAAACGTGACCTCTCTCACAGGAAGTCACGAATCCAGTCGTATAACTGAGACCACAATCCGTAAGCACGCAATTTGATTACAAGCCGCTTCGGAGGTACGGTGTCATAAGCCGTTTGCAAATACAGAAATACGGGATGAATTTTAAATCATTTGTCGATAGCACTAAACATTTCGTGCGAGTAAAAAGTGACTTGTGTTTCACAGAACGTTTTTTTCTAAATCCGTGTTGATTATGTGTGAACAGACAGTTCTCTTCAAGGTAATTCATAATGTTCCAACACAGTATATGTTCCAAGAACCCGTTGCATATCGACGTTAATGATATGGGTCTGTAAAAAATAAAAGTTAAAGCAATTACAGCCCTCGGTCACAAAATTTAAGTCTTTTGACCTAGGCTTCGATACATCTTAGTGCCTTCATCAGAAATTAAATACTCAAATTGACCTATAACGTAAGTACAAAATTTTGGGAAACTTTTTTATATAAAAGTGTAAGTATTGACCAACAGCACAGGAAAAAACAGTACTTACATGTCACGTATAATAGAAATATCAAGCGATAAGGCTTTAGTCAAAAAAATTTGAAAAAGAATACATGGAGGGCGGGCCACCACGGGCTGCTCATACATGTAAAGCCACAGGTAGCAACAGACTGAGGCGCCCGCTTTAGGAACTGCGGGCAGGTGAGCAATACACTAAGAGTGCCATCTAGTAGCTGTAAATATAAGTAGGCTACTTAACATTTAAAATATAGACAGATGAATGTTAAGATGAACAGTATTTAGTACGTAAACTAACAGGCAAAGTTTTATTTGACAGCAGCACACATGTTAACTTCTTTGTTTATGTAAACGCTTAGAAGTACAGTTTGAAGACTGAAAAGTGAATAACAGTTACAAAAAAAATACTGTTCATCCTAACACTCGTCTGTAGTCTTCCAATACGCATTCTAATGTGCTAATATGTGTAGTCTTTCGTTTGACACTAATGGAATTCAGTAACTGAATATCCATGCGAATTGCAAGCCAACATATGACAATTAATTGATCATATTTCGTACCAGTTTCGTTGTTCCCATTCCTACTCCATACATTAAATATGTGTAAACCGAAATGATTACAAGAGCTCTGAAGGTAATAATGTTGAAAGTACAGAGTAGTTCTTGCGAACTTTCCGATAATCGAGAGTGAACCTGCATCTCCTCAGTTACTTGAGGTACTCACCTGCTCCAGTGCTCTACGATAAACTAAAAGACTCATTTGTTGGTTTATGTAGTCTCTATACATACGGTCCAGTAACGTTAATGTGACCATCGACTACGTTCGACGTCAATGTGCAATAAACACTCACAGATGGCAGGTGGCAGCACAAGCGTGTCGGGGGGAGAGGGGGGGGGGGGGCACGTGACGTGTCGTTGTAATGCGGAAACAGAGCGATTCATCTGATGCCCAGGAGGGCATGATAATTGGCTTTCGGGCCAAGATTGAAAGCATTTCCGAAACGGCTAAGTTTTTAAACAGATCGCGTGTCGCCGTGATTAAAGTATACCGTGTATAGCAAAATGACACTATCGAAAACTGGCGCCGAGGCAACAATTATGCACCATGGGCCATAGATGACCGACCCAGTAAGGTGGCGTAAGGCCGTCGCATTTGACGGAGCTTATGTTGAAAAATAGGGTTTTCTAGCCAAAAGAATGAGGAATGATATAATGTATTGGAACCCTCAATAAAACCAACCTGCTTTCAGAAAAAAAGTGTTGCATTAGTTATCGAATGCCCCTCGTATATAGAAAGAAGTGCTTCCAGTATTGGAAATCAGGCACCGAAACCAAACCGATAGATATGATTTATTGTTAGATACTATATCACGACTATAGAAACGAACTAAACAGTCTTTTAGTTTTTGGTAAGCCACGGGAGAGTGTGAGTGTTGAAAGTATCTGAGGAGAGGCAAGACACTACCAATTTTAAGCATGTTCGCAAGGACTGTTATCCAACTTAATTTGTTAGAATACTATGAAACTATGCAGATAACCCTCCGAGAGGCGTTTTGTTAAATTTTTACGAATATTCCAGAGCGCTTTTCTTTGAAACTTTCCGAAGTCAGTCCATCGGAGTTGCGGTGACGTCGCACGGAGTGACACTCGCGAGCGCGGCCCGAATCCACGTACTCTAGGCAATGGGTGGCGCGTGAGACAAATTACGCGACTTACTGCTCAGTGGATTTAATTTTAAACGTTTGTTGGCAGACCTGGACTAATTGTCTCTGCCGTTAAATTACCAAATCAGTGTAAATAAGGGTCACAAACCCGCTTTAATCCGTGAGACACGGTTATACATCACAATACAAAAGTCAATAAGGGAAAGTACAGCAGCTATGTAACCACTCTCAGGAAAGATACAATACCGCACAGTCATCTGGTTGATCACTCAGGATCACAGACTCCCTACTTCTGAAATACTCTCCGAAAATACCAGCTCCCCTCCAGAGGGCACACGACTTCTACACCCTACGAAGGTCGCCGTCGCGGCTTCCAAAACTTCTCCGCGGAAAAAAAGGCTTCTCCGCCAAACAAAATCAAGAACAGGAGGAGAATTCTCACTAGACATTTCCTGTTCCTGCTTACAGCGCGTCTATAAGGACATTAACAACCTTTTCTGCATGTTGTCATTATGGAGAATAAAATAAAGTATATTTTACACAGGACTGTCGACAAAAATACCATCTACAGTTAAAAAGCACCTTGTGCACATGGGTATGTTCGCATACGTAGCACACACAGAGGCTTCATAATCCTAAAATGCACAATGTACAGTAAAATGCTCATTAGTGCATTGTTTTTATCCACCGTCATTTTCTACTGCCTTTGACACGAGACCAACGAAACCTTTATTTTCTCCACACATGTTTTTGCCTCCATCAGCTGTGATACACAAAGGTTTTTCCATTGAAGATTGTTTTTCTGAACAGCACTTTCTGATCCTTCAGAAATTTCTTCTCCAGTGACCGTGTCGTGAATGCCATGAACGCGAAGAAGCTCTTAATACGATTCATCATTTTTGTTTATCCTGCGAAAGAAAAAAATTAACATCTGTGCAGTATCTGAAACATTTGTTGACTCATCCAGAGCCAAAGGAAACCATTCGTAAGTGTCAAGCTTTCTCAAACAATTGAGTTACATTTTCAGCTGTATCACTTACTCTTCGATCCCCAGTGTCTGCTAACAAACTGATATTTTTAAATAAATTAGCTTTTTCTGAACACATTTTTTCAGCTGCTGCAATCCTTTATCACCTACCAGTAAATGGTTTTCTAAGGTATGCTGTTGAGTGAGCCACGCGGAAACTAGCACGAGTTACTGCTTTTGTTCAAAATTTACTATCTTAAACAATATTT
The DNA here is from genome assembly GCF_021461385.2 of Schistocerca piceifrons. Lineage (NCBI taxonomy): Eukaryota > Metazoa > Arthropoda > Insecta > Orthoptera > Acrididae > Schistocerca > Schistocerca piceifrons. Next base: position 362,109,518 of record NC_060149.1, on the reverse strand, counting down.
GCTGAGATTTCAAACCACGTTCCAAAGACACCTACGTTTCTAATCGTTGGCTTGCGGTAAATGCGAAATAACTTTGAGAATGTTTAGTCTCACAATGAGATTTTATACTGTATTCTTTGAGAAATGATATTGTTTCATTACAAATTATACACTGCATCTTACGTTTATTTCGCATACTTGCACAAATTCACACGAAAGTGATGTAACTGGAAATCGTAAGATGCCATGTAATAGTATTAAGAGCAAGGGTTGTGAGTAAAGAATTGCACTGAATTTATATTTAAGGTAATTTTAGTTCAATTGATTAGCCACTGTTGAACACACTGTATCTTCACCAGGAAACTGTGCACAGAAAACACACTAGTCCCACTATATTTTGCTTTTCAGTTTGCACATGTTGCCGCTGACCACAAGATAGTGCTGTACAACTGCGCTTGACACCCCGACTCCCTGGAAGATATCACTATACATTTAGCATTGTCAGAAGTAGTCGTAACAGTATATAAAACTCAGCAAGTCCATCGTTTATCACATCCCTCCTATGTCACTATCCACAATTCCAACTCCCATACCTTCTATCCCTCCGCTGGCGTGCCGCAAGGCTCTATCCCTTCCCTTCTCGTCTATCTCCTGTACACTGCTGATATGCCCAAACCTCCTCCGCCTGTTCATCTCCTCCAATTTGCTGATGACACCGCCTTCCTAGCCCTTTATCGTACCCTTCAATGGTCCCAAAGTACCCTCCAAGCCCACCTTGACCAGTTCACCACTTGATGCAGCCAGTGGTTCCTTCGTATGAAGCCCTCCAAGACCCAGGCTATCATCATAGTCTCCACCACTCACACCTTCTGTCTCCATGATTTCTACCTAACCATTTATGGCTGTCCTATCCACCTCATCCCTACCCTCAAATACCTTGGCCTCACCCTCGACCGCCACCTCACCTGGACTCCCCATTTCCCTACTGTCCAACCCAAAACCACCAACAGGCTCCACCTCCTGAAACTCCTGTCTGGCTCGACATGGGGACTGCATCCTTCCACCATCCTTCACACCAACAAATCCTTGGTGCACCCCATCCTTTATTATGCCAGGGTTGCTTGGATTACTGCCCTTCCCAGGTTCTATAAAGCCCTCCAAATCCTAGAACTCTCCACCCCCAACCCATTGCTGTGCCTTTACTGTTGTGTTCCACACTCTCTCCATCTCCACACCCAACATCTCCTTTCCCAATGCTACTTCCAGCACCTTCCCCTCCTGTATGATGATCTTCGCCCTGACATCTACTGCTCCTACCAACTCTAACCCCACATTCCTCCTCCCTCCTCCTCAGGGCTTCCTCTCCTCCCCCTTCCTTCGCCTGAGCGGCTTTCCCCCTCCTACACCCCCTCCCTCTCCTCTGCTCCCCTTCAGTGTTCTGCATTCCCTCCTGCCTTGTCTTCCGTCATCTCCCGCACTGCCCGTCTCCTGCCTCTTGGTGTGCCCCCTGTCCCAGCCCCCCCTTTTCCTCTTCCTCCTGCCCCCATCCCCCTCCCCTCTTCTTTCCTCCTCTCCGACCTCCAGTCCCTCGGCAGGTCCCTACCAGCGGTTTTTATTCTTTGTGAGTGTTCTGTCGTTTCCAGTGGTTTTGCTTTTAAATTTCTCGCTCTGTGTGATTTTTATATTGTGGCCGACTTTTAACTTGTGTTTGACTCCTGTGATTTTAAGTGCACAACGAATTGCCAGCTGTGTTCTTTTAGCTTTATGTCGACTTTCTAATTGTCACCCCTGTGTATGTCCCCATATTAGTGTATATCTTAAGTCCCATCATCTCCATTTGCTGTGTTTTTTATGTCCCCCTTTTAACACCACCCTTTATTTGTAAGCATTTCCGTTTCCTGTATGTCGTAAAATCGTTTGGCTGAAAAGCGATGGACTGTGCCACTGCCAGCCCTACCCTGTCCATCGGGCAGGGGAATGAAATTACAATAAAGAAAAAAAAAATCGGTTATCACTGCGACAATGAAATGATGTGGACACTTGCCCGAAAGTGCCAGCAGAAATTGGGGAGTGGATTTTACCCCTGTACCTTGCACCATAGCTACCTGAATCACCGTCTAGTCCTGGATCGAACATTTGGGCATAATTCAACTCTACAGTACGATGGTATGATGACCCATAGTTTATCCAACTTTTCTTGAGTCATGGCAGCGGTGACAGCAGAGAACGAAGAGGTAATCACTATTGCCACCACATGGCGAGAAATGTTGCATTGGGAAGATATCCCGCACTGCTAATAACAAATGTAGCTCACGCTACAATCTGACGACTTTCCGTGATGTTACTGATGCACGGAAGTAATAAGGTTTCATAAAGACATGTTACAATGACCTTCTCGACTGGTATTTCTTTGTAGCAATATATCTGAAATGATATTAAGTCCACAGTTCAAGATCAGTCAATAAGCGGTTCATTCGGTAATGACTACTGCAGTGCCACTTGTAGTGAGCTCGTGAAGACTAGCAGCAGTAGTAATTGTTAAGAAAACTTCAGAATTATACCGATGCGTTTCGAGTAGTATAAGGGTATCGGGCCTCAAGTAAACTTAGACTATCAACGTCTTTGCCCCTGGGATTTAATGGAAGAGACAGTGTGGCCTTAGGCTAAAATGTGTGGAGACCCCTGATGTATGCGATCAGTCTCTCACTAGATTCCCCTAGAAAGTGGAATCGGCGAATCGTGGAGAAACCGAGTGAGGATATGCAAAGGGCCGCATAGCCTTCGAAACATTTTTGTTCCAAATAGTTATCCTCTGCTCTGCGACTTAAAAATAAAAACTATTTATAACGAAATTGAAATTGTAATGTTTATTTCAGATTTTATTCGAAAATTGTTGATTTGTAATGTGAAACAGAGGGGTGTTGTAGTAACTATACGAAATACAATACTGATTTATCGTACAGCGCTATAAAACGACATTTCCTCGAAAAAAGATATTGTTGAAAAAACTCAAACCAAAAATATGTGAAACATCTGTCCAATACTTTGTCGAGCTTATATAAAACATGTTTGTCTTGTTCATAAACAAGTTTAGCATTAAATAACAGGAAACTCTTGCCTTTGATCATGATAAAGAACAAAATAACCACAATAATTATATAGATTTTTTTTATGTTTGTGCATATAAACTGTTCTTGTATCAGAAGTAACTGATTTGGTTACATGAAAGTGCAGATGTTACGCGATTAACTAATTTTTATTACTTTCAAAATTTAATTTACATTCTTAAGTATATAAAATACACAATAGATAAGCACTGAATGAGGTGCGGTTCCGAAAAACAAACAGAGAAGTCGTTGGCATCCAGTTTCTCGGTTAACTTTCGTATATATTTCTTTCCCTACCAGTGCTAGCAGTACTACCAGTAATCCTACCATTCCCTATGTAATTTATGTACTGTACCTTTTGTAAACCCTCGTCGCCAGTTTTGTAAAGGCCTCGTCGCTACTGCTGTGAAGTTCGGGTTCTCACTGTTGTTACAGTAGGCCGATTTTGCGAGTTCGTGAATGGCTTCTGGTGCAGTACACCGCTAAGACAATTTCTCCCTGCCACTATTACACAGCTATGCTCCAGGGTCAGGTAACAGGATAGGGGACAGAAGGTTCTACAACGCTCCAACAAATTAGTAACAAAGTCATACAAATGAGTTAAAAGGTTTACCTATCTTTGTGACCAGTTGAATGTTGACGTCGGCAACATTGCTTGTAATATAACACAACAGAAGCCATCAATGGCTAAGTGCAAATAATCGTAGGCAAACATCAGAGTACATAGGAAATGCAATTACAAAAATTGTCTGTTCAGTTCTAAGAGTTCACTAAACGACGTTCCCTGTCTAAGTCAGCCTTCGGCGATGATCTATAACCAAGTTGGCGAGAGCTGCTCTTCAACCTTCCATGTAGGCTTCTGTCCATTGTAATCTGATCAGCCGGCCGGTGTGGCCGAGCGGTTCTAGGCGCTACAGTCTGGAACCGCGCGACCGCTACGGTCGCAGGTTCGACTCCTGCCTTGGGCATGGATGTGTGTGATGTCCTCAGGTTAGGTAGGTTTAAGTAGTTCTAAGTTCTAGGGGACTGATGACCTTAGAAGTTAAGTCCCATAGTGCTCAGAGCCATTTGAGCCATTTAATCTGATCACTGACTGATTACACTCGGCCGGCAGTTGGCCGAGGCGTAGTCCGTATCAGTAGTAGGCTAGTAGTGGCTTCGGTGCAATTTTGATATCAAATTGATATGCAAATTAATTATATTGATCAATTAATCCCCCACCTCCGCTCACCCCCGACCACGCCCCCCCTCCCCCCCCCCCAGATGATGTCGCATGTTTTCGAGCTGCACGAGTGCCCCAGCCCCCCCTTACCCCCTCCCCCCTTCCCCCTGCCGCCAAACCTACCCTACTGGAAGATACTTTGAATTTTGGCGGGAATTTCGAATTTTGGCGGGAATTTCTGTCCCAGGGCTGTGCTGACATCCCACCCCACCCTAGCCCGTACCCCCATCTGGGAACTGGCGGGAAAAGGCCTTATCTTGTGCTGGATAGGATGGACGTATGTATTTATTTAAATATTCCTTATTTAAACCATTTGAGACAGTGCCTCCATCTGGTGTGTTCACCGTGGGGTCCACAGTCCAACTCTCAAAGTACACAGCACAGCCACCAGAGGGCACCATGTCCCTCCCATGACGTAACACAAGATGATGGTCTGAAGAGGAAAAATTGCGGGACAAGGACTCAGCCTGTTCTGAGCTGCCGGAGAGAGGAAGGAGTGTACTATGTTTATTTTGGGAAAAATTTATTTCATGTCGTTTATTTATTATGCTGATACAGAACACTCACCCTGACATGCTTGAGGTCACAGTAAATAGTCTACAGACCTGCAAACTACCCGTAAATAATACAGTACGCTGATGTGCAGAGACACAAACAACTCGTAAATTACCGAAATAATGCAGTACACAGCATACAGACATGCAAACTACGCGCAGATCACCGAAATAATATATGTGTAACGCTATGCAAGCATGCTCACAATGCTTAAACACCCGAAAATAATGCACTGCACAAATACTCAGTGCATGTAAAAAACGCAATGCATCAGTGATCAGTGACTCAAGCCCTGGTCCTCCTTAGTAGAAAGCCCAAGTGCACCCCCCTAACACAATTAAACCACCAGAGGCGCTTGGAATTGATGGGAAATTAAAAATGGCTTCGCCCTTTCTGGGACTCTAACCTTGGTGCTACTGGATGGAAAGCCTAACACATGGAAACTGTCCATTTGCGGGAGAGGAAGGTTAGGTTAATGTAGACTATTTTGTTTATTTTTGTCAGGAAACTGCCACAAATATCGGTCCTAATTACGTAATTAATCACAAAAACCGCTCCTAATTACACAAATATATGCATAGCGCTGCACAAGGACGGCATAAAGTCGTAATACAGCTCAAAAACTGATGTTACCATACAACTGGTTTTATTATGCTGGGAAACAATTTTCGCATTACCACTCCAAACTTACGCAAATACCGATCCCAATTAAGTAATTAATCACAAAGATCAGGCTTAATTACACAACTATTTGCATAGCTCTACACAAGGATGGCAAAAAAGCGCAATACGCCATAAAAACTGACGATAGCATACAACTGGTGTTATCCTGCTGGGTAAAAATTTCGCAACACCACTCGAAACCAGCGACAGAAACACTAAAACTCTACCCTACACCTATAAGCTGGCGGGAAAAAGGATGGGGTGTAAGGTACTATCCTTATTCATTTTGGCGGGAAATATGTTCAACTGACGAGATACTGGTGTTGGACAGAGACGAGTATAAAAAGTATTACCTGTAGGCATACAGCACCTATTGCTGTATGACATCGGAATTCACTACCGACGCCTACTAAAAATCACTCTACAACCCAGCTAACCGAAGCCAATACACGCAATCACAGCTGATGGGAAAAATACATCACAGTTGTAATTACACGTCGAAATTGTCATGGAAAAACGAGCACTTGTAACGAACGGGTCCTAATGCAGCACATATACTGGGGAAAATCGTCGTCCAAAAGCCTGCAGGGGGTGGTAGTTGAACGTGCGTTCTCCTCCATGTACAATCACAAACTGCCAAAACTCGAGGCCCTCTCCCCTCTCTCCCTCCAACAATCTATGGGCTGTATGGATGGATGGAAGGAATGAGGCTACTCCGCAGACAGCTTCGAGGCATGTGAAGGTCGCTGTCCACCTTTAGGCGATGGTCCTTCGCCAACACAAATGCAGGTATAGTTAATTAAACAAGAGGAGATAAAAGAACGGCTGTCCAGAATGCATCTTGGCAGTCTAAGGTATAGTGACACAGCCGCCCCTAATGGTTAGGGGGAGCACCTGTGGCGATGAGCTGTCACAGAGTAGACAGGTCCCCAACGCCTCCAATAGGCCTCCCGCTCTGCGATGGAAAACACTTCTGTTTAGCGTCAGGTAGGACGATCCAGATGGGACTGAGGGAGAGCTGCGATCGCGTAAGGAAGTCGCCCGCTGTTCTGCGCTGGACTATTTACCATGAACTCGACTCCTATAATAAAGCAACCACTAAAAAAAAGGAAAGAGAAACATTCGCGACGATAATAAATGTCCGCTTTCCACGAAAATAGGCAAAGTCCATTTTCATTTAGTTTTATGAGCAAAATCGGTATAGTTTTACGTTCGACTGCACTCGCATCTCATTATTCTGTGACGTCCAGCGAAGTGTACCACCACAGATCACAAATGATCAGCAGAGACATACCCACCCAGTGTAAAATCAGGAAAAAAAACGATTATTTTGGTAGGAAAACTACCGGTCACTGCAGAATGTCCTCGTTATTTCGAAATTAAATTGATCATGAGAGCCACTTTGCATGGGGAGTAACTTCTGTTTTCGGTTTTTTTTCTGTAGTCTGATTACACTCACTAGGTAGGTCAAATGGGAGTCTGTGGAGAAACACTACTGAGAAATGACATCTGAAGCTGACCACAGATGGATTCTACAGCCCACAACACACATTTCGCGTGAGGACCGTGTTATTAAAAACACGATCGTCGCGTCTACATTACCGTCACCTTGCATAAAAAGCAGTCTTGAGTCTACAGGTACACACACGAGCCACTGGTAATGTAACACTTTCTGATAGAAATGCTGTCCGCAATTTGGAATCAAGTCTATCCATTCATCCACTTACTTGCGTTGAACCCTGTAGAGACATCTTTTAATGATTACAGCCTTTGGTGAATCATATTCACAGCGCTCTCATATCTCGAAATGAGTCACTTTATGTCTCTCGGGATGCAATCATGTCTATCACCCAAACATAGTGGCGACTCTATTAAATATACAGGTATTGGTTCATTGGAGTAAGTGATTCGTGATCGAAGTCGCTTCCACAGACCAGTGTAAAGCTTCATCACCTGTACTGTGGGATGACCATATCCAACAGACTATCAATTTTTTGCAATTTGTGATTGGACATGGAGAAGAACGCACATTCAACTACCACCCCTTCTGCATCCTTTTCGACGACGATTTCCCCCAGTACATGTTCTGCATTATGACCCGTTCGTTACAATTGATGGTTTGCTCATGACAATTTCGGAGTGTAATTAGAACTGTGACGCATTTTTCACATCATCTGTGATCGCATGTATTGGCTTCGGTTAGCTGGGTTCGAGTTATTCGTACCATATGTCTGCGTGTATGAATCTTTACCACGACACCTCTGGCAGCCGATCCTTTCAGTTACTCGAAGCGTCCTATTGCGTTATTACTTTTCCTATATTAACGTCTGTGCATTGTGATGAGTGGAGGTACAGGAGAGTATCCGGGGCTTCTGTATTTCGTACTGTGGACACGGTTCTCGATTGAGTGGCTACTGCAGTTGTTGTTGCTCAGTGTTGAAATTTCAAGTGATCTGCTGCACTGTGGATTTTCTATGGGCTGAAACCATCCGTGATGTCGATGGCGACCTCTGTCAGCAAAACACTGTTGCACAGTGGAAATTTCTGTTGGTAGGGATTATCTGCGAATCGATGTACTTACATCGATGGCCAGTACACGGTGTGCCGTCATCTCCGTCATGTTACCAGCTGAACTGTGCCATTCGCAGTGGCAACAGGAGCTGTCTCTGCAATAGAAAGACTATCTCTGATTCACATGACTTTACATAAACGTTCGTGAAAGTAGCAGCATTAGGAGGACCTGCCGCACCCCGATAAGAAAAGTGGCACGAATCGGAAAACTGCAATTTTTAGTCTATGTCACTGAAAAATCCGTGTGAAGTGCCCCAACACGCACAAAAATGTCACATCTCTGTCTCGCAATGTGTCCAATTGAGGGCAGCTGTTTGTCAGTTTTGTTGTAGGCTGCTTCATGATTCGCCATGGCAAGAACATTGTCGCTACTGGTGGTTGCGCATGGATCATTCAAGAAGAGAGGTACATTGTGCGATGTCCACACTTTTCCAGTGTAAGGTAAGTTGAATGTAATTTTTAATATCATCGCTTACTACAAAATCTGTGTCTTTACAGTGTCTGTATCTAACATTACAGTGTCCTTGCATGCACCACTTTTTGCATTTATTTTGTTAATAAGCTGCAAATGGGTTGTTTGTAGGACCGCTAATTCTGTAAGATGGAAAACATTTTTAAAGACTGTCCGAATTTACGAAATCGTGGGATATTTTGGTATTTAAAGGTTGCGGTAGTTTCCGAGTGAATATGTGAGTACCGTTCTCAGAAGAGGTAATATTCTGCAACCTAAACAGTGTTGCATCATGTATGTTATCTTCATTAGAATTTGAATTTTCTCCGGAGTATGTCACATTGTACGAAATATTTGGACACGGTGTCAGTAATTAAACTCAACAGTTACTACATCTATTGTGCAACATTTCTTGTAATCAGACTTAACACTGGAATCATGTAATAGTTAGGAAAAAGTCCCTTTATAATTGATGCATTAAAAGTATCGCAAGTATCGCAATACAGAAAAAGAGGTTTGCGTCGTTTAATATGCCGTTTCAATAAAGAACGACTATCTGATGACGTATTCACGTCCACGATGTTCGTTGTTTTTGAATAAATTTGAAAGGCACGCCACGTTAATGAATTTAATGGATTTTTACTTACCTGATTCAGTTGCTGGCTTCGTTGTCTCCTTTTCAGGTGTCTGATGATTTCGGATTCTATCTGAAAACTTTCCAGGGCTGAAAATTTTCATTAGGTCATTAAACTACTAAATAAACAAACTGTTGACTCTTTTAACTTTTATATCCTGAAACTCTTCAATCGAATGGTTAACAAAGTCAACATCTGTTGGTTTTCAAACTCTTAATTCCATACTAAATATGACTACTCCTTACAAATGGTTCCGCATGACTCCAGTAAACCTACTATTCTCGCCAAGAGCGAGAGAGAACAGAGATTAGAGTTGAAGCAAAGAAGTTTAAGTCATTTACATAGTCGTCAAAGACAGTGTTTCGATTAACTGATACCAATTTAACAAATCTAAGTGAAAATAAAATTGCATACTTTCGTGTTTAAATTAATATAAAATTTAATATAAAATAAATTAATAGAAAATTCACTGAAGAGCCAAAGAAACTAGTACACCTACCTAATATGGTGTAGGGACCGCACGAGCCCGGAGAAGTGCCACAACACGACGTGGCATGGACTCGACTAATGTCTGAAGTAGTGCTGGAGGGAACTGACACCGTGAATCCTGCAGGGCTGTCCATAAATCCGTAAGAGTACGAGGGAGTGGAGATCTCTTCCGAACAGCAAATTGCAAGGCATCCGAGGTACACTCAATAATGTTCATGTCTGGGGAGTTTGGTGGCCAGCGGAAGTGTTTAAACTCAGAAGAGTGCTCCTGAAGCTACTCTGTAGTAGTTCTGGACGTGTAGGGTGTCGCATTGATCCACTGGAATTGCCCCAGTCCGTCGCAATGAACAATGTACATGAATGGATGCAGGTGATCAGACAGGATGCTTACGTACGTGTCACCTGTCAGAGTCGTACCTAGACGTATCAGGGGTCCCGTATCACTCCAACTGCGCACTTTTCACACTATTACAGAACCTCTACCAGCTTGACCAGCTCCCTGTTGACATGCAGGGTCCATGGATTCATGAGGTTGTCTCTATACCCGTACACGTCTATCCACTCGATACAATTTGAAGCAAGACTCGTCTGACCAGGCTACATGTTTCCAGTTATCAACAGTCTAATGTTGGTGTTGACGAGCCCAGGCGAGGCGTAAAGCTTTGTGTCTTGCAGTCATCAAGTATACACGACTGGCCCTTCGGCTCCGAAAGCCCATATCGATGAATGGTTCGCACGCTGACACTTGTTGGTGGCCCAGCATTGAAATCTGCAGCAATTTTCGGAAGGGTTGCACTTCTGTCACGTTGAATGATTCTCTTCAGCAGTCGTCGTTGGTCCCGTTCCTGGAGGATCTTTTTCCGCCCGCAGCGATGTCGGAGATTTGATGTTTTACCGGATTCCCGATATTCACGGTACACTCGTGAAATGATCGTACGGGAAATTCCGCACTTCCGCGCTACTTCGGATATGTTGTGTTCCATCGATCGTGCGGCCATAACACTACGTTCAAACTCACTTAAATCTTGACAACCTACCGTTGTAGAACTGCGCCAGACACTTGTCTTATATAGGAGTTGCCGACCGCAGCGCACTGTTCTGCCTGTTTAGGTATCTCTGTATTTGAATATGGATGCCTATACCAGTTTCTTTGGCGCTTGAGTGTATAAACAACACTGCAAGATACATGGAATTCTGGTAATAGGAGTTTCTTCATAATGTATGAAATATCGATAAGCATCGGCATCAGGAGTTCATAATGTTTGTCAGGCTTATTACATCACAGTCATCAAGAGAAAACAGTGATACCGTTCAATAATTTTATGAAAAAAGCATAGGGTGAATTACATATTTATTTTAATGACCTTTTGGTCGAATAAGGCCATCGTGAGATTTAAAATACGGAGATGATGATAGTTATCACCCATATCTATTCACACGCGTCGTCGAAAGTCAGCAGATATGCTTTGTTTACAAAATGTCTCAATGTAATTGTTTTTAACGGAGGCTAACTCCTCATAATTTCTGTGCGGCATACTGTCGTCACTATGCGTTCTAGCGTCATTGCCAACTCTCATAGTTTTAAACAGAGTCGACTTGTAGACTTTTGATGCTTCATTCCTTTGTCTTAACTATCGTTTATCACTGTCAGACAACGTATTAGCTATGGGCTAAACATTAGTTTTATCTTCCTCTGCTTTCCCCTGGAACTGATATTAATCAGAGGGCTACTACCATGCTGTACATATATTCTAAAATTAACTGCTAAAATCAGAGTATGGCAATCAATAAATGCACCTAGACTCTTTTTTTTAAATCCGAATATTTTAACATATGAAATGTTCTCAAACTAGTAACAGCTTCTTCTAATACTACAAATAACTTAACAGTGAACCAAGATTAATCCTAAGCTCTAGGAGAGATCTGTACCCCGCTAAAATAATAATTGTCGTACAGTCCATTTATTGCTCAGTGTAAAGTGCACAGATCTTTGTTCTTGTTCAGAGCTACTCCTATCGCTCATGCATATTTGTCGGTACTATGAAGGAATCTCTGTTTTATTCTTAACTACGTTCATTACAATAAAACATGAACCAGCAAACCTCGGGCAATTTCCAGACTGACTGACTAGGCTATATCCACATTTACCGCAAATTACATTGATGCTACAGTAAAAAGACAACAATAAGCTAATGCACACTTCAACTGCACAGTTTTTCTGTACGTGAGGTACAAATTTAAAGCCTAATTTCAACAATTTCAGCTTAGGCGTCTGTAGCTATCAGTCCATATAATGCATCTCAGAACAACAAATCCTCAGTAAATAATTTGTAAGAGCTATCAAGAAGACACGCACTCGAAACACTGCTCAAAGTAAATATCACACAAGAACGTTAAACTGATTTCGGACGCATATTTATCTTATAATTTCAAGTAACGAGGGTACAGGTGTGCACGTCAACAGCCGAAACAGTGAAATGAAGATCAAGAAATTTGCGCGGAGCTTGCTCACGTCTACTGCACTATGATTAAGTACTTAACTGATAGATTTGTCAGGCCCCACTTCCGAGCTGCACATGGCACGCCTCAGCAGACAGTGTGGACGAATAATCTGTTATCATTGCCGTCTCTGCCGCTGCTGAGCGTAGTTGAATATCACACAGCGAGGATCCAGTACGTTCATCCACAGTTTGTTTGTTTACTCGTTCTGTGAAAACTGTGCTTCCACATTTTGATTATGTCCCAACCAGTCCTAATTTTACTGTTACGGAACCTAACAAGGACGTCTTCCACTTTGTACAGAAAACCAGAAGGTGTGTTTCTATTACCTCAAGTCTTGGCTGTAAGTGCCCAACATTCGTGTATTTCTGGAGCTGTCTTCTGTCGGTTGAAGCCAGTGACTCTTCTAATGCCCTTATTCTAGATGTCTGGTGTTCACCTTTGAGGGCAGTCCCTCTCTTTCTCGACCTTTAGTCACGGACTGTTTTCCTCTACCTTTCATCGATTATTCTTGTTACACGACCTGCCCAGTTACATTACACCACTGAATATAGTCAGTTCTTTTGTGGTTGGCCTAGGATGAGAATTTCCTTGCCTTTTTGCGTAATTTTAATTTACCTTTCGCGAATTCCAATGTTCGTTGACGTAAGGAAAAACGGAAAGAGCTCGCTGGTATAAAAGTCTTCTTTGAAGTCCACTTGCAGAAGTTGAAAGCAATAGATTTTCTTCCCAGTGCTCTTCATCATACACTCCTGGAAATTGAAATAAGAACACCGTGAATTCATTGTCCCAGGAAGGGGAAACTTTATTGACACATTCCTGGGGTCAGATACATCACATGATCACACTGACAGAACCACAGGCACATAGACACAGGCAACAGAGCATGCACAATGTCGGCACTAGTACAGTGTATATCCACCTTTCGCAGCAATGCAGGCTGCTATTCTCCCATGGAGACGATCGTAGAGATGCTGGATGTAGTCCTGTGGAACGGCTTGCCATGCCATTTCCACCTGGCGCCTCAGTTGGACCAGCGTTCGTGCTGGACGTGCAGACCGCGCGAGACGACGCTTCATCCAGTCCCAAACATGCTCAATGGGGGACAGATCCGGAGATCTTGCTGGCCAGGGTAGTTGACTTACACCTTCTAGAGCACGTTGGGTGGCACGGGATACATGCGGACGTGCATTGTCCTGTTGGAACAGCAAGTTCCCTTGCCGGTCTAGGAATGGTAGAACGATGGGTTCGATGACGGTTTGGATGTACCATGCACTATTCAGTGTCCCCTCGACGATCACCAGTGGTGTACGGCCAGTGTAGGAGATCGCTCCCCACACCATGATGCCGGGTGTTGGCCCTGTGTGCCTCGGTCGTATGCAGTCCTGATTGTGGCGCTCGCCTGCACGGCGCCAAACACGCATACGACCATCATTGGCACCAAGGCAGAAGCGACTCTCATCGCTGAAGACGACACGTCTCCATTCGTCCCTCCATTCACGCCTGTCGCGACACCACTGGAGGCGGGCTGCACGATGTTGGGGCGTGAGCGGAAGACGGCCTAACGGTGTGCGGGACCGTAGCCCAGCTTCATGGAGACGGTTGCGAATGGTCCTCGCCGACACCCCAGGAGCAACAGTGTCCCTAATTTGCTGGGAAGTGGCGGTGCGGTCCCCTACGGCACTGCGTATGATCCTACGGTCTTGGCGTGCATCCGTGCGTCGCTGCGGTCCGGTCCCAGGTCGACGGGCACGTGCACCTTCCCCCGACCACTGGCGACAACATCGATGTACTGTGGAGACCTCACGCCCCACGTGTTGAGCAATTCGGCGGTACGTCCACCCGGCCTCCCGCATGCCCACTATACGCCCTCGCTCAAAGTCCGTCAACTGCACATACGGTTCACGTCCACGCTGTCGCGGCATGCTACCAGTGTTAAAGACTGCGATGGAGCTCCGTATGCCACGGCAAACTGGCTGACACTGACGGCGGCGGTGCACAAATGCTGCGCAGCTAGCGCCATTCGACGGCCAACACCGCGGTTCCTGGTGTGTCGGCTGTGCCGTGCGTGTGATCATTGCTTGTACAGCCCTCTCGCAGTGTCCGGAGCAAGTATGGTGGGTCTGACACACCGGTGTCAATGTGTTCTTTTTTCCATTTCCAGGAGTGTAGTTTTCTATGGCGAGAAGTCTAGCGTCAGTATCATACATATTGTTCAGCAGCTGGCCAAGTTATGTACCCTGTCAGTCCAAAATGTTTCGATATCGGATTAACAAAAAAAGAGAAAAATTGAAATGGTGGTTTTAATGCTTCGGGTGTTCTACATCGTGTGCTGCCCCCACCCCCCCTCCCCACTCCGCAATTGAGTAAAGAACACAAAACAATCATATAACCATAAGAAACTGTCAGAAAAGTCTTTCTTTGGGATGTTGTTCAACTAGCGCCTCACATTCAAACCTACTTCGGTCTTGACAACCACCGGAGACTCATTCCGCACTCTGTCGTTTGGTGCTAGGTCCGGATTGATAACACGAAATCCTTTCACCCATGTTGATTTTTTTCAGAAAAGAATTGGCCAAATTTTGAATTTCAATCAAGTTACGGCAGGCGCCCACGTGTAGTTCGAAAGTCATGGTGTGCTGGAGAAACTGTGCAGACACTTTACTCTTCATCAAAACATTTTGGAGAATGTCTTGAACACTTTATTTGGATATGTTGCTCCACTGCGATTTGCTGCACAACAACGTTGACACGCTACGGTCGTTCGTCCATTACTTAATACTACTTGCTCACAACTGACTAGTCGAATGCAGTGCAATGGAGAAACGGGTCTCTGATGATCTTGTCAACCAGGGCAATAGTTTCCAGCTGAGCTCTGCATGGGATGTAGCTCTAGCAAGAATATGTCGAGAGCGCGCTGATATGAAAGCGGCGAAGGCAGCGGTGGAATAGACAAGCAGCACCATGACGCGACGCCAGGATTCTCCAACACGCCGGGAGTCCCTCCCCCATCCTCCACCACCTGCGATTCCCCCGCACCGTACCATCTATACCACCCACGCGACCCTCCTTCCGGAGGCGAGCAATTGGCCCAGCAGTTGCAGACGAGGCAGAACAGCCTGCGGTCCAGCGTCCATAACGATACGAACTGGACATGAACCCGACACTTCACCTGAAGGTGATGAGTGGGAAACTTGTCGAAATTTTGCCGCAGAACAACGCCTTGACTTGGGTGATAGCCCGAAAGATTAAACCAACGTATTTCTTTATTGCCGGCCGAAGTGGCCGTGCGGTTAAAGGCGCTGCAGTCTGGAACCGCAAGACCACTACGGTCGCGGGTTCGAATCCTGCCTCGGGCATGGATGTTTGTGATGTCCTTAGGTTAGTTAGGTTTAACTAGTTCTAAGTTCTAGGGGACTAATGACCTCAGCAGTTGAGTCCCATAGTGCTCAGAGCCATTTGAAACATTTCTTTATTTCTGACCGAGAAACCAAATATCAGTTTCCGTATTTCTAGCTTCAAAATCGCTGTAACAGTGACATATTTTCAAAACACCTTTCATCCCCTATTTGATTTCCTTAGCGGCGGGATTTCAGAAAATCCGCCTGCAGTGTAAGGTCAACACCCTCTCCAAATTTCAAGTTTCTTTCCTTAGGGGTCTGTACTGGGCGATGATAAGTCAGTCCTTTTGTATGTAGAGACTATCTTCCTCTATTTGAGAGTAATGTACCTTTTTTTCCACCCTGTGTAATGGTAGGGCAGAGATTTCGAAACCAGATTTTAAACTATAAGACATTTCCACAGGAGGATTTGAACTCTGGAGAAAATTTATTGGATATGAAGTGTAAGTTAAAACTTAAGAAATTGCAAAGGGGTAGGAAATATATAGAGACTGAATCTGAGTATGTTGCCAACAACTGACTGAAAAAGGGGAAGGGAATATAACAGAAGACGAATGGGAAGCTTTGAGACATGAAATAGTGAAGACAGCAGAGGATCAAATAGGTAAAAGTATAGTGATTACAAACTTTCCTTTTCACTCACATTAGAAGTTTAGTTTTGAAAACCAAGTTTTGTTTCCCAAAGCGTATTAGATTATTTTTACTCTTGTAATTATATCTTTTGATGCCCATTCAGTTAATTTCTTCGACTGCATTAAATATGAAAACTCATCGACTGGTTCTAGATTTTTTGCTGATTTCAACTGCTTTATTTTCGGTATGTCGGCTATGAAAGATTTTCGTTTTATTGGAACAGATTTTCAGGAACAAATGTTCACTGTTCCTTTTCCCTATTGAAGGATCTGAACACTCCCACAACACTGCTGAAGCTGTACAAAATCACATATAT